>NC_090649.1:475118771-475418771 GCF_040937935.1 Hyperolius riggenbachi
CCTCAGTGCCGCCCCCCCCCCTCCTCACCTGGGCCCCCCCCCTCCTTTTATCAGCGGCGGGATGTGAGTCATATACAGAAGGCTCCGTCGGAGTAATCCGCCACTAGAGGTTCAGCTGCTTCCGGGCTATGGTGTCCCCACTGTATTGCTGCTCGCACCACTTCCTGGTCTATTGCGAGCAGCAATACAGTGGGGACACCGTAGCCCGGAGGCAGCTGAACCTCTAGTGGCTGATTACCCCGCCGGAGCCTTCTGTATATGACTCACCTCCCGCCGCTGATAAAAGGAGGAAGGACCCCAGGTGAGGCAGCTACCTCCCCTCCCGCACGGCTACCTAACTGCCCACCCTCCCACCCGGCTGCTACCTAACTGCCCACCACCTAACTGCCCACCCGGCTACCTAACTGAGGGCTACCTAACTGCCCACCCACCCACCCACCCGGCTACCTAACTGCCCACCCGGCTACCTAACTGCCCACTACCTAACTGCCCACCCGGCTACCTAACTGAGGGCTACCTAACTGCCCACCCACCCTGCTACCTAACTGCCCACCCACCCACCCGGCTACCTAACTGCCCACCTGGCTACCTAACTGCCCACCCTCCCACCTGGCTACCTAACTGCCCACCCGGCTACCTAACTGCCCACCCAGCTACCTAGCTGCCCACCCGGCTACCTAACTGCCCACTACCTAACTATCCACCCTCCCACCAGGCTACCTAACTGCTCACCCTCCCACCTGGCTACCTAACTGCCCACCCTGCCACCTAACTGCCTACCCTGCCACCCAGCTACCTAACTGCCCACCCGACTACCTAACTGCCCACCTGGCTACCTAACTGCCCACCCTCCCACCTGGATATCTAACTGCCCACCCGGCTACCTAACTGCCCACCCAGCTACCTAGCTGCCCACCTGGCTACCTATCTGCCTACCCTGCCACCCAGCTACCTAACTGCCCACCCAGCTGTCTAACTGCCTACCCTGCCACCCAGCTACCTAACTGCCTACCCTGCACCCGGCTACCTAACTGCCCACCCTGCCACCTGGCTACCTAACTTCCCACCGGCTACCTAACTGCCCACCTTTCTACCTAACTTCCCACCCGGCTACCTAACTGCCCACCCCGGCTACCTAACTGCCCACCTTTCTACCTAACTTCCCACCCGGCTACCTAACTGCCCACCCGTCTACCTATCTGCCTACCCTCCCACTCGTCTACCTATCTCCCTACCCTCCCACCCAGCTACCTAACTGCCTACCCAGTGCATTGCCTGCACCGCAAATAGTGTGCCAGCCTGCCCAACCACCCTCCCTCCAGGTAATTAATGTTAGCCCACTATAGACCTAACTACATATACTGCATTTTGTGGGGAAATCTGGCGACAATCTGATTGCATTTTGTGGGGAAATCTGCCGCCAATCTGGTTGCATATTGTGTGGAAATCTGCCGACAATCTGGTTGCATATTGTGTGGAAATCTGCCGACAATCTGGTTGCATATTGTGTGGAAATCTGCCGACAATCTGGTTGCATATTGTGTGGAAATCTGCCGACAATCTGGTTGCATATTGTGTGGAAATCTGCCGACAATCTGGTTGCATATTGTGTGGAAATCTGCCGACAATCTGGTTGCATATTGTGTGGAAATCTGCCGACAATCTGGTTGCATATTGTAGGGAAATCTGCCGACAATCTGGTTGCATTTTGTGGGGAAATCAGATTGCCCCACAAAATGTTTGGGTGGGAGGTCCGAGGTCTGTGGGGTTGGAAGGTCGAGGGGGGGGGGGGGGGGGGGGGGGGGGGCCATAATTTTTTTTTTTGCTATGGGGCCCAGTCACTTCTAGCTACGCCCCTGGTAAAGGGTTAATTTTGTGTGTTAAACTAGTTACTAAAAAATGCTTTGGATGTAGTTTTACTATTTGGCCACAAGATGGCCACAGTAACATTTTGTTTATGCGACCTGCAAGCGTCCGGAAGGACGCTTGCAGGAAGTAGAAAGAGGCTGAGAACTTTTTTTTTTTCCCACAATGGTCGCGCTGCTCAGCGGAGCGGCAGCGGATCATTGCGGGCTGAGATCAACGAACGGGAATGGATTTTCCCGTTCATTGATCTCCGGGCGAGCGGGGCGGCGGCGTGTTTACTAGCGGCGGGCGGCGTGTTTAAGAGCGGGAGCGCGGACAGCGGCGGAAAGTACGTATTTCTCTGTCCCTGGGGGTTAAAGGATGGAAAAAGGGACAGAGAAATACGTACGCGCGGGGGTAAAGTGGTTAACCTCCTTAGCGTTAATCCCGAGTCTGGCTCGGGACAGAAATCCGCTGCTCAGAGCAGTAATCCCATGCCTGAGTGAGTTATATGCAGGAGTTCCTCATAAAAAGGGGGGACCCAGAAGTGCGCTCCTCAATATTATCACCAATCAACCTACTACCAATAGTCTGTAAGTATTGGATCGCTCCTGCTAATTAGGTGTGTGTACCACTTTAAATTGCTTAAACGTAATGGAAGTTCAGGATGCTCAACAAAAGATTATTATGCAGTCAAATTGCATGTAATCCACAATAAGCCTCCTTGAGGGATCCACAAACTATTTAGTATAAAAGCAAAAGAAAGTCTCTTAAAACGTCCTTCAATAAACTTGGCAATGATTCCACTTGTTACACAACTTTCATGCATCAAATAACATTTAACGCTCACCGGAGTGTGTGGCTGATCAAGTAAAAATCAGCAATTTGCGCCTCTGGCTTTGCCAGTTGAATCAAACTCTTGCCGCTTTTCTCTTCTCCAGTCTTCAAACTCCATACATGTAAAAATAAATTGGATGGCAATAGTGTGATACTGCTTAATTCAAGTACACAGACTGACACCTGTGCTCCCCGGTGTACTACAAGCACCCAGTGATCCACCACCTAGTAGTAAACCAAGCCTCTCACTAGATCCTATTGCTAATCCAGTACAGATCAGCAGTCAGCGCTTGTTATACACATCATGGTTCTTTCTTCCAGTGACATAATTCCTATGACTCAAACAAGCTTAACATAGTGTAACTCCGTCTTTATTAAAAATAGTTAAAAGGTAGTGCACTTCCAAATTGACAATTTCTATGCGCATATATAAAAGATATTTCCCGGGCTTGCCCTAGCATCTCCTCGCTTTGCCAAGCAGAGCCAAGCAGAGCGAGGGCCAAGCAGGGCGGAGCCAAGCAGAGCGAGGAGACAACTGGTGTTGTTTCCTTTCCAGGGTTCTTTTGGGTTATATGATGTTTTGTCATTGCAGCTGGAGGGTAAGGTCTCTGGCAGTAGGTCGGTGATTACGCTGGTGAGGACTTTGCCTTGTAGAAGACACCTCTGTTAACCACTTGAGGACTCAGCCTTTACCCCCCCCCCCCCCCCTTAAGGACCAGCGCTGTTTTTTATGATCTGTGCTGGGTGGGCTCTGCATTAGTGTTGGGCGAACAGTGTTCGCCACTGTTCGGGTTCTGCAGAACATCACCCCTGTTCGGGGTGATGTTCGGGTTCGGCCGAACACCTGATGGTGTTCGGCCAAACTGTTCGGCCATATGGCCGAACTAAGAGCGCATGGCCGAACGTTACCCGAACATTCGGCTAGTGCTGTGATTGGCCGAACGGGTCACGTGTAGTGTTGGGCGAACATCTAGATGTTCGGGTTCGGGCCGAACATGGCCGAACTCCGAACATAATGGAAGTCAATGGGGACCCGAACTTTCGTGCTTTGTAAAGCCTCCTTATATGCTACATACCCCAAATTTACAGGGTATGTGCACCTTGGGAGTGGGTACAAGAGGAAAAATTTTTTTAGCAAAAAGAGCTTATAGTTTTTGAGAAAATCGATTTTAAAGTTTCAAAGGGAAAACTGTCTTTTAAATGCGGGAAATGTCTGTTTTCTTTGCACAGGTAACATGCTTTTTGTCGGCATGCAGTCATAAATGTAATACATATAAGAGGTTCCAGGAAAAGGGACCGGGTAACGCTAACCCAGCAGCAGCACACGTGATGGAACAGGAGGAGGGTGGCGCAGGAGGAGAAGGCCACGCTTTGAGACACAACAACCCAGGCCTTGCATGAGGACAAGAAGCGTGCGGATAGCAATTTGCATTTTGTCGCCATGCAGTCATAAATGTAATACAGATGAGAGGTTCAATAAACAGGGACCGGAAACGCTAACCCATCACAGATGTTCATTGTTCATGTTACTTGGTTGGGGTCCGGGAGTGTTGCGTAGTCGTTTCCAATCCAGGATTGATTCATTTTAATTTGAGTCAGACGGTCTGCATTTTCTGTGGAGAGGCGGATACGCCGCCGATCTGTGACGATGCCTCCGGCAGCACTGAAACAGCGTTCCGACATAACGCTGGCTGCCGGGCAAGCCAGCACCTCTATTGCGTACATTGCCAGTTTGTGCCAGGTGTCTAGCTTCGATACCCAATAGTTGAAGGGTGCAGATGGATTGTTCAACACAGCTACGCCATCTGACATGTAGTCCTTGACCATCTTCTCCAGGCGATCGGTGTTGGAGGTGGATCTGCACGCTTGCTGTTCTGTGTGCTGCTGCATGGGTGTCAGAAAATTTTCCCACTCCAAGGACACTGCCGATACCATTCCCTTTTGGGCACTAGCTGCGGCTTGTGTTGTTTGCTGCCCTCCTGGTCGTCCTGGGTTTGCGGAAGTCAGTCTGTCGGCGTACAACTGGCTAGAGGAGGGGGAGGATGTCAATCTCCTCTCTAAAGTCTCCACAAGGGCCTGCTGGTATTCTTCCATTTTGACCTGTCTGGCTCTTTCTTCAAGCAGTTTTGGAACATTGTGTTTGTACCGTGGATCCAGAAGGGTATAAACCCAGTAATTGGTGTTGTCCAGAATGCGCACAATGCGTGGATCGCGTTCAATGCAGTCCTAGGCCGAAGAAGTCATAGCCTAGGGTCACAAAAACCTGTTTATTTGGGCTATTTCAATGGTGGCGAGTCTGACGTACATAAATCGCAGCAATGGCCGTTAGCAACGTCTGAATCTCACGAAATGTCTCATGCAGGTAGAAGACATATAGTTAGACTTGGGCTCCAAAGATGGGTTCCCTACATCTCTGCAAACCAGAGTTACAGGGCTCCAAATTTGGTAAAATCCCCCATAGGCTTTCATTGGGCCTCCTATTTACAGTTCCAAAATCTCACATCTTTTCAAAGGGCAATTACTCAGCAGTGGCAAATTTTCTAGCATTGTAGGGACCCTTAGGGGGAACATGACTGGTGAGTTTCGGGCCCCTAGGCCAAAGAGGTCATAGCCTAGGGTCACAAAAACCTGTTTATTTGGGCTATTTCAATGGTAGTGATGGTGGCGTACATAAATCTCAGCCATGGCCGTTAGCAACGTCTGAATCTCACGAAATGTCTCATGCAGGTAGAAGACATATTGTTAGACTTGGATTCCAAAGATGGGGTCCCTACATCTCTGCAAACCAGAGTTACAGGGGTCCAAAATTGGTAAAATCCCCCATAGGATTTCATTGCCTCCCTATTTCACTTTCCAAAATCTCACATCTTTTCAAAGGGCAATGGCTCAGCAGTACCAAATTTTCTAGCATTGTAGGGACCCTTAGGGGGAACATGACTGGTGAGTTTCGGGCCCCTAGGCCGAAGAGGTCATAGCCTAGGGTCACAAAAACCTGTTTATTTGGGCTATTTCAATGGTAGTGATGGTGACGTACATAAATCGCAGCAATGGCCGTTAGCAAAGTCTGAATCTAACGAAATGTCTCATGCAGGTAGAAGACATATTGTTAGACTTGGATTCCAAAGATGGGGTCCCTACATCTCTGCAAACCAGAGTTACAGGGGTCCAAAATTGGTAAAATCCCCCATAGGATTTCATTGCCTCCCTATTTCACTTTCCAAAATCTCACATCTTTTCAAAGGGCAATGGCTCAGCAGTACCAAATTTTCTAGCATTGTAGGGACCCTTAGGGGGAACATGACTGGTGAGTTTCGGGCCCCTAGGCCGAAGAGGTCATAGCCTAGGGTCACAAAAACCTGTTAATTTGGGCTATTTCAATGGTAGTGATGGTGACGTACATAATCGCAGCAATGGCCGTTAGCAAAGTCTGAATCTCACGAAATGTCTCATGCAGGTAGAAGACATATTGTTAGACTTGGATTCCAAAGATGGGGTCCCTACATCTCTGCAAACCAGAGTTACAGGGGTCCAAAATTGGTAAAATCCCCCATAGGATTTCATTGCCTCCCTATTTCACTTTCCAAAATCTCACATCTTTTCAAAGGGCAATGGCTCAGCAGTACCAAATTTTCTAGCATTGTAGGGACCCTTAGGGGGAACATGACTGGTGAGTTTCGGGCCCCTAGGCCAAAGAGGTCATAGCCTAGGGTCACAAAAACCTGTTTATTTGGGCTATTTCAATGGTAGTGATGGTGACGTACATAAATCGCAGCAATGGCCGTTAGCAAAGTCTGAATCTCACGAAATGTCTCATGCAGGTAGAAGACATATTGTTAGACTTGGATTCCAAAGATGGGGTCCCTACATCTCTGCAAACCAGAGTTACAGGGGTCCAAAATTGGTAAAATCCCCCATAGGATTTCATTGCCTCCCTATTTCACTTTCCAAAATCTCACATCTTTTCAAAGGGCAATGGCTCAGCAGTACCAAATTTTCTAGCATTGTAGGGACCCTTAGGGGGAACATGACTGGTGAGTTTCGGGCCCCTAGGCCGAAGAGGTCATAGCCTAGGGTCACAAAAACCTGTTTATTTGGGCTATTTCAATGGTAGTGATGGTGATGTACATAAATCGCAGCAATGGCCGTTAGCAAAGTCTGAATCTCACGAAATGTCTCATGCAGGTAGAAGACATATTGTTAGACTTGGATTCCAAAGATGGGGTCCCTACATCTCTGCAAACCAGAGTTACAGGGGTCCAAAATTGGTAAAATCCCCCATAGGATTTCATTGCCTCCCTATTTCACTTTCCAAAATCTTACATCTTTTCAAAGGGCAATGGCTCAGCAGTACCAAATTTTCTAGCATTGTAGGGACCCTTAGGGGGATCATGACTGGTGAGTTTTGCCACTGCTGAGCCATTGCCCTTTGAAATGGTGTGGGATTTTGGAACGGTAAATAGGAGGCCCAATGAAAGCCTATGGGGGATTTTACCAATTTTGGACCCCTGTAACTCTGGTTTGCAGACATGTAGGGACCCCATCTTTGGAATCCAAGTCTAACAATATGTCTTCTACCTGCATGAGACATTTCGTGAGATTCAGACGTTGCTAACGGCCATGGCTGAGATTTATGTAAGCCACCATCACTACCATTGAAATAGCCCAAATAAACAGGTTTTTGTGACCCTAGGCTATGACCTCTTCGGCCTAGGGGCCCGAAACTCACCAGTCATGTTCCCCCTAAGGGTCCCTACAATGCTAGAAAATTTGGTACTGCTGAGCCATTGCCCTTTGAAAAGATGTGAGATTTTGGAAAGTGAAATAGGGAGGCAATGAAATCCTATGGGGGATTTTACCAATTTTGGACCCCTGTAACTCTGGTTTGCAGAGATGTAGGGACCCCATCTTTGGAATCCAAGTCTAACAATATGTCTTCTACCTGCATGAGACATTTCGTGAGATTCAGACTTTGCTAACGGCCATTGCTGCGATTTATGTACGCCACCATCACTACCATTGAAATAGCCCAAATAAACAGGTTTTTGTGACCCTAGGCTATGACCTCTTCGGCCTAGGGGCCCGAAACTCACCAGTCATGTTCCCCCTAAGGGTCCCTACAATGCTAGAAAATTTGGTACTGCTGAGCCATTGCCCTTTGAAAAGATGTGAGATTTTGGAAAGTGAAATAGGGAGGCAATGAAATCCTATGGGGGATTTTACCAATTTTGGACCCCTGTAACTCTGGTTTGCAGAGATGTAGGGACCCCATCTTTGGAATCCAAGTCTAACAATATGTCTTCTACCTGCATGAGACATTTCGTGAGATTCAGACGTTGCTAACGGCCATGGCTGAGATTTATGTACGCCACCATCACTACCATTGAAATAGCCCAAATAAACAGGTTTTTGTGACCCTAGGCTATGACCTCTTCGGCCTAGGGGCCCGAAACTCACCAGTCATGTTCCCCCTAAGGGTCCCTACAATGCTAGAAAATTTGGTACTGCTGAGCCATTGCCCTTTGAAAAGATGTGAGATTTTGGAAAGTGAAATAGGGAGGCAATGAAATCCTATGGGGGATTTTACCAATTTTGGACCCCTGTAACTCTGGTTTGCAGAGATGTAGGGACCCCATCTTTGGAATCCAAGTCTAACAATATGTCTTCTACCTGCATGAGACATTTCGTGAGATTCAGACGTTGCTAACGGCCATGGCTGAGATTTATGTACGCCACCATCACTACCATTGAAATAGCCCAAATAAACAGGTTTTTGTGACCCTAGGCTATGACCTCTTCGGCCTAGGGGCCCGAAACTCACCAGTCATGTTCCCCCTAAGGGTCCCTACAATGCTAGAAAATTTGGTACTGCTGAGCCATTGCCCTTTGAAAAGATGTGAGATTTTGGAAAGTGAAATAGGGAGGCAATGAAATCCTATGGGGGATTTTACCAATTTTGGACCCCTGTAACTCTGGTTTGCAGAGATGTAGGGACCCCATCTTTGGAATCCAAGTCTAACAATATGTCTTCTACCTGCATGAGACATTTCGTGAGATTCAGACTTTGCTAACGGCCATTGCTGCGATTTATGTACGCCACCATCACTACCATTGAAATAGCCCAAATAAACAGGTTTTTGTGACCCTAGGCTATGACCTCTTCGGCCTAGGGGCCCGAAACTCACCAGTCATGTTCCCCCTAAGGGTCCCTACAATGCTAGAAAATTTGGTACTGCTGAGCCATTGCCCTTTGAAAAGATGTGAGATTTTGGAAAGTGAAATAGGGAGGCAATGAAATCCTATGGGGGATTTTACCAATTTTGGACCCCTGTAACTCTGGTTTGCAGAGATGTAGGGACCCCATCTTTGGAATCCAAGTCTAACAATATGTCTTCTACCTGCATGAGACATTTCGTGAGATTCAGACGTTGCTAACGGCCATGGCTGAGATTTTTGTACGCCACCATCACTACCATTGAAATAGCCCAAATAAACAGGTTTTTGTGACCCTAGGCTATGACCTCTTCGGCCTAGGGGCCCGAAACTCACCAGTCATGTTCCCCCTAAGGGTCCCTACAATGCTAGAAAATTTGGTACTGCTGAGCCATTGCCCTTTGAAAAGATGTGAGATTTTGGAAAGTGAAATAGGGAGGCAATGAAATCCTATGGGGGATTTTACCAATTTTGGACCCCTGTAACTCTAGTTTGCAGAGATGTAGGGACCCCATCTTTGGAATCCAAGTCTAACAATATGTCTTTTACCTGCATGAGACATTTCGTGAGATTCAGACGTTGCTAACGGCCATGGCTGAGATTTATGTACGCCACCATCACTACCATTGAAATAGCCCAAATAAACAGGTTTTTGTGACCCTAGGCTATGACCTCTTCGGCCTAGGGGCCCGAAACTCACCAGTCATGTTCCCCCTAAGGGTCCCTACAACGCTAGAAAATTTGGTACTGCTGAGCCATTGCCCTTTGAAAAGATGTGAGATTTTGGAAAGTGAAATAGGGAGGCAATGAAATCCTATGGGGGATTTTACCAATTTTGGACCCCTGTAACTCTGGTTTGCAGAGATGTAGGGACCCCATCTTTGGAATCCAAGTCTAACAATATGTCTTCTACCTGCATGAGACATTTTGTGAGATTCAGACTTTGCTAACGGCCATTGCTGCGATTTATGTACGTCACCATCACTACCATTGAAATAGCCCAAATAAACAGGTTTTTGTGACCCTAGGCTATGACCTCTTTGGCCTAGGGGCCCGAAACTCACCAGTCATGTTCCCCCTAAGGGTCCCTACAATGCTAGAAAATTTGCCACTGCTGAGTAATTGCCCTTTGAAAAGATGTGAGATTTTGGAACTGTAAATAGGAGGCCCAATGAAAGCCTATGGGGGATTTTACCAAATTTGGAGCCCTGTAACTCTGGTTTGCAGAGATGTAGGGAACCCATCTTTGGAGCCCAAGTCTAACAATATGTCTTCTACCTGCATGAG
The DNA here is from genome assembly GCF_040937935.1 of Hyperolius riggenbachi. Lineage (NCBI taxonomy): Eukaryota > Metazoa > Chordata > Amphibia > Anura > Hyperoliidae > Hyperolius > Hyperolius riggenbachi. The sequence goes on from NC_090649.1 coordinate 475,128,951, forward strand.
ACATTTCGTGAGATTCAGACGTTGCTAACGGCCATTGCTGCGATTTATGTACGTCAGACTCGCCACCATTGAAATTGCCCAATAAACAGGTTTTGTGACCCTAGGCTATGACCTCTTCGGCCTAGGACTGCATTGAACGCGACCCACGCATTGTGCGCATTCTGGACAACACCAATTACTGGGTTTATACCCTTCTGGATCCACGGTACAAACACAATGTTCCAAAACTGCTTGAAGAAAGAGCCAGACAGGTCAAAATAGAAGAATACCAGCAGGCCCTTGTGGAGACTTTAGAGAGGAGATTGACATCCTCCCCCTCCTCTAGCCAGTTGTACGCCGACAGACTGACTTCCGCAAACCCAGGAGGGCAGCAAACAACACAAGCCGCAGCTAGTGCCCAAAAGGGAATGGTATCGGCAGTGTCCTTGGAGTGGGAAAATTTTCTGACACCCATGCAGCAGCACACAGAACAGCAAGCGTGCAGATCCACCTCCAACACCGATCGCCTGGAGAAGATGGTCAAGGACTACATGTCAGATGGCGTAGCTGTGTTGAACAATCCATCTGCACCCTTCAACTATTGGGTATCGAAGCTAGACACCTGGCACAAACTGGCAATGTACGCAATAGAGGTGCTGGCTTGCCCGGCAGCCAGCGTTATGTCGGAACGCTGTTTCAGTGCTGCCGGAGGCATCGTCACAGATCGGCGGCGTATCCGCCTCTCCACAGAAAATGCAGACCGTCTGACTCAAATTAAAATGAATCAATCCTGGATTGGAAACGACTACGCAACACTCCCGGACCCCAACCAAGTAACATGAACAATGAACATCTGTGATGGGTTAGCGTTTCCGGTCCCTGTTTATTGAACCTCTCATCTGTATTACATTTATGACTGCATGGCGACAAAATGCAAATTGCTATCCGCACGCTTCTTGTCCTCATGCAAGGCCTGGGTTGTTGTGTCTCAAAGCGTGGCCTTCTCCTCCTGCGCCACCCTCCTCCTGTTCCATCACGTGTGCTGCTGCTGGGTTAGCGTTACCGGTCCCTTTTCCTGGAACCTCTTATATGTATTACATTTATGACTGCATGCCGACAAAAAGCATGTTACCTGTGCAAAGAAAACAGACATTTCCCGCATTTAAAAGACAGTTTTCCCTTTGAAACTTTAAAATCGATTTTCTCAAAAACTATAAGCTCTTTTTGCTAAATTTTTTTTCCTCTTGTACCCACTCCCAAGGTGCACATACCCTGTAAATTTGGGGTATGTAGCATGTAAGGAGGCTTTACAAAGCACAAAAGTTCGGGTCCCCATTGACTTCCATTATGTTCGGAGTTCGGGTCGAACACCCGAACATCGCGGCCATGTTCGGCCTGTTCGGCCCGAACCCGAACATCTAGATGTTCGCCCAACACTACTCTGCATCCCCCAGCACAGATCAGGTTGCAGGCAGAGCGAGCAGATCACCCCCCTTTTTTTCCCCCTATTGGGATGATGTGCAGGGGGGGTCTGATCGCTCCTGCCTGGGTGTTGCGGGGGGGGGGCACCTCAAAGCCCCCCTCCGCGGCGAAATTCCCCCCCCCCTCCCTCTCCTCCCTCTCACCCCTGGTGATCCGGGCTGCACAGGACGCTATCCGTCCAGTGCAGCCTGTGATAGGCTGTCCTCTGTCACATGGCGGTGATCCCCGGCCGCTGATTGGCCGGGGATCGCCGATCTGCCTTACGGCGCTGATGCAGCAGCAGCGCCGTTCAATGTAAACAAAGGAGACAAACGTCTCCTGCGTTTACATTTAGTATGCGAGCCGCGATCAGCGGCTCGCAGGCTATTCACGGAGACCCGCTCCATGATCTAACAGGAAAAGGCCGCTCGCGCGAGCGGCCTTTCCTTATTAAGTAGGGAGGCACCGGGCGACGCAAATCTGTGTCGCTGGCCCTCCAGCTACCACTTTGCCGCCGCACGGTATGAGTGTGCGGTCGGCAAGTGGTTAAGGAAGGTCTTTCATGAGGAAATGGTTATTGGTGGCAAGCAGCTGTCTCCAAGATAGCGCTGGCATTTGTGGGCCGGTTTACTCAAGGTGCTTGCATACCACCCAACTTTTTGAGATAAGAAAGAGGGACACTTAAGCCACACGCCTGCCACACCCCTGATCACGCCGCCGTCACCCCCCTAGTCACAAATACCATAAAGATTTCATAAGAAAAATATGTTGTTTTATGATTCAAACCACACTGGTCCTTTCTATCCTGGTTCATTTCTCTTCATATTAACATTTTAAAATTAGTGATATATCAATTTAAAGGATGGGAATAAAGTTTAGACGCGCAAGATGCGTTAATTGCAGCGGGCGAGAGCGTCGCGGTCGGCAGAAGCATGTGGTGGGAAAGGTGAAAACTATGTTCATAGCGACAGCAAAGAGAGGGGCCTGTGGCGATGGGAGATCGGTGTGACCGGTGAGAGAGCGGCGATTCCTCAGTAAGCACCATTTCGTGGTACCAGTAATCCCGGTACTTAAGGGGCCAGAGACTGCTGGCACGCAGGGAGTTAATAATGTGAGATGCATACATATTTGTTGTCACTTCAAATTCACTGAAAATCAAAACAAAATAATGATTCTATCATTTTTTGCAAACACTAACGGGTCTTTGTAGGCTGCAGAAGCATCTGATCCTGACACGGCACCAATAAACCCCACAGACACAAACGAGCATATTTACACTGGAGAGTAAAAGGATTCCCTTGCACACGTGTTCTTTCCTTTATGCATAGCCAAACCTTCTTACTGGGCATGCACTGATGGTGAACTCACACATGCTCAGTACATAGGCACTCGTTCATAGCCACATGTGCTTCCGGTCTGACGGATTCAACTACTCAAGCAGTCTATTCCTTTAAAGCGGGATTGTCATCATAAAAAAACTAATTTTAACAGCACCTTGTGAGCCCCTACAGGCTCTGGGGCAATTGCCCTCTTTGCCTCTATGGTAGCGCCGGCCCTGGAGATAAGACAGTGCACCTAGTATAGACCTCATTGGGAGTGTCTGAAGAGTCTTTAGCGAATACACAATTAGCAAGAGTAGAAAAAAGAGTGAGGGAGGAAATTATGTCAGGATTAGTTTCAATCAATGGTAACCAAGATGGAAACTGTCTAGAATAGGATTCTCTGCTTTTCCTTTATAAAATTCACAGGAATCATAACGTGGACAGCGCAATACATCTGCTATGTAAGTAGAACTAGTATTTAACTACTTATATATGTGTTTTTTTATTTCTAGGTTAGCATGGGTGTCACGTTCTTAATGGAAACCTGAAGGGAAAAAAGTGCCCCAAATGGGGACTTACCTTAGTAGAGGAAAGCCTCTGAAGAATCCAAAGGCTTCCCCCATCCCCCTCGCTTCCACCCATCCAGCACTAACACCCCCCTAAACCTCTTCGAACAGTGCCTGGTGGGAGAGTGCATGTGGCCGCCCATTTCAGAAAATGTCATGCAAACGTTTGTTTGGCCTGGGAGCAGCTAACCCTAAAAGTAGAGGAAGGGGTGCAGCTTGGGCCGCCCACACCCTTCCAGGTATTTTACACAATAGAAAGTTAAACTTACATTTTTATACACAGTAGTAAGAAATGGCAGTGCGACAAAAACCAGGCTGCAGCTGAATGACTTAACAGCAAGAAGGCGTGTAGAGCCTCTTAAAGGATCTGCATTCATAATAGACCCTTTGACACTGGGGAAGACCAGGCGGTGAGGTTCTAAGCCAGACTGCACGAGAGGCAGACTCTCAATCAGGGGCATAACCAGGGGCGTTGCTAGGATCCTAAGAGATCTGGGGCACTTTTGGGCACTCCAGCTGAAAAATTGGTGTAGCCATGCAACAGAATGTGGGTGTGGTCATGGGTGGAGCCAAATCCACAGGAACTTAACAGCAGTCTCAGTAGGCCTGCCCAGCAAAATTTTGGATAAAGACCCCTCTCCATTCATAAAAAAAATGCAGCATATAACATAAATAGGTAGTGTCACTTCAATGTAACTAGGCAGAGTTACCTGGCTTCTGGGCTGGGTGGTCTGGCTTTCTGCTGGGCGGTCTGACCTGCCACCAGGCTATCTGGCAGTTCTCCCATAGCATTCCCTGACCTTCTAGTAGACCCCCTACCATGTTCCCACGGGCTTTCCACTGAGGCACCACAACTCCCAGCATGCCAACATAGGAGAACCACAGCCCCCTGCATGCCCCCATAAAGGCATCACAGCACCCAGCATGCCCCCATTGATGCACCAGAGCTCCCAACATGCCTGCCATTCAGGAACTACAGCTCCCAACATGCCCTCATAGAGGCTCCACAGCTCTATGGGGGGTTTGCTGGGAGATGTGGTGCCTCAATTAGGTGCTAGGAGCTCTGGCATCTCAAACACTAGGAGGAGAAGCCCAGATAAGAATCTGGAGAGTGCAGAGTCAGGCACCGGACGCAATACTCACCTGAGTCACCTCTGACCGCTTACTCAGATGAGTACAGCGTCCGGTGCCTGACTCTGCCTGGGCGACATGCCACTGATCTTTGGGGATAGCAACGGCCCTGGGCATAACACAATCCATGCCCCCCCCCCCCCAGCGAAACTTTGATGGCCCCCCAATGTCCACACCCCTCCCTTGCCTCTGCTTGGTGCCCTTCATGGCCTCGTTGCCCATCTCACCGGAGTCATAAAACAAGTGGGGCCATCATGATTTTCACACCCATAACAAGTGTAGCCACAAAAACACCTGATCTGGAGGATAGTCCCCTGTATCGGAGGAAAGGAATGTTAGTAGTTGGGGTTCCCCCACAGCTCGACCCCCCCCCCACCCCTGTATCGCAGGCGCTGCTCCCCTCTAGTTAAGCTTTTGCTCTCAATCCACTGGCAGTTGTCTGAGTCATATTCCTTTCAATGGATTCATTTAATGGAAAAAGTTACTTGTTGGTTTGCATATTTTCCTTCTGTTTGCATATTTTGCCTTGTTTTTGTTGTGTGGTTTCTTAGATTGATCGCCTTGTCGGTTCCCCTGTATATTTGTGTGCCATCTTCTCCCTTCAGAAGTATCGGCTTTGTTGCAAGGTGCTTGATACCCTCGTTTATTTGTCTTACAGATTACGTTCTATTTCTGGTTTGTTTTCCCATTGGAAATGAAGGAAAGGTCACTCGCTAGGTCTCATCTGTTCCCAGGGAAATGTCGCTGGTTCCTCTACAGAAGATGCTGTGTTGTGCCCCTGCTAGTCTTCTGCTCATGCTGCCGCATCTGCCAGGCATCGGCTAATCAAAGCTCCGTTCTATTTTAATCCATCCATGAGTCAGTACATAATTCACAGCATCAAAGAAGGAGGTTTTTTTTAAAATCCTGGAAAAGAAATCTTTGCCTGGATCAGAACTGTTCAGCTCCTTGAGAGACGTAAGGGCACGGTCATAGGGAGTGGCACAGCAATAGGGGAGGCAGAGGTTGCCGCTGCACTGAGGCCCCTAGACCAGAGAGGACCTCCTTCAACTGCTGTATTCAGGCCTGGATTTATATCACAGGAGCCTATACTAGGCTTCTCCCTCCATGAACCAACAAAGCCCCACTGAACCACACCGCAAGTATGCTGGCTGGCCCAGCTGTCCAGGGCCGGCGCTACCATAGAGTCAAAGGGGGCATTTGCCCCGGGCCCCCTGCAGCGCCGACCATGCTACATTTTGCTTGCTCCCCCCGCTTGCACTGCTTACCGGGGCCCGGAAAGTATAACAGCAGCCATAATTACCCATTAGTACCGGCAGGTGAGCGGATGGCCAGCGGGTGCACGCTGAGGCACGCTGTCTCCCTCCCACTCTATGACCCGACACGTGTTTACACATGACGCACCGGGAGGGAGACAGCATGTCTCAGAGTGCAGCCGCTGCCCATCCACTCACCCGCTGGTACTAATAGGTAATTATTGCTGTTGTTATACTTGCAGGGCCCCGGGGAGCACAGGGGCAATAGCTGGCTGGGGGGTTGGTGGGGCCCAAGGCTACGGTTTGCCCCAGTGCCACAGGGCCCCTTAAACCGGCCTGCAGCTGTCACTTCTCTCTTACTTCCCTTGCTTGTCATAGGTAGCTACAGGTGCCCCTTAGTATTAGGTAGCCAGACGTACCCTCAATATTATGTAGCTAGTGGTGCCCCCACTGAAGGGAGATCTCATCATCTGAATGCTGAGAGCCAGGTGAGTAACCTCTCATTTACACTTTGCTCAGGACTCTGCATAGGGAAGGAGGGAGGGAGGCACTAAGGGAGGGGAGTGAGTAGCCTTTCCATCATCAGGCGCCTGTAGGTACGTGCCTACAGTGCCTTATGGTAAATCCGGCCCTGGCTGTATTAGTATTTTATGACTAGGCATGCAAGTTCGTTCAGCCCGCGCATTCACCTCTCTATGTAGCACTCACTACTGAATGAGCATAACAGGATGGGCAAGCTGGACGGTCAGTCCCATGCAGACTACCCTTCCAGCCCTCTATGTATCGGTCACAGATGAGGAAGAATGGAGAGATGGATGGGCAAGCTGGATGGGCAGTCCCATGCAGTCCTCTATGTACCGCTCACTGCCTATGAAGCTTCGAGAGCAGGATGGAGCATCTGGATATACAGTATGCAGTTCCATGCAGACCACCATTCCAGTTCTTTCTGTACCGGTCACCGCCGAGGGAGCATATAGAGATGGATAGGCAGTTCCATGCAGACCACCATTCCAGTTCTTTCTGTACCAGTCACCGCCGAGGGAGCATAGAGAGATGGATAGGCAGTTCCATGCAGACCACCATTCCAGTTCGCTCTGTACCGGTCACCGCCGAGGGAGTATAGAGAGATGGATAGGCAGTTCTATGCACACCACCATTCCAGTTCGCTCTGTACCGGTCACCGCCGAGGGAGCATAGAGAGATGGATAGGCAGTTCCATGCAGACCACCATTCCATTCTGCTCTGTACCGGTCACCGCCGAGGGAGTATAGAGAGATGGATAGGCAGTTCCATGCACACCACCAATTCGCTCTGTACCGGTCACCGCCGAGGGAGCATAGAGAGATGGATAGGCAGTTCCATGCAGACCACCATTCCAGTTCGCTCTGTACCGGTCACCGCCGAGGAAGCATAGAGAGCAGGATGGGGCAGCTGGATATAGGCAGTTCCATGCAGACCACCCTTCCAGTTCTCTCTGTACCGGTCACTGCCGAGGGAGCATAGAGAGCAGGATGGGCCAGGTGGATGGACAGTTCCATGCAGTCCCGCCCTTCCTGCCCTCTATGTACCGGTCACAGATGAGTAGTAGTAGGGCAATCACAGTCTTTTTCCCTTCTTTCAATAATAAGCGATTCAAGGTCGGTCGGCACACCAATTCAAGTTCCCAAGCACATTTATTGAATGCACAGCATTCAATAAATGTGCTTGGGAACTTGAATTGGTGTGCCGACCGACCTTGAATCGCTTGTAATGAACTGATGTTGCTTCTACATCAAGGTTGAGCACCCAACTATCCACGGTAAGGTGTGCCAATCCTAAATCTGTTACCGTTCTTTCAATAATAGTTTATCTGCATCCTCACCCTCCATTGCCCACTGTGGCCCTCGCACTGCTAAGCCTATATTTTTGACTGAGCAGAACGTCGATTATAGTTTGGGGTACTTTAAATCACTCATTGTTATGCTTTGGTTAGTTGAATTTCACTGCTTTGCCCAATCTCCTACTGCATGAAAACATGGGAGACTTTTCATTATCCAAATTGGTTGAAAACTCTGATCTGGCATGACAGGTTCTTTTGAGCCAAGACGAAGGAGAAGGTCACAAAACCACAGCACACCTGCCCAGTGGTAGATGAGGACGGCAGTTCTATCTATTGCTGAGTAGACTCCAAGGTCCACTCTACTTCTACTTCTTGACATTTGGCAAGGCAGTTTGTGGTTGGTAGGCCAGCTTTAGTTGTTTGCTGGTCTACCATCAGCGGACAAAAGTTTGAAGTTTAGGACCACCTTAACATTGGTGATCAGTTATGAAAAGGTGGATTTGGAAAGGTTCTTAGGAAGACTAGAAGAAGCCAATGTAGACAGCAGCAGCAAATGAGGGGTAGTTGCAAGGAAAGAGGAGTCCAGAAACATGAGTCATGATGGATTATGGAGGTGAGAGTCTTGTTAATAGAAGACCAGACACAAAGGCATGGCAGCAGTCAAGGTGAGAAATGACCAGGTCATGAACTTGGACTCTGGTGGTCTCTTGAGCTAGGAAGGGGTATATGATGATTCACTAAGACAAATAGCACGCCTTATCAAAGTTAACACGCCTTATCAGAGTAGCATAGCGAACTTATGCCTGCTAATTGGCAATGACGAGAGCTCCACTCGTCCTGCCCTGAGCCCCTGCGGGTTCGTAGCACTCGCTATGCTACTCTGATAAGGCGTGTTAACTTTGATAAGGCATGCTGTTTGTCTTAGTGACTAAAGCCCCATGTCTGTATTTTTTTTTCAATTTTCTCTGAAGCCACTTAAAAAATGGCTTTTTACCTTTAATTTATGTTAGGCATGTTTGCCCCTGTTAAAACGCCGCTATTCCGTGGCAGAACAAGGTTTTTTTACCCCCCCAAATCCATGACTTTCTTGGTCGTGGATTTTGCTGCCCATGTGCGTCACTCTGCCTCCCTGTGCGTCAATCAGCGCGTATCTCCGCCTCTCCCCCGCCCCTCTCAGTGAAGGAAGACTGAGAGGGTCGGGGAGAGGCGGAGATACGCGCTGATAGACGCGTGTAGAGGCAGGGCTGCAGCCAAAAGCTCTGCCTCTCACAGAAGCGCTCCCAGCAATGTGACCCAGGGGATTTGGGGGGTAAAGACCCCTCGTTCTGCCGCGGGATAGTGGCGTTTTAACAGGGGCAAACATGACTAACATAAATAAAAGGTAAAAAGCCGTTTTTAAATTGGCTTCAGGCTCTCTTTAAAGAGGCCCTGCAGTGACATAGAGTAGAATGCGGTAAATTATTCATGATACCCACTTTTATAGTAATTATCCTGGTTTCAGCACCAGAAACACTTCCTATATATCTACAGTATATACTTTATAGCTCCCAAGGAAACCACAAGCTGTGAATACAGCCAGATACTTTGGCTGCGGCACCTTAAGACAATTCATTTCATTGACTGTTGGTCACACTTTCTCCGCTCAGTAAATACCAATAAAGGGAATTAAGCTCACAATCCCCATCTTACTGGCAGATAATGACTGAGGAAATGGAACTAATAACCGAAAATGCATTGTCTGAAAATGCAGTAATAAAATGGTTTGGCTGTATTACCAGCCTGTGGTTTCCGTGGAAGGTCAGCCAACACTTTCCTTTCCCTTCTCTACACTTAAAACATATTTTATTGATTTTGGGTGCCTCACTGCTTCTGATTTGTAGTAGTAATCTATATCTACCTCTGATAGGAGATCAGGTTTACCATAGTGACTGGCTACACCCTAGAGCAGTGGTCCTCAAACTAAGGCCTGCGGGCCAACTGCGGCCCCCTGAGGCTTTTTCACTGGCCCCCGAACACAAACTGTATAACTTATAGATGTGGCCCACTGCACCTTTAAATATTGGTGGTTCGCATATAGAATAGCAGTTCTGGCATGACCCATATACATACTGTAGAAGCCAGTGGGCAGGCAATTGCTGGCTCCCAATCCAATTCTGCATCAGGTGACACCGCTGTCCAACTGGATGGCAGGTTATCACCTGGGTATGCTTCACTGTCTGGTGCACAAAGATGTTCTTCAGGCGCCGCATGACTGAATGGCTGTTGCTGGGAGGTCTCCTCCAGGCATGATTGGGGGAAATCAATACCTAGATTTAATGTAATGTTTTTCAACATAATTTTATGTATGTTCCGGCCCCCCCAGCAGTCTGAAGTATGTTCACCCGGCCTTTGGACGAGAAAGTTTGGGGTCCACTGTCCTAGAGGGTCTGAACTTCTCCCAAGTGAAAATGTGGTGAACATACTCACTAGTGCACCCAGGGGTTGCCTTTGTGGCAGTCTTTTTTTGTGAGTATCATATTTTTCATCTTGACGTTTACATCATCCTCAACATACTACCATGGGCGGCGCTACACTGGGGCACGCTGGGGCACTGCCCCCCCCCCCTGAATGCCCCCCCTGCTCAGTAACATACAGTTAACTGTTTCCAGGCTCCAGTAGTGTACAGTGAACAGAATAGGGTCTGTTAAAAACTCTCCAGGTCAGTCAGAGCCTATGCACGCATTAAGTAAACCAAGGGTCTTATCTATTTGCCATAATACCTACTACAATCCTTGCAAGATCCCTTGTAATTAATGTATCTGGATGACACATATATTTGCAAAAAAATATTTCTACCGCCTTCTGATTGTATGTTCTGACATTGTCAGTCAACAGGAAAGGGAAGGGCCAGCGCAAACCACAACAGGGTGCATCCAAAATGACCAACAGCTCACAGGTGCAACACTTCTAATAAGCTATCTGCACACTTCGCATTCAAATCAGATGCAAATCATATGCATAACTACTAATGAACCATTACTTACCAGAAATACAGGCTTGGAGCAGGTAACCTGGTAGTTACATACTATAGCAACAATAAGAAAGGGGGGGGGGGGGGGTTGCGCATGCCTAAAAACATGCAGCAATTGACTCAGGGCCAGATAGTGCGGCCGGTAGCGGCGAATCGGCGCGGAGCGGCGGCGATCGTAAAGTACACGCAGCTAGCAAAGTGCTAGCTGCGAGTACAAAAAAAATTATGCAAATCGGCCCACCAGGGCCTGAGAAATCCTCCGCAGCGGCATAGCCCAAACTCAGTTCGGGCTTACCGCCAGGGAGGTTAATACTGAGAGTACCTCTGGCTACCTAATGCTAAGGGACACCTGTAGCTAATTGTCGCAAATCTCCCAAAATCACGAAACGCGAACGCGTAGCCTGCACCATTTTCAGGCGATTTCCCGGCGATCGCGTTTCAGTGCTATAGAAGCGCTAAACGCTATCGCAGAGAAATCGCTGCAGTGTCCAGTGATTTTTTCCGCGTGAAATCGCGGAAAAATCACTCCCGCAAAACCCCGGAAAAAATCGCCTGCGTTTTTCTCTTTCAAGTGTGAATGGGCCCTTAAGGTTCCTTAAAGGGACTCCGAGCAGTGCAGAAACTATGGAAAGATGCACATCATTTTAAAGCTCTCTTTCTCCTCTTTCCAATGATATATAAACCACCACCCTACGCCTTTTAGTTTTCGCTATTTTCGCGATTGAAATTGCCGCGGCCGCGATTTCGATCGCGAAAATAGAGAAAACTAAAAGGCGTAGGGCAACGATTTAGGTGTCGTCAGAAAGAGGAGAAAGAGAGCTTTAAAATGATATCCATCAAGCCATAGTTATATTGTATTACCCAGGGCGACTTTTTGTCAGAGTCAGCAGCTGCATTCAGCAGAATGGAGCTGCTGACACTGGGGAAAGTGTCGTCCTGTGTAATACAATATAACTATGGCTTGATGGATATCATTTTAAAGCTCTCTTTCTCCTCTTTCTGACGACACCTAAATCGTTGCCCTACACCTTTTAGTTTTCTCTATTTTCGCGATCGAAATCGCGGTCGCGGCAATTTCAATCGCGAAAATAGCGAAAACTAAAAGACGTAGGGTAGTGGTTTATATATCATTGGAAAGAGGAGAAAGAGAGCTTTAAAATGATATGCATCTTTCCATAGTTTCTGCACTGCTCGGAGTCCCTTTAAAACACCGGCCAGGAGGAAATACGGACCACTGACAACAACTGTAAAAATAAGCGACAAATAAGCACCCAAGCAAGCAGTTCCGGATATACTGCAGGCAGAAGACGCTGTAAAGGGAAGCAGTAGATTTGGGCGCATGAGACAAGTGGACAAAAAGAGCGCCCCATTCACTTCCATTATAAATATTGTTTAATTGGCGCTGAACAGGGAAAAAAAGGCGCCGGAGATTTTTAACGTTTTAACAAACGGCGCCCGGAGATTTTTAAGGATTTATAACGGCGCCCGGAGATTTTTAAGGATTTATAACTATGTTTGTGATGATTTAAGTTTACAAAATGAGCCCGTGACGAATAACGTTTATGAAGATACTAAATCACTATTTCTAAAACATTTCTAAAACATTATTATCCACCCAAAAAAATAATTTACATTTTTTTCTTTACATTTTTTATTTATTAATGTCTGTAAAACATTATTATGCATAGGGGGTTTTAGGTTTAGGCACCAACAGGGGGGTCTTAGGTTTAGGCACCAACTGGGGGGTCTTAGGTTTAGGCACCAACTGGGGGGTCTTAGGTTTAGGCACCAACTGGGGGGTCTTAGGTTTAGGCACCAACTGGGGGGTCTTAGGTTTAGGCACCAACAGGGGGGTCTTAGGTTTAGGCACCAACAGGGGGGTCTTAGGTTTAGGCACCAACTGGGGGGTCTTAGGTTTAGGCACCAACAGGGGGGTCTTAGGTTTAGGCACCAACAGGGGGTCTAGGGGTTAGGGATAGGTACAGGGAGGGTTTTTAATAAATGTAAATATAAGTTTCACTTTACAAACAGGGAAGATTAACGTTTTAAGAATTGCCGATCTCATACACATTATTTAGTGATTTATAAATTCTTAAAACACTATTTATAAACGAAATTCTACACAATATTTCTATAAACGATATTTCTATTTATCGTTTATACCACGCGCCCTTTTTTCCCGATGCCCTTTTCGTACGTACGCGCTGTAAAGGTGAACTTGCACAGGTCTGTGACTCCAGCCAGATGTGACAGGTTCCCTTCCAGGCAGCTCCCAGCTCTCCCCTCCTACAATGTGTGACTGTCTGCTGATTGTGCTCCGCACATTATAATATGTGGAACTGAAGCCGAGTTAAATGAAATGAGGAAAAAAATTCAGGTCATTGGTCGGTAAAAAAAAAAAAAAGACTCCCGGCAATTTTTTCTCCTCCATAAATAGCACAGTCACATGGAATGAATGTAACATCGGCAGAGATTCAACCACACAGGCTGCCATAGAAAACAATGCAGGGAACAGCGACTCTCAGAGCTCCGGAGAATCCAGCGTTGTAATGTCATTTTCATTCAGAACAGAGAGAGAAAGTCATGTCGTGCAGCCTGTGATTCTATCATCTGACTATGCATGTGTCTGCCTGTCCATCTATCTATAGATCCTGCATGGATGGAGGAGTGCATATATGCTGATGAGTTATACAGATATTAATGTGATGGGCAGTACAGTGACGTAGTGGTTAGTGCCTTGCAGCGCTGGGTCCCCGGTTTGAATCCCAGCAAGGGCACTATCTGCACAGAGTTTGTATGTTCCCCCCCCCCCCCCCGTGTCTCCCCGACCCCGTGTGTGGGTTTCCTCTGGGCACTCCGTTTTCCACCTCAAAAACATACAGATAAGTTAATCAGCTTCCCCCAAATTGGCCCTAGGCTACGATTCCTACATAGACATAGGACTATGCTAAGGTGGCCAAACACCATACAATTTTTTAAATATCTGTTCAATTTAACCTGCTGAGCGGTCTGGACGAGCTCAGCTCGTCCAGTACCGCCGGAGCCTGCCACTTAGGCCCTGCTGGGCCGATTTGGCTCAAATAAAAAGCAGCACACGCAGCCGGCACTTTGCCAGCCGCGTGTGCTGCCTGATCGCCGCTGCAGTGCGGCGATCCGCCGCATGCAGCGGCGAAAGAGGGTCCCCCCAGCCGCCTGAGCCTAGCGTAGCCGGAACAAAAAATTCCGGCCAGCGCTAAGGGCTGGATCGGAGGCGGCTGACGTCAGGACGTCGGCTGACGTCACTCTGCTCGTCGCCATGGCGACGAGGTAAGCGAAACACGGAAGGCCGCTCATTGCGGCCTTCCGTGTTACTTCTGGCCGCCGGAGGCGATCGGAAGAACGCCTCCGGGGCGCCCTCTAGTGGGCTTTCATGCAGCCAACTTTCAGTTTGCTGCATGAAATAGTTTTTTTTTTATTAAAAAAAAACCCTCCCGCAGCCTCCCTGGCGATCTTAATAGAACGCCAGGCAGGTTAAGAATCACGATCAATTTTTCTGACTGATTTTAACATTTCAAAAATATGACCAATGTACCACACACCTATATTCAATCGTTCCCCAATTATGATAACAATTATTGGAAACTCTGAGAAAATTGCTAGGGTGTGTATATTCAAAAATCTAACACACACCATACAATCTATAGAAAAACTGAAGAAAAATTTGCAGCATTCTGGATCGATAAAATCTAATTCAGTCGAATTAAAAAAAAGCTTTACAATTTTTTCGGGACATCCGTTCATATTTATTGAATTGCTGTAAAATCAGATTAATAATAATATTTTGTTTTAATATTCAGTTTAATAATTAATTCATTTAGATACATCAAAAACTACCAGTATTTAAATTTTCCCATTTGATGATCTGATTCTCTGAAAAAGTTATTGTCACTCATTTCTCAGTTCCTGTTTCAGTTTCTTATAGACGTGATTGTTTTTCTATCATCTAATACAAGCAGGGGTGTAGCTAAAAATCGAGGGTTCTCTCAGCAAAAATATCACGAGACAACATCTCGGGGATCCAATGTTTCACCCCTTCCCAGTTGGTGTGGCAACTGGCAAGTGCACCACCGCTCCTTCAACGGGTTCCCCCCAAGTAAGTGTGACCAGTACACCACCTCTCCCTCAACAATTCCCCCCTTTCCTCACAGTAAGTATGGTCAGTACAACACCCTTCCCTTAACATTTCCCCCCTTCCATAAGTGTGGCCAGTATGCCACCCTTTCCTCAACAGCTTCCCCTCCCCCTCGGTAAGTGTGGCTAGTACACCACTCCTCCCTCAACAGCCCCCGCCAGTAAGTGTGGCCCGTACACAACCCCTCCTCAACAACTCCTCCACCCAGTAAGTGTGACCAGTACACCACCTCTCCCTCAACAATTCCCCCCCTTCCTCACAGTAAGTATGGTCAGTACACCACTCCTCCCTCAACATCTCCCCCTTTCCATAAGTGTGGCCAGTATGCCACCCTGCCCTCAACAGCTTCCCCTCCCCCTTGGTAAGTGTGGCTAGTACACCACTCCTCCCTCAACAGTCCCCCCCCCCCAGTAAGTGTGGCCCGTACACAACGCCTCCTCAACAATTCCCCCACCAAGTAAGTGTGGCCAGTGCACCACCTCTCCCTCAACAATTCCCCCCCTTTCCTCACAGTAAGTATGGTCAGAACACCACTCCTCCCTCAACAGCCCCCCCCCCAGTAAGTGTGGCCAGTATGCCACCCTTTCCTCAACAGCTTCCCCTCCCCCTTGGTAAGTGTGGCTAGTACACCACTCCTCCCTCAACAGTCCCCCCCCCCCAGTAAGTGTGGCCCGTACACAACCCCTCCTCAACAATTCCCCCACCAAGTAAGTGTGGCCAGTACACCACCTCTCCCTCAACAATTCCCACCCTTCCTCGCAGTAAGTATGGTCAGTACACAACCCCTCCCTCAACATCTCCCCCCTTCCATAAGTGTGGCCAGTATGCCACCCTTTCCTCAACAGTTTCCCCTCCCCCTTTGGTAAGTGTAGCTAGCACACCACTCCTCCCTCAACAGCTCCCCCAACCCCAGTAAGTTTGGCCAGTACACCATCCCTGCCTCAACAGCTATCCCCCTTCCCACCCAGTAATGGTGCCCCATACATGGTACAATTTTTTCCTTTTTTTTTTCCGATTAGATAATTTCATTCGATTATTCCGTTAGATCAAATATATAGATTTTTCCAAGATGTCCAAGCAGATTTTTATTGAAAAAAAACAGGATAATCGTTCGTTTTTCTTGATCGACAAAAAGAGATTCTTTTTAGCTTTCATTCGATTCCATCGGTTTGGTCGAATAAACGGGAAAATCAAACGTTTTTATTGTTCCGTGCATGGGCACCATAAATCTGGCTAGTACACCATCCCTCCCTCAGTAACCACCTCCCCCTTCAGAAAGTGTGACCAGTACCAACTTGCCTTCATCAATCATCTTCCTCCCTCAGCAAGTGTGAAGTACTGTATATTTCTGCGCATAAGACGACTGGGCGTATAAGACAACCCTCAAATTTTCCAGTTAAAATATAGAGTTTGGGATATACTTGCCGTACTACCCCTCTTCCAATGCACACCAAATAAAAAAAAAATCATGTACTAGTGCTATGTATGAACAGATGCTGGTGCTGTACTGTATGTGGTACCCAGTATACAACAGCATATAGGCGATAGACTGGTTGGATTGGTCAACTCTCCTTCTCTCTAAGTGAATTTGGTCAGCTCTCCTTGTCTACCTGTTTATCAGAGCAGTATAGAAGAATAGATCGCGCTGTACCCATAAAACACGCCTCTTTCACTCTTCTGGCCCCACCCTTGTATCCTATTTACCTCCTTCTCTGCCACTCAGATCTCGCACATGTGCACCTGCGCCGCTTCACTACACTCCTCAGCAGCGAGATCTGAGAGGCGGTAACATTATAGGGCGTATCACCCGGCATCAATGACGCCCAGCGTCCCCCTGACTTTTCAGATGATTTTCAAAGGTTAAAAAATAGTCTTATATGCCGGAATATACAGTAGTTGTCTTGCCCAGGGGGCCTTGTTTGGTCTTGATGTGCCTCTGTACGGCTGTAGGCAGCTATCTTGACCTTGGCCCTACTTGTGGACACCCATGTGTAAAACCTTCAGTAACAAAAGCAACATGCTACAAAATAGGACTTTTCCTCCATCAGTGAGATGCCCCCACCATCTGCTGCTCTGACACTTATAAATAACTGGAACTTAGTCTGGCAGAAAAAGGTTGGATCAGGACAGTCAATGCTCTTTCTTGACCCAGTTTTTTTGCTTATTTTGATCAAGCTTGATACCACTTATATTAAAAAATGCCTTTTTTTATTACATGACTATTATTTATTTTCCTTGTCCTTTGATGCCCCCTTCCCAGTGTTTCTTCTGTTCACAAATCTGTTATGTATTACCAGATTAGCTGGAGATGATGCTATCTTCAAGCTGCTTTTCCATATTTATATTACACTAATGCCATCTTGTCATATGTCTCTGCTTGGTGAGTCTGAACCTGAATGGACTCGGAACCCTCCTCAGGCCGTGGAGGCGGGGTGTGTGTAGTATGAAAGGCGGTCGCTATTTTCTGATAGTAACCATTATGTGAGGCAGAGCGGATGCTGTGTGGAAACATTGCCATTGTCAGGCTAGTCTGGTCAATGACAATAGGTCAGGCTGTATGCCCATATGACTGACCTGTAGCCCAGCCCACCTGCACAAAACTTCTACCTAACAGAACTACATTAACCCTGCAGGTAGATGTAGCATACAGACTGACAGATAGCATTCACCAAACAAACCAGTAGTTATTATACAAGGCACAGTATTCACAAGTAGTATAGTCACCTGAGGCCTGAAGGCTGAGGCAGTCCAGATGATAGTCCAGATGATAGTCAGGTGACTGGCTGGTGAGGCTGGTGAGGATTGGTTTAGGCAGTTCAAACACAGTACAGGTAGTCAGTTTAAGCCAATGTCGGTCCAGGCAGAGTTCAAGGGAGGCTTTAATTAAGCAGGGGTCTATCCAGGCGGCAATCAGACAAGTCCAGGTACAAAGCAAAGTTGGCAACAGGTAATCCAATCGAAGGCGAAGTCAGGAAAAAGCAGTGGTCGGCTACGGGAATCAACCTAGAGTAAAGCTTGGTCAGGATACAAGGCAAAGTCGGCAACAGAGATCAATCAGAGAGTGAGCGCATACCCAGCAACAAAACACAGCAAATGCTATCACGGGTGATGTCTGAGGGCGTTCACCTTAGCTATATACAAGGACTAACCAATCAGAAAGTAAAGGAATCCAAATTAACCAATAACGCAGCAGCGTGTCAGCAGATCAGCTGACACGCAATGTACCCACTAGAGATGGCCCGAACGGCCCGTGGTTCGCGATTGCGGAGAACTGCGAACTTTTCCGGAAGTTCGGTTCACCCCCATAGTGCATCATGAGGGTCAACTTTGACCCTCTACATCACAGTCAGCAGGCACATAGTAGCCAAATAGGCTACACTCCCTCCTGGAGCCCCCCCCCCCCCCCCCTTATAACAGGCAGGCATCGTCAGGCAATGGACTCACTCGTGTGCCTGCAGTAATTAGAGAAGGGTTAGCTGCTGCAGACTCTCATAGGAAAAGCTTAGTTAGGCTCTTGTAGGCTTGTTAGCTTGCTCCTTGCTGATTCTTATTGCTAAAAAAGCACCCCTCAACATCTCTTTTGAGAGCTAATCTTGTTCTTGTGATCTATATTTTTTTGTGTGTGTCCCACTGACACTTGTGTTGCATAGACAGCCTTGGTAATTCCTACTGTGTGTGCCACTGCCAGGCCCAGCACATTCAGTGACTACCTGTGTGTGTGACAGGTGCACATTGTAATACCCATCACTGCATATGCCTGCTACCTGTTGTTCACTTCAGTGCACCCACCTACCTACATGAGCGCACACAGTGTCACTGAGCTTGTCCAGTACCTGTCTGTGTGTGACAGGTGCACATTGTAATACCCATCACTGCATATACCTACCTGACAGTCACTGTTGTTCTATCATTGAGCTACCCTACCACAGCCCGGCGACCATATGGGCTTGAAAACCGCCATGGCCTGCACTCTGGCTATGGTGCGCACCAGTCCAGCACGGCTGTCACTACACAAACAGTTGTTTGCGGTGCGTTACACAGTGAGTTTGGTGTGCCAGTGTGAAGCAGTACTCTAATTACACTCCCTGATTGATGTACACACATGCAAGATGTTTTAAAGCACTGAGCTTGAAAACCGCCACGGCCTGCACTCTGGCCATGTTGCGCACCAGTCCAGCACGGCCGTCACTACACAAACAGCTGTTTGAGATGACACAGTGAGTATGGTGTGTCAGTGTGAAGCAGTACTCTAATTACACTCTCTGATTGATGTATACACATGCAAGATGTTTTAAAACACTTTAGGCCTGCAATTTAGCATGCAATGTGATTTCTGCCCTTAAAACGCTGCTTTGCTTTCCCCGGGACTTTTGGCGTCTATCCCACTCCGCCATGCCCCTCTCCAGATGTTAGACCCCTTGAAACATCTTTTCCATCACTTTTCTGGCCAGCATAAGTGTTTCTAGTTTTCAAAGTTCGCCTCCTCATTGAAGTCTATTGCGGTTCACGAAAGTTTGCTCAAACCGAACTTTTGCGAAAGTTTGTGAACCGAAAATCGGAGGTTCGGGCCATCTCTAGTACCCACATGAGTGCTTCTAAAGCCTTTCAAGGACTCTTAGCTGTGGACTTTCACAGGGAGGATGGACAGCGGTTGACCAAGGGCACGAGAGAGGACTGGAAAGACTCTATGGGATCTAGAGCAGGGGTAGGGAACCTATGGCTCGGGAGCCAGATGTGGCTTTTTTTGATAGCTGCATCTGGCTCACATACAAATCAGTAGGGGTTGATTCACTAAGCTACACTGCTCAAGCAGCACAACTTAGTGTGGCAGTGCTGGTAAAATTTTCAAAGTAGGCACAACACTACTGCTGTAGCATGCACTACTAATTTACTCACGCTCCCCCCAAAACTAACAGCTGCTTCAATTGTCCCCCTCTGGACCCTGTCAGGTCCAGTGACTTTGTAGGACGAGATCCCCACACTTTGATTGGCCCAATAGGCTGTCTGTCACTTGACAGGCAGCCTATTGGGCCAAAGTGCGGGGATCTTGAGCTACAAAGTGAATCAACTCCAAGTCAGCTAACTAATTGTACAAGCTGTTAATCTGTATTTCTCCTCTCTGGCTCTCGGGGAAATTGCTGATGTTGCTGAAACCCAAGAGAAGCTGAAGATGTGTGTGACATTTCCACTGACCGGCGGATCAACTGTGTACACATCACCATGGCAACAGGGACGTGAGCCCTACTGTCTCAGTTTGAAACATATTGTATGGCTTTCAGGGAAATACATTTTAAAATATGTGGCGCTTATGGCTCTCTCAGCCAAAAAGGTTTCTGACCCCTTATCTAGAGCCTTCCCTCTTCATAGATGAGTATCCTGTTGGCGAATCGATGAGGTGCGCGGAAGCGTATTGCTAAAATGTGTTTCAGCGCAGTGGTTCATTTAAAAACCACGTGTGTTGCTATAGACTTACATGACTTCTGGTTCGCCGCACGGTAACATAGGTATGCGCAGGGCCGAGCCTGGGCGGGTGCTGCGGGTGCAAGGCACCCAGGCGCCTGCCTCTGAGAGGCGCCGCCCGGCCCCGCTCTCCCCCTGTGGCCGCCGCCGCCGCTTCAAGCTCCCTCCCTCTAGCCACCGCGTCAGACCTCGATCAGGCGGGCGGGCGCTAGGACCTAGCACGCCGCACTGATATGCGGAAGTGACATCACTTCCGCATATAGAGCGGGTGCGTCCGGCGCCCTTTTCCTGGTCGGGTCGCCCGCTGATTGAGGTCTGACTAAGGGCTGCTGAAAGGTGAGGGGGGGAGCGGAGGAGGGAGCGGCGGCGGCGGCGGGGCGCGCTCCTGTCACTCACTAGCTATCCTGGGCACAGATACCACCTGGCTACCTATCCTGGGCGCACATACCCCCTGGCTACCTATCCTGGGCACAGATACCACCTGGCTACCTATCCTGGGCACAGATACCACCTGGCTACCTATCCTGGGCACAGATACCACCTGGCTACCTATCCTGGGCACAGATACCACCTGGCTACCTATCCTGGGCACAGATACCACCTGGCTACCTATCCTGGGCGCACATACCCCCTGGCTACCTATCCTGGGCACAGATACCACCTGGCTACCTATCCTGGGCACAGATACCACCTGGCTACCTATCCTGGGCACAGATACCACCTGGCTACCTATCCTGGGCACAGATACCACCTGGCTACCTATCCTGGGCGCACATACCCCCTGGCTACCTATCCTGGGCACAGATACCACCTGGCTACCTATCCTGGGCACAGATACCACCTGGCTACCTATCCTGGGCACAGATACCACCTGGCTACCTATCCTGGGCACAGATACCACCTGGCTACCTATCCTGGGCGCATATACCCCCTGGCTACCTATCCTGGGCGCGTATACCCCCTGGCTACCTATCCTGGGCGCGTATACCCCCTGGCTACCTATCCTGGGCGCGTATACCCCCTGGCTACCTATCCTGGGCGCATATACCCCCTGGCTACCTATCCTGGGGATATATATCCCTGGCTATATATTCTGGGGACACTGTCTGTTTGTCATTATGTGCATTTACTGGTGAAAATCTCTCTTATGTGCATTTGCTGGTGAAAAGCTGTCTTCTTATGTGCATTTGCTGGTGAAAAGCTGTCTTCTTATGTGCATTTGCTGGTGAAAAGCTGTCTTATTATGTGCATTTGCTGGTGAAAAGCGGTCTCTTGTTATGTGCATTTGCTGGTGAAAAGCGGTCTCTTGTTATGTGCATTTGCTGGTGAAAAGCGGTCTCTTGTTATGTGCATTTGCTGGTGAAAAGCGGTCTCTTGTTATGTGCATTTGCTGGTGAAAAGCTGTCTCTTGTTATGTGCATTTGCTGGTGAAAAGCGGTCTCTTGTTATGTGCATTTGCTGGTGAAAAGCGGTCTCTTGTTATGTGCATTTGCTGGTGAAAAGCGGTCTCTTATGTGCATTTACATGGGGAAAAGCTGTCTCTTGTTATGTGCATTTACATGGGGAAAAGCTGTCTCTTATGTGCATTTAGTGGGGAAATTTTGTCAGTAAAAATCTTTTGTCAGTAAATTTTTAGGTATTTGTCAGTAAAAAAAATAACGTGAAAGGTTGGCAACACTGGCAGGTTGCGCGGCGCAACGGGAAAGATACAGGCAGCCCACCTCACGCTTGGGCTTGGCGGGGGGAGGAGCCTACGACAGCGAGAGTAGGGTGGCCGCAGGCAGCCATAAATACGCAGTGTGTGACTGCGTCGCACTCGCAGAGCCTCTCAGCCTGAGTCAGTCCAGAGACTAGCAGACTCGCAGGAAGCCAAAGCCAGCCAGGAGCAAGCCCATGGAAGAGGGGTAGGAATGGGGTATCACATGCATGCGGAAAGAGGTGGAAGGTGTGGGTGTGATTAGGCAGGACACTGGTGTGGTTATGTGGTTGGGCGCGGTAAATTTAACCACTCCCATAGGCGCCAGAGAAAATCTTGCACCCAGGTGCCAGGCACCCCAGGCTCGCCCCTGGGTATGCGCTCGCGTTAGGGTACTTCCGGCACAGCACACCACACTGCAGGCCATGTGATCTCCCCATAGACTTTCATTGCCCTAGTGTTAGGCTGTGGTAAAATGTCTCACCGCACTAGTGTGAAAGGACCCTTAGACCCGGTTCACATCTGCTAAATGAACCAAAAGGATCCGGTGAGCGGATCCGGTCTCTGCTTCATGGCCCGGTTCACATATGAAAACGGATCTGATCAATGATTGATCGGATCTGTTTTCACTCAGCAAATACATATCTAATCTTCCGTAGCAGCCGGCGGTAGAGGCTTCCTCTTCTTCCGCTGTGACTAGTCACATGACGTGTCATGTAGTCACATGACGCGGAAGAAGACTGAAGCCTCTACCGCCGGCTGCTACAGAAGATTAGGTATGTATAAACCCTCCCTAACCCACCCGCCCGGCTGCTGCACCCTCCCCTCACCCTCCTGTCGCTAGATTCGCGTCGGCACATGCCCCCATCCCCCGTGGAACAGTCTGTTTCTTCACTAGTGTGAAGAAACGTTCCATTTCCCATTGCCCCAATGCTGCTGCATTTTCGTCCGGATCCATTCCGCTAAGCAGAACGGTCCGGAAAATTAGGGCCTGCAGCATTTTTGGTCTGGAAAATTAGTGCCTACAGCAATTTTTAGGTCCGGGAACGGAACGTATGGAACGTATCCGTACCAACGGACGCATGTGAATGGATCCGTTCCGTTTGTACAGCATACGTTCTGGTAAAAAACGCTAATGTGAACAGGGCCTTACTCATCAGTCTGTAGAAGAATTCACTTCTGATTTTAAAACATACCTGAAATGCGAGTAAAAAAGTAAAATAGGTACCTCAGTCAAGGGACTAGCCATTTTATCACTCTGCGGTTTTCCCTTTTTTTTGTTATCTTCCAAGATTAAATATTGCCAGATCGCCCGTGTA
Organism: Hyperolius riggenbachi; assembly: GCF_040937935.1. Taxonomy (NCBI): domain Eukaryota; kingdom Metazoa; phylum Chordata; class Amphibia; order Anura; family Hyperoliidae; genus Hyperolius; species Hyperolius riggenbachi. The sequence goes on from NC_090649.1 coordinate 475,152,141, forward strand.
ACCCTGGGATGACGGAAGGAGGTGCCCTGAAACAAATATTTATGCCACCCGCCGGCTTTAGGCTTTGCTGGGAGTTGCATTTCCAGTCTTGAGATTTCAGAGCAAAAAATCCAGATATTTGTACTTGAAATATTTGTCTTTCTTTGCACAGAATTCACTCCAAACACAGCGCTCCAGTGTAAACTTCAGGATTTTCTTTAAACATTCTGAAACATTCCAGCCACCTATACAGACCTGTTATCAAGCTGCACTGAGCATTAGAAGACTCAGCAGTCCATAGTCTGTTATACCATTACTCCCTGTCATTATTACATACGCACGCAAGGGTCGGCAGAAAGGCCCTATTCACACTATCCACATTTCTATGCCTTTCTACATTCAACAAATGAAAGCCCATGTAATTGAATGGTCCACTCGCCCCTCTGCCTCAGAGTCGGATCATCCACACAGCAACTATCAAAGAAACTGTTTTTCTGTAAACCTCACATACCTATAGAGCAGTGGTCCTCGAACTAAGGCCCGGGGCCGAATACGGCCCCCTGAGGCTTTTTCACTGGCCCCCTCCAAACACAAAAAGTATAACTTATACTGTAGATGTGGCCCACTGCACTTTTAAATATTGGCGCTCCTCATATAGAATAGCAGTGCTGGCACCACCCATCCACATACTGTAGAAGCCAGTGAGCAGTCATTTTCTGGCTTCCAATCCAATTCTGCATCAGGTGACACTGCTGTCCAACTGGATGGCAGATTGTCACCTGGGTATGCTTCACTGTCTGGTGCACAAAGACGTTCTTCAGGTGCGCATGACTGAATGGCTGCTGCTGGGAATTCTCCTCTGGGCATGACTGGAAGGGAATCAATATCTAGATTCAATGTAATGTTATTCAACACCATTCTATGTACGTTCTGGCCCCCCAGCAGCCTGAAGTATGTTGACCTGGCCCTTGACGGAAAAAGTTTGGGGACCCCTGGTATAGAGCTTTTAGCCAACAACACTAAAATGCTTTTCTGAGGTCTCTCAGCACAGCCTGTATGAAAAAAATGCTGTGTTTACCCAGCTGTTTATAACAATTTTGTGTCTGCATCGGTGGCTGTAAACTATTTTCTTTACACTGTGAGGCAGAGAGAGAGAGAGAGAGACACGCACACAGGATCAGGCACATAGAACTGCTGCAGCTGATGATTATTTACACACATTTGAATCTATATTTCTGATTTCTATCATTCTGAACTCATTTTACTCACAGCATTAGAGCCAGTGAAGATTGTTTCTGTATGCTGGATATGCCGGGCACAGTCCTCCATAATAATGCCCACAGTGAATCCTGTTCTATGTAAATGTCATATTTTCTTCACATAAATCATGAAAAAATGGAAAAAGCCTTTAGATTGCTATTTGCTACTAATTACTGGCAATATATGTGGCATTTAGAATTGTAGTTAACTTGGATAGTTGTCTTTTAACCTCCCTGGCGGTATATTAAAAACCGCCAGGGGGCAGCGCTGCCGTTTTTTGCTTTTTTTTTTATTTTTTAAATCATGTAGCGAGCCTAGAGCTCGCTACATGATAGCCGCTGCTCAGCGGCATCCCCCCAGCCCCTCCGATCGCCTCCGGCGATAGGTGATCAGGAAATCCCGTTCAAAGAACGGGATTTCCTGGAGGGCTTCCCCCGTCGCCATGGCGACGTGGCGGGATGACTTCACCGACGTCATAGACGTCGTGACGTCTAAGGGAGACCCGATCCACCCCTTAGCGCTGCCTGGCGCTGATAGGCCAGGCAGCGCAGGGGTCTGGGGGGGGGGGGTCTCTGCGGCAGCGCGGATAGCGGCGAATCGGCGCGGGGCGTCGGCGATCGGTGTGCTGACGCAGCTAGCAAAGTTACCGCCAGGAAGGTTAAGGTAGCCATACATCAGACCAAGAGCCAAATCTCTCTCTGATCCAATCTGATTAGATGGATATATGTCAGTTGCCCATACACTGCAGTATGCATGCTGATGCACTTTCATGCTGAAATTGATCCAGAATCAGCCTTGTGACGCCGCATTCGCCCGCCTCGCCGACCCTATCCCCCCTAATATGTAATGTGCCCCGCTGGTGCCCAGTGCACCGTGGCAGTCCTATGAGTGGCCGCTGCTTGTCCACCGCTGTCTCCGAGCGCACTCCTTGCTCCATACACGCGCCCCACGTAGTTGCCGGCGGACGCGTGTCACATCACACACGCATCCTCCGTTACTCCGGCAACCTCCGTTACCACTGCACACCTGTTCGAGCAAGTCGGCCCTACATCTTATAGAATGTCCAACCGATTAATGCGACCAATTTTGGCCGAAATTGGTCGCATTGTCGATCGGACATTTCTTTGGAGGCACCGATTTTCATGGGATTCCATCCTATACAATAAAATGCAAGTGTCCCTGCGCCTGTCCCTGTGACAGTGCTTTGCGCTACTGCGCATGTCAAGCACTGACAGCCGTTGGGACAGGACGCATGGCGGGCCGGCTGGCCAACCGGGCGGACGTGTGTGCTATAAGTGCGGCGGACGGGTGCGCGCTTGGTGGGCGGGTGCGCACACACACTGACTGGCGGCGGTGGCAGCGTGAAGAGACCTAGTGCCTGTTTTAAGCGGGCTTAGGTCAACTAGTATATAATAATCTAATCAGATGTTCGATTGGCCACCAAGTCACCTGATTCATGGCCACCTTTAGGTAGCTGCCTAAGGCCTGGAGAGAAAGGGGCCTGGTTGATGCTAGCTCCCACCAAATCTCACCATAAAAGCCAGATGGCCATGAATAATGGTCTCAAAATTGTTACTTGCCTAGTGCCCCATTTCACCTTAATCGGCCTCAGCTCTGCCCTCCCCCCTCTCATATAGCAACAGAACATAGGCTAGTGACATGTCTGTACAGCCTTCACCCCGCAATGTAACTAACTGCACAAGCCACACTCATATACAGTCAGGAGCATGGGCGCAAAGAGGGGCTCAAGAAGGATTGGTGGGCTCAAAAAGGAGCGAAGAAGCCTCTAGATCGTCCAGAGCCTCCCCTCTTTTCCCGTTTAACTTTTTCCTTCCCCCCCCCCCCCCCCCCCCACCATTGGTTAGAGGAACTGTGGTGAAAAGGGGGAAAAAATAAATCCATATATTGCAAAGTGAGAAGTTAAATAATAAAAGAGAGATCAAGAAATGATTGATATTCGCCATGTAATTTGTTCATGTTGTTTGATTAACAATGAGCCTCCAGGTCATCATCTTTACTACAGGCAGACAAGAAAAAAAACAGACAGCGCCAACTGCCATTATCTATAAAGACAGCCCCTAACAATGTGATGGGCTAATAGGTTGTTTTTTTTTATAGATATACATATGCACAGAAGGAGATACTGGTTGCTTGGCAGTTGGAAACAGCCGTTATTTCCCACAATGCAACAAGGCTCCCACAGTGTGATTTCAGGACCTAGGTGCTGACATCACACTGTGGGAGGGGTTTCACCACAATATCAGCCACACAGAGCCCCCTGATGATCTAGTCAAGAGAAGGTAAAGATTTCCCATGGGAATGGGGGAATCAGCTACTGATTGGGGTGAAGTTCAGTCCTTGGTTACAGTTCCTTTTTAAAGAGACACTGAAGCAAAAAATAAATAAATTATGATTTAATGATTTGCATGTGTAGTACAGCTAAGAAATAATAATAAATAAAAATATGAGAATATTTTCTTTGCTACTAATGTTCTAGTAATCAGCTGTACTACACAACCAATTCATTATATCATAATTTTCTTTTTCGCTTCAGTGTCTCCTTAAGGTCACTATAATCACTGTTTCACAAGACAAAAGATATAAGATGTCAGAATGAATTTATAAATGAGTCTGAAATCAAATAGTGTACTATTCTGTAGTTAGTACATTTGAGAATAAGAAGGCTCAGTTCAGCTCAGTTTAATTTTTACTAGTATGCTGTTAGATTGTTTGCTTAGAAGAAGTTGAAATAAAACCCCAGTGAGTTAGCTGCTGATTTATCCTCACAGCGGGGAAATTCATTCTTGTCTCTTGCTAATTCCTTGAACCAATCACTAATTACACCGACTAATTAGGCCTGGAAGCAGCATTTTCTAGTAAAGTAGAATACACAGAGGATGTTACAGGGTTGTCCGACACGCCAGGTGTGATTCAATCACTTTCAGCACCTTCTGCCGACCGCCCAACGCACAAACACATGGATATGTCTTAGTTTAGGTGAGCGCTCCAGCAGTCATTCACTGGTCCGAAGGATCAAGGCTGTTCAACTGGAGCCCGTGGGGGCTGCACCAGGAAATTTGGGTGCCTGGGGCTTAATTATCTCTCTGGCCACCGCACATTGGCGCTAATGCAAAATATTGGCTATTGGCAGTGGTGTAGCTAAGGAGCTGTGGGCCCCGGTGCAAGTTTTACATGGGGCCCCTCAAGCACTCTATACATAACAATTGATACAGCGCACCAAAACCTGCTAATGGCAACCACAGTGTCAGAGGTGCAAGAAGGGGATGGGGAGCAGTTTGTTAATGATTACTAATAATAAAAGCACCTATAGAAGTGATTATTACCAACAAAGGGCCAATAGAGAGCTAATATTGTGCTTGAGGGAGGGCCCTTCGGGGCCCCTTTGGCTGAAGGGCCCCGATGCGGTTGCTACCTCTGCAACCCCTATTGCTATGCCACTGGCCATTGGGCACCAAAGAAGACATGTGCCGGGCCCATCCACCCAACATTTTTCATTTTGAGAATTAGTGTTTTGAAAAATATTGTTTTAAACATTTTTTTTTACAATTATAATTTCGTAAATTATCCCTTTGAAATGTATTATCTTAGAAATGTATCGCTTGTTGTATTAACGTTAATTGTAGCGGAGAAAGGGGGTTTTAGGGTTATGCATCACCAAGAGGGTTTTAAAGGAAACCAGAGCTGACGTAAACTAAAAGTTGTATACATACCTGGGGCTTCCTCCAGCCCCCTGCGCAGGGATCGCTCCCACGCTGCCATCCTCAGTCTTCTCCTGCCGTGAAGTGCGCTATTTACGTATCTCTAAAGCAACCGCACTTCTCTTGCGCAGACTGGCCTCGTCAGGAGGAAGTTACGGGACCTGGTACCGGAGCAGGAAAAGACTGGGGACGGCGGCGTGGGAGCGATCTGTGCAGGTGGGGCTTGAGGATGCCCCAGGTATGTATAAAACTTTTAGTTTACGTCAGCCATACACTTTATGGTTAGGCACCACCCGGGAAATTTTTTTTGTTGTAGTCGATATTTTGCCCTTTTTAATGCCGTTATTTTAACATATTTATTATCCTATCTTAGATAAAGATGAAGAAATGATAAACAAATTGTTATAGACAAATTCTTAAAACTTCAGCTATACCCCGCGCCCATTTTTCTTGGAGCCCTTATTTGATGTATGTGGTACACCGTGCCTCTAATGAAGGCTAACCAGCTGTACCCTTATTTCATCTATGCAAAGTAATGTGAAGATGACCATATGTGGGCGTTGGCTCTTCCTACCTTTTGGACATAGCTGCTCGACACTCTCCAGCCTGCAAGATCTTCAAGCATAACCTCAAATCGTACCTATTCAGCAAAGCATATGATCCATCCTAGGGAATGCCACCTACCCAGTGCCCAGCCCAGTCATACCAGAGGGCAGAATGACACATGGAGAGGAGCAGGGCTGGTTCTTTTTGCCACCTGAGGCAAACTTGTGAAAAACCGCTGCCCCCGCCCCTGCCGTGAGTGTGGGGGGCTGCCGAGCTGGAGGGGGTAGCGGGCAGGAAGGAAGTATTGTGCACAGCGGCGAGGAGGGATGTCGGACCCCCCCCTCCTCTCCCTCACCTGGGTCGCCGATCTGCGCTCCCCCTCTAGCTTTTAAGTCCAGCAGCAGCAGCGTATTAATAAAAGGCAGTGGGCAGGGATGACTCACCTCTTACGCTTTCCAGCATGCGTTCAACTGTCGTCACTTCCTTAGTGGGTGGCATTGCAGGAAGTGACAAGAGTGGAACTCTCGCTGGAATGCGGAAGAGGTGAGTCATCCCTGCCCGCTGTCTCTTATTAATATGCTGCTGCTGGACTTAAAAGCTAGAGGGGGAGCGCAGATCGGGGGACCCAGGTGACGGAGGGGGGGTCCGACCCCACCTCCCCTCCGCTGTGCCCAATACCTCCTTCCTGCCCACTACCCCCTACAGCTCGGTGCCCCCCACGGCCAGGCGGGTGCCGCCCCCCCGGACTTTTCCCCCTGAGGAACCCGCCTCACCCCCCCTCATGGGCGAAGCGGCCCTGTAGAGGAGGCGGGGCCAGCAGAAAGCAGTGCATATTTAAGTAAAGGGTGTGCCAGCACACACAGACTAGCAGCAGGCAATCTCTGTGCTCTGTGAGTCAGGCAGAAGCAGCAGCGCAGAGGAACAGGCTGAAAAGGATCAGGTGAGCGTAAAGCTGATGCTGCCCCCTACAGTCTTTTGCACTGAATCACGTGATTAATTCTGCTTCATGGTAGGGCCGGTCCTGGACATGAAAACCGGAGTGGAGACAAGAGAATAAATGGACATATCAATGGATTCTATGTTATCTATACGATCTGTTGACCCGTTGGCGCATATAGCGCTAATGGTTTTAACGACCGGTGCACTGTCTGCACTAGTAACGTCAAAATTGCCATGCGCTCCCTGCCTCATGGGTTTAGTGCATCAGGCCGATACTGCCGGCTGTCCAGGAACATCCAGTCAAGCTGACCATTTAGTTCTGCAATCACTTCTCCCCTTTCATACTGAATGAAAATAATCCTGAATGCCGCCTTAGCTGCTGTGTGGTAAGTCAAACAATGGCAACCTCCTTCTGTGTTTACCTCAGGAGTCTGACAGGTCCCATTTACGATTATTTTACAAGTGACTTTAGGAACATCACAGAACTTTTGCTGACTTCATCCGCTGGCGTCAGTAAATTTGTTTTTCTTCTCCTCTGTTTTCCGTCTTGTTGTGTTAGTATTCCTGAGGGAAGCGTACAGATGTGTGAATAATTCAGCAAAAACTGAAAGTGCTACGTCTCTAATCTCTATAAACTATGCCAGTTCCCACGGCGAGGGGGTGGGTTGGTAATGTGCATAAAATTCAGGTTTGTAATGTAAACACTTTTGCACTGGTGTCTTCAAAACATTAATCGCCAAACTATCAGAGACACTGAATCGAAAAAAAAAAATGATGATACAATGGGCTCGATTCACAAAGCGTTGATAACCCAGTTAAAGACTTTAGGCGTGATAACCATTTTTATCATGCCTAAACTCAGTTTAGGCATGATAAGTTTAGGCGTGATAAGTTTAGGCATGATAACTTTAGATAAGTTTATATCGCCCGCAAAGTCCCGCACGCAAAGCAGCGCCATTAAACTCTATGCAAAGTGCACCAGACTTTGCTAGCGCAAAACTTTTGATCAGCTGTGCACTGAGGTGCTAACCCAGTTGATGCTTAAACTTATCACGCCTAAAAACTTATCACACCTAAACTAATCATGCCTAAACTTATCACACCTAAACTTATCACACCTAAACTTATCATGCCTAAACAGAGTTTAGGCGTGATAAAGGGCTTTTCACTAGCGTGCTAACTGTTAGCACCGCTTTGTGAATCAGGCCCAATGAGTTGTATGTGTAGTACAGCTAAGAAATAAAACAGGAGCAAAGACATAAGTCTAATATTGTTTCCAGTACAGGAAGAGTTAAGAAACTCCAGTTGTTATCTATGCAAAAGAGCCAAAGAGCTCAACAACTTTCAAAGTCGCAGAAAGCTCTGTCTTCTGAAGCTTGTTATCTCAACTGTCAGTCATTGTATCTTCTGTAGCTCACTGGGCTGCTCTGTAAAATCATTTATAATCCTGAGTAGTGTGTAAACTGTAAATATTAGAGAATTATGCAATGTTATAAAAAAAACTATATAACTGAAAATACTGTAAAAATGAAAATATTTTTTTTTGCTACTTATGTTCTAGTAATTATCCTTACTACACATACAATTCATTATATCATAATTTTTTTTCCGCTTAAAGTGGACCCAAATTAAAAATACAAGATTTCAGAAATGAAATCTATTTTCTAAATTATAATAATAAACAGCAGCCTTTTTTCAGCTGCATGATGACAACTATACAATTTTTTACATTTATTGGAGAAACCCCTCCCCTTCCTTTCAAATTGCCGGGACAGAATCTGGCAGACTGGTGGAGTAGGAGGTGTCCGGCAATGGAGGAATTGCTAATGACTGCCACCTGTATAACCCTAGTTATGGAAAGAGAAGGGTGAAAAGCATGCACTGAAATGCTCATAGACTTGAAGGAGTGTTTATTTATCTTTGTATCTGTCAGAGTGATGCAACTAAAGATTTTGAATTTAAAAAAATGTTTGGTTTGGGTTTAAGTGAAATGGAATTTGAAGTTAAAGCAGACCTGAGCTCAGAACTTCCTCTCTGCTCTAGAAGGTAAGCAACAGCATAATAACCTTTATAGAAAAACATTTCTTTGTTACAGCTGATACAAATCCTGCAACAAATCTGCAGTGAGTCTACTTCCTGCTTTCATGGAAGCAGACATATTGTTAACATCATGTGTTTACAAATTAGCTGCTCTGCCGAGGCAGCCAGCTGACACAGCCGAGACATCAAATTACAACTTGTGATTAGTCACAGATAAGGGGGAATTGGACAGGCTAAACTCTCTAAATACATACAGGGTGCATTTCTCTGTTTTCCATCTGTCCTGGGCAAGAGTTCAGGTCCACTTTAAAGGAAACTTGTGACTTTGCCAAACTAAAAAAGTTAGATGCTTTCCTCAGTGAAGAGTGAAGCCTCCGTATCCTCCAGCCCAGTGGCACAGCTAATAGGGATGCTCATTCGGATTTTCCGGAATGTAAATTTCCGATCGGAAATCCGAAAATCCGATCGGAAAATGGAACTGGGAAATCGGATTTCTGTAGAAATACTGCATTACCACAATGCGGTCATTTTAGCCCAATTACAGAACTTGGAAGCATTGGACCAATCAGCAGGGCCGGAGCTACCATAGGAAAAAATAGGCAGTTGCCCCAGGGCCCCAGAGCCTGTAGGGGCCCCCAAGTTGTCCCTCCCCCATCTGAACTGTTGCTCCCCAGGGACACTGCAGAGTCTGTTAAGTTGGGGGATGATTGGGGGAGGGTCAGCAGCCAGCTCAGGGGCCCAGGAGGGAAATTTGGCTGCAACAAAGGGCCTCTGATGACGCTTTTTGGTCAGGGTGGTGTCTGTTGGGGGGCCCCCAGGCTAATCTTGCCCTAGGGCCCCATTGTTACTTGAACCGGCCCTGCCAATCAGAAAATGCAGAGTCAACATGGAAGTATTTGGCCAATCAGAGAATGCAAAAAATGACACCCCCCCCCCCAAAAAAAAAAAACTACTTGGAATTCCGTGAAATCGGTAATCGGCGGAAAACTGAATTTCTGCAAAACCGGAAAATGAGATTTCCGACCATCCCTAGAGCTAAACATCATGGGGGCCCTTAAAGAAAAATGTTCATGGGGCCCTCAGAACTAGGCCCTCTTGAGCAATGCCACTTGCCCCTACCCTATCGATATGAGGTGACTGGGCAATGTACACTGTGTATAGTCCTTGGGCTAAAAGACAAGCTTAAGGTCAGAGGGTGGATTGACAAAAGAAAGTTAATAGTGAACACATCAAGTACAACCTGGGCCCCCTATGCTCCAGGGCCCCATAGCAGTTGCTATGACTATTGCTACGCCCCTTCTCCAGCCCATCGATCCTGCTGCAGGCCACCGATGGTTGCTGGACACCTTTTCTTCTTCTTCGTGGCTGTACTCCCGTCTGTGTAAGCGCACGACCGCAGTGCACAGGTGACCTGCTTGTGCACAGGCGGAAAAGCTGTACATGAGTGGCTCCATGCTACTGCGCAGGCGTCGGCAGTCTTGCATCTGCGTAGTGCGGCCCTGATCTATCACGGATGGGCGAGTGGTTATTTTAACCTATTCAACAAGCCCGTCGAGTAGGTTCAGAGGGTCCCAGTCCTGGAACTGCAAGCTCCAGGGGGATGGGGGAGCCCATGGATTATTCCTCTACTGAGGTAAGTATCTAATATTCTCTCCTATTTTGCCAGGCCGAGGCAGAGGCGAGAGAGGCTCCAGCCTCAGGGCGCAGTGTAGGAGGGGGCGCACAACTCACTTAGCTATCATTCCCCTATTGTATCTGAAGCAGAGAGAAATAAGAAAAGGGGATACATGGCAGTGACTGCAAGCCAGATAACTAGAGATTAAGGTGTTGAGGAATTTGGGGGGCCCTGGGGCGCCTCTTAGTCTAATAGCAATCAGTGTATGATGGCTGGGGTGGGAGGGATGGAGGGGCACATCTGTTTTCCTTCAGCCATTATACTCCAATCTTGTGCCGTAGCTCTGAGCTCGGCCCAGGGTCTTCACCTATAGACAAGCCCCCACTTGAACAGGACACTGAATATGTATCCTGACTTTGGTTACCCCCAGGTCTTAACGTGCAAGGTATAGCGGCTGAGGCCGGGAAAACCAGAGTACCACCAGAGCAGGCAAGACTATGCAACTGGGTGATATTAGGTAATAGAGCAGAATGCTCTTGTGGATCACACCAGGAGCTATGAACAAGGGAGCAAGATTGCTCAGAGCGACCGCAGCTCTGAGCTTCTGATAACCGCTACAATAAACAAGACACAATGGTTGCTCAGTGCGACCGTAGCACTGAGCATCTGATGTCCACCACACTGAGTAACAAGGACAGACAACAGACAGACAGACGGAATGCTTGCCAATATAATCGCTGCCCCAGCAATAGCAAACATCCACACTGGCACGGATAAGATAAACAAGTTGGAGCGTAACTAATAGCAACCGCTGCTATAGTCACGTACACAGGAACAGGACCAGCAGAAACAGACAGAAAGAAGGATTGTTTGCCAATCCAATTGCTGCCCCAGCAATAGCAAACATTCACACAGGTTCAGACAAGACAAACAGGAAGGAACGTAACTAATAGCAGCCACAGCTATAGTTACATTCACAGGAACAGAACTAGCAGGAATACTACCAGTCACCAACGTGGTGAAGGCAGTTTCCAAGCTATCAGGAAAGAGAAGACTTCACTGTACCCCCCTCCCCCGGGTGCAGTGAACGTCCAACCAGGCAAGGCAAGTTAATGCAATACAATCTTCACACAAGGAACCCAGCAGTCAACTAAGGCAAAGCTGAACGCTATGACGGGCCTCAATTTTTTCACCCTCGTCCTGGGTGTAATTTAGCCTAGAAACTGCACAGGATGTCACCACCAGTGATACATTTCTGAATGTAAATCAGGGAGAGGAAAGATTTTACAATGGGAAAACAATGACTAAATGATCTATAAATATTGTTAAAAAAAATTGGTACTTACGTATTATACCGTCTGAAGAGTTTGCCGGTTCCTTGTTTAAGTTTTGTTCACTCCACCACTACCAAGACTTAACCCTTTTTGAAAAGCTGAAAGTCCTGGCTTTCCTTTACACCAGATCCCGTGTCAGTGTAATTCTCCATTGCCAAGTTAAAGGGTTTTGAAGTAGGGGTGTCCCCTGCATCTTGGCTGCACAAAGCATGATTTATTTATTTATTGTATTTATAAAGCGCCAACATATTACGCAGCGCTGGACATTAGTTTAGGTTAGAGACACTATCTAGGGGTGACATACAGCAATATGACAATACAGGAATACATGCAAACCAGATCACGCCTCACAGTTTGAGTACAAGGTAATGCTTAGTCAGTCACTGGATGGGAGCATGGAGATTAGGCAAGTTAGGTTCACTCAAATGCATAGCATGGGTGCACAGTAATGGAGGTGCATGATCAGGTAGGACACAAAAGGAGGAGAACCCTGCCCAAAGGCTTACAGGGAGGGAGAGGTAGGGACACGAAAGGTAGGGGACCAGAGTTTAGCTGCAGTTTTAGAGCACTTGTGAGGAGGGGTAGGCCAGAGTAAAAAGGTGAGTTTTGAGGGCCTTCTTGAAGATGTTGAAGGAGGGGTCTGCCCTAATGGGTGGAGGTAGGGAGTTTCATAGTGTTGGAGCAGCTCTTGAGAAGTCCTGGAGGCGTGCATGGGACTGGGCGATGCGGGGGGGGGGGGGGGGGGGGCGGTCAGACGAAGTTCATTGGAGGAGTGGAGTGTGCGGTTAGGTGTGTACCTCTGAGTAAGATCGGAAATGTAGGTTGGACAGGTTTTGTGGACGGATTTGTAGGTCAGACACAATATCTTGAATCTGATTCCGGACTGGATAGGAAGCCAGTGGAGGGATTCACAGAGGGGAGCCGCCATGGTGGAGCGATGGGAGGAGTGGATAATTCTGGCTGCCACATTCATGATGGACTGCAGTGGGGCTATTCGGGTCATAGGGAGACCAGACAGCAGGGCATTGCAGCAGTCAAGGCGGGAAATTATGAGGGCATGGATGAGGAGTTTGGTGGTGGCAGAGGTCAGGAAAGGGCGAATCTTACAGATGTTACAAAGGTGGAAGTTGCAGGACTTTGTGAGGTTTTGGATGTGGGGAGTGAAGGAGAGTGCGGAGTCCAGGGTGACTCCCAGACAGCAGGCTTGAGAGGTAGAGCGAATGGTAGTGTGGCTGACATGCACATCTGGGAGGTTCAGGGATGGCCGGGGTGATTGCAGAAGTACCGGACAAACCCGACATTGATGATCAGCAGCACCCCCAGGAGGTTACAGAAGACGAAGGAGTAGACAAGTTATACACCCTCCTGACCGCTCTCTGTGTGTTACTGGCCAGGGCTGGAGACTCTATTAAGACGAAGGAGCAGCCGAGCTATACACCCTCTTCACCTCTAAAGATGCAGGGGACACCCCTCCTTCAAAACCCTTTAACTTGGCAACGGAGCATTACACTGACACGGGACCTGGTGTAATGGAAAGCCAGGACTTTCAGCTTTTCAAAAAGGGTTAAATCTTGGTAGTGGAGCAAACAGAACTTAACCTCCCTGGCGGTAAGTCCGAGCTGAGCTCGGGCTATGCCGCGCAGGAGGATTTCTCAGGCTCTGTTTGGGCGATTCGCCCCATTCAAAGTGCTGTGCGCGCAGCCAGCACTTTGCTAGCCACGCGCACAGCTCGATCGCCGCCGCTCTGCGGCGATCGCCCGCACGCAGCGGCTGAAGAGGGCCCCCCCCCCCGCCAGAGCACTGCGCTGCCCGGACCAATGAGTTCCCGGCAGCGCTATGGGCTGGATCGAGTGCGCCTGACGTCAGGACGTCGGCTGACGTCCATGACGTCATGCCGATCGTCGCCATGGCGACAGGAGAAGCCAAACAGGGGAACGCGTTATATACACGCTCCCCTGTTTGCTATTGATGCCGGCGACGATCGCACTAGAGGGCCACATGCGCCCTCTAGTGGTGTTTCATGTAGCTACCACTCTGGTAGCTTTACATGAAACAAAATTTTTTTTTAAAAAAAAAAGGATTTTTGCCCATTTGGCAAAATAAATTAACCGCCAGGGAGGTTAAACCAGGAACTGCCAAACTATTCAGACGGTATAAGGCATCTTAATGACATGTATGTATGTTTGAAAAAATATCTGTTTTCCCTTTTGATGTTGCATGTATAAAGCTGTCTGTACCACCAGCATGCAAACTAACAGGATGTAAGCCCGACGAAGGCTGCAAGGCCGAAAGCTTGCTTATTATTCTTTTTTAGTTAGCCAATAAATGGTATCATCCTGATTTAAAACTTCTCGCTGTGACGGTATAATACGTACGGTAAGTGCCAAAAAATAAGCAATTTTAATAATTCTATTATTTTCACTACAAATCCTAATACAACTGTAAGTACAGAGAATATGTCAGGAGAGACTGCAAGTACAACTAGCCTTGGATTGAAATTGTTTACTCTGTCATATGTTCAACATATTGGGCTCTATTCCCAGACTTCCCGCATGCGGTAAAGCACATGCGGGAAGTTTGCGACCAAAATACCGTCAAGTTGGAATTCTCAAAATGTTCCGCATGTTTTTTCCGCATGCGGAAAAAGTGCGGTAAAAGTGCGGGATTCATGCGGAAAAATTTCCGCAAAATTCGGTATTTTCCGCAATAAAAAATCAATTGTTAAGAATGTTCAGGCGCATCATTTTGTCGTTATTTACCAATTGGTGGACTTTAATTTTTTTTTTTAAAACACTTTTTCATGCAACCTTTTTACCGCATGATTTTTCCCGCATGCGGAAAATATTAGTGAATGTGGAAAAAATGTGGGGTTTACCGCTGGCAGAAATATAGCGGTAAAATTTTGCGGAACTTTTGGCTCTTTGAGAATAGAGCCCATTGTATTTACTGCTGTCTAAGGCCACATACAGACATCAGACCATAGTCTTTGGAAAATGAAAGATCACAGACCAATCTTACCACCCTTCCTGTAGTATAAGAGCCATACTCTACACAGTCTTTTCTATGGAGCTGAACTCCACATCAGAAAAAAATCATTGCAAGATGCTGCACACACAGATGCTGTACAGACACAAAAGATCAGTATCTGCAAAAGATCTGTTCCTGCCAAAAATCCATTCCTGCAAATTGCAATGATAGTCTATGAGATCTGCAGATCATCATACACACATGATTTAACTGACATTCATCTGCAGATCAGATCCACCAGGATGGATTTTCAGATCTGCAGATCTGCAGATGAATGTCAGTTAAATCATGTGTGTATGATGATCTGCAGATCTCATAGACTTTCCCCAAGCTTCCATGGCAGCACTACGGGTATTGGCCCCGCCCACATACCCCATTGGACAGAATAACTATAAAGGTTTAACCAGCCCCCCGACAGGTGTCTTTTTTCTTGTCCCTCACCTCATTGGACTGGCAGGTGTTTTTCTCCTGCATAAACTTTTTATTTTTTTTTTCTCCCTTACCAGCCGCATCATGTGGCTATCGCACAGGTCCTCCCCTGTAGCAAGACTGTCATGTTCGCTCTAATAGAGTATATTGACAGTGACCCCGTTCTGCTGCGTCTTGGGGGTCCCACTTTATCCACTCTGACAGACAAGTGGCACTAAATGTGTTACATACAGAGTTGGACATTCCTTTTTTTGCTTACCAGGCTAATAGCGTGGTTTTGGGCAGGCATCCTTCCTTCCTGTGGCTTCTAAGCGTGAATGGGCGCTTAGTAAGTTTTCCTTTCGGGTTCCGTTTGTATGGCAGAATGTTACAGGTTGTAATGGCGCTGCTATGGCTGCTGGCGTGCGTTTCACTCTGGCCCCAGTATCCTCCGCCTCCCCTGGCTGACAGGAAGTTCGGCTTTTGCGGGCTGATTGGACGGCAGAAGCCGTACCCGGAAGGAGGGGTGGAGCACATGGAGGAGGCGTTGTCCGACTGTGGAGCGCACTGTATCCGGAAGTTCGGCTAGAGGCTGCTCTGATTGGGGGAGCGGCATGCTGGGAGCAGGGGCGCGGGGATGACGCGCTGGTGCCTATTTAAACCAGCGACTCAGACAGCTGAGCGCTGGTAACGCTGTTACTTGGAGGCAGTTTGCGGAGGCAGAGGAGTACAGCGAGTCAGCAACACAGGTAAGCGGACTTAAACAATAGGCTATAGTTGTTGTCTCAGCAAGGGCTTTCTTGCGAATCTGCTTGGCTTTTACGTCTTTTCTATCTTCTAGCTTGCTGCTGCTGTTCGGTAGCCACCAATATGGATGCCTACAGGCCCTACACAGACCAGCAATATCACTATAGGTAAGGGAGACTTAAGGTAAGTCTCATGGATTGGACGACAGGAGGTCTAATTATTCTTTCTGTCACTTTCAGCGAAACAAGGTCTCGCGACAAGAGAAGATCATCCAGGTCGCCAAGGAGACACACGGCGCCTTCAGATGATAGAGCAAAGAAAACAAAATCTAAGCGCAGTAAATCACACAGAGGGTCAAGATCAAGGTCAAGATCCCCGAGTCGTAGACCGCAAGACAAACTCTGCTGGGCTTGTAATAAGCCAGTAATGCCGGGCAAATTAGTCTGTGCCACTTGCTTTCAGCAATTAGGAAGTGAGCAACCCACGGAGCCAGTGGACGTCTCTGATATAATCCAGAAAGCAGTTCAGGACTCGATGCAGAATTATCTGACGTCTCTTCCATCTCACCCGGCTTCAGGTCAAACGGCTCAGGACTTACCATCTACATCAGCCGCTGTGAGCATGCAAGAAGACTATCAAGTGGGGTTTGATTTTACGTTGGTTGAACCTTTCGTAGCAGCTGTTAGAGAAGCGATTGAGTGGGAAGATTCAGATAATGAATCAAAGGAAAGTAAGAAGAAGACAAAGAAGCAGTATTACAAGCACTTAAGTAAGGCCAGACTCACCTTCCCGGTTATGGATGAGATTCAGGCAGTGATAGAGAGTGAATGGAAGAAGATGGAAAAGAGGCCTCCTTTAACTAACAAGTTTTCTAAACTATATCCCATTCCAGATAAGAATGCGAAACCTCTGGAGAATTCACCGATCGTGGATGCATCAGTGATCCGCTTAGCGAAGCACGTCACACTCCCGCTGGAAGACACAATTTCATTCAAAGATTCCCTTGAAAGGAAACTAGACTTCGATCTAAAGAAAATATACACTACATCAGGAGGCGCCTGTAAACCGGCAATAGCCCTGACTTCGGTGGCAAAAGCAATTAAAGTATGGACGGAAAATATAGAGCGAGGAATCAAAGAGAACGCAAGCAAGGAGGATTTATTGACCTGCCTGGAAGATCTAAAGATTTCAGGAGAGTTTGTGGGCGAAGCCGCTATCGATATCTTATGGGCTTCAGCAAGATCTATGCTCTTTTCGGTGACAGGGAAAAGGGCCTTATGGCTTAAGTCATGGTCTGCTGACCCAGCTTCAAGACTAACATGGTGCAAGATCCCATTTGATGGGGCCTCCTTATTCGGAGAAAAAATGGATGCGGCAATAAGTAGGGTAACTGGAGGCAAATCAGGCCTTATACCGCAGGACAGACGTCCGGCCAGACAGTTCTCATCCAATCAAACGCAATCTGCAAGATATAGAAATGCTAGGTCCTACAAACCCGGAAAAAATTTCAAAAGACCTTGGCAGCAACAGCAACAGGCCACGACTTCCAGAGTACCTAAACAAAGAGGCAATACTTCCTTTCAGCCCAATAAGAAGTCCTTTTGACAGTTACATTGTCCAACAGTGCCCGGTGGGCGCAAGGCTAAAAGAGTACTCTCACATTTGGAGACAGAACATCAAATCGCCTTGGGTCACAAGAACGGTGACAACCGGTCACTTTTGGACTTTTGCAGATCCTCCTCCTTCGAACCACTTCATAAGAACCAGAGTCCCATCATGTCCACAGAAGAAGCATATACTAGAGACCTATGTGCAGGAATTGCTAACAAAGCAGGCAATAGTTCCAGTTCCTGCACGAGAGAAGAAAAGAGGTTTCTATTCGACTCTCTTCTTTGTTCAGAAGAAGTCAGGAGACTGGAGACCAGTTTTAGATCTAAAGCACCTGAACTCATTCATTCATCTCGACAGATTCAAGATGGAGTCTCTCAGCACAATCATCTCCATAGTGGGAAGGGAAGATTACTTACTCTCTATCGATCTGGAGGACGCATATTTACACGTCCCCATTCAAGCATCCTTCCAAAGATTCCTCCGCTTTTGTATTCAGGATCGACACTTCCAGTTTGTATGTCTGCCATTCGGCATATGCACGGCCCCAAGGACATTTTCGAAAATACTATTAGCAGTAATAGCAATTCTGAGGCTTCAGGGGTTGCGAGTCCATCATTATCTGGACGATATCCTATTGTTGGGAAGAAAAGAAGAGGAAATACTCATGCACAGAGACATACTATTAAGCACATTAACCAGATTCGGTTGGTTGATAAACTACCGAAAGAGTCAGTTGGGCCCGACCAAAGATATAATATATCTAGGAGCCAGATTTCTGACAAGTCAAAACGCAGTATGCCTGCCGAAGGAGAAGATTCCAGTAATAAAGGAAAGAGTGCTGAGGATTCTTCTCGCCACGCAGATTCAGGCAAAGCACTGTCTTCAGGTTCTGGGGACAATGTCCGCAGTAATACCCATGGTGCCGTGGTCACAATGGAAAATGAGATGCCTTCAACAAGGATTTTTGAGGCAGTGGGATGGTCAGAATCTCCAGCAGATCATCCTTGTGACCAACAGAATGAAGCTGGACTTGAAATGGTGGCTCACAGACTACAATCTCCAACAACGTATTCAACTGATTCCAGAGGATCCAGTGGTCATCGCCACAGATGCGAGTACGACAGGCTGGGGAGCGACCTGTGGAACTCTCTCAGCCCAGGGTCAATGGACACGGATTATGAGGAACTGGTCGGCAAACAGACTGGAGCTGAGGGCGGCCTTCTGCGCCCTGAAACATTTCTCTCAGCAGATAGAGGGCAGACGAGTACTGCTACGCATGGACAATGTCACGGCGGTGGCATACGTAAGAAATCAAGGAGGGACTCGCAGCCAGACACTTTTGCAGGAAACGGCGCAGATCTTCAACTTTGCGATGTTTCATCTGATCTCTCTATCAGCAGTCCACATTCCGGGAGTGTCGAATATTGTTCCGGATTTTCTAAGCCGAGTTCAAGTGTCGAACAACGAGTGGACGTTGGACGACAGAGTGTTCAAATTGATTTGCAATCACTGGGAGACACCAGAAGTCGACTTGATGGCGACGGCTTGCAACAGAAAATGCCACAGATATTACAGCAGATACAGAGAACAGCAAGCAGAGCAAGTGGATGCATTAACGGCCCCTTGGTCGTTTCGAGTGGCATATGTATTCCCTCCAGTACCGCTAATCCTCAAGCTACTGTTGAGACTCAGGAGAGAGCCAGTAACACTGCTTGCAGTGATTCCGTTTTGGCCAAGCAGGCCTTGGTTCCCTATTCTTCAACTGATGACGACGGATCCACCTTTGAGTATTCCCTGCACCAAGGATCTTCTCTCTCAGGGACCAGTATTACATCCCGACCCGTCGAGACTGCAATTGATGGCTTGGAGGTTGAGAGGAGGAAATTAAAGGAAGTAGGTTGTTCCGACCCAGTAATAGAAACACTTATGAAAGCTAGAAAGAACTCAACGAATAGCACTTACCAGAGAATATGGAAGTTATTTATACAGCATGCGGCACAAAGGAACTTCAATCCGGTACAGCCGCCGGTTCACGAAGTCTTATCTTTCTTACAATCAGGCCTGGAAAAGGGTCTTAGTTTCCACTCTCTAAAGGTTCAAGTTTCGGCAATCTCGGCATTGTCGAGCTATAGGTGGGCGTTACACCCCCTGATAAAACAATTTATTACTGGGGTAATGAAGATCCGGCCGCCGATAAAGCCAATTTTTGCAAAGTGGGAGTTACCAATAGTCCTGGAATATCTCACCAAACGACCGTTTGAACCGATTGAAGAGTGCTCTCTACCTAACTTAACTTTGAAAACTCTATTCTTAGTAGCGATATCTTCAGCCCGAAGGGTTTCGGAGCTTCAGGCAATGAGCCATACAGAACCCTATTTAGTCTTCCTGCCAGATAGAGTTCAAGTTCGGCCAGTGCAAGGGTTTCTGCCGAAGGTCTCTACCTCCTATCATCTTAACCAGGAGTGGTCATTGCCTAACCTCTCACAGGAGGAATCTGAGGGTCTCCGTGCATTGGATGTGTCTAGAATCCTCAAAGCCTATGTTCAAGCTACTAAAGATATACGCAAGTCAGACAGACTATTTGTAATCTTCTCAGGTTACAGGAAAGGACAACCTGTGTCTACAAGGACAATTTCTACTTGGCTGGTGCGAGTTATTCAGGACGCTTATAAATCAGTGGGACTCACACCACCAAAAGAGATTAGCGCCCACTCCACCCGGGGCGTAGCTGCCTCGTGGGCGGCACATGCCAGGGTGGCACCAGACAAAATATGCCAAGCGGCGAACTGGACTAACATTAACACGTTTATTTCTCATTATAGAGTAGATACTAACAGTAGTACTTCTTTAGAATTTGGAAAGGCAGTTTTGATTTCTGGATCTGCTTCATTTTTGTGTTAAAATAAAGAGTTTGATTATTCTTTTTGCACCTGCATCAGTCTCCCGCCCGTCTATTCTAATGCTAGTTAGTTCCCGTAGTGCTGCCATGGAAGCTTGGGGAAAGCGGAAAATTGTATACTTACCTGCCGGTAATTTTCTTTCCCCGAGCATACATGGCAGCACCGGGTACCCACCCATTCGGTGAGGTGCTAGTTACAAGACACCTGTCGGGGGGCTGGTTAAACCTTTATAGTTATTCTGTCCAATGGGGTATGTGGGCGGGGCCAATACCCGTAGTGCTGCCATGTATGCTCGGGGAAAGGAAAATTACCGGCAGGTAAGTATACAATTTTCCGCTATCATTGCAATTTGTAGGAATGGATTTTTGGCAGGAACAGATCTTTTGCAGATACTGATCTTTTGTGTCTGTACAGCATCTGTGTGTGCAGCATCTTGCAAAGATTTCTGTCTGATGTGGAGTTCAGCTCCATAGAAAAGACTGTGTAGAGTATGGCTCTTATACTACAGGAAGGGTGGTAAGATTGGTCTGTGATCTTTCATTTTCCAAAGACTATGGTCTGATGTCTGTATGTGGCCTAAGTTGCACTGATTTCTTGACTTCCTGGAATTCTCACAGAGGCCCAGGAGTCCAGGACAGCTGAAAGAACAATCAGCCTGCCAGTTCTAACCCTGCAACTATGCAAAAGAACAAAACATTTGTAGTTTGACAGAGAGCTCCAGCTGCAGTTCCTCCCTGCTCATAGGGCAGATTGGGTCACGTGGCACGTTACGCACTATTGGCTCCTCCGCTGAGCGGAACTGCGAGCGGAGCGCTGCAATTGGTATACGCAACTTCAAGCGCCGCGCGTTTCCATAGCAACACAGTCACGCCCATCATTCCTGCACACGTTTTTTTCTCTTACACACGTCACGCCACTGGCTCCGCCTTTTCATGCCGCGCTGCTGCCCTCTGCCGCCGACGAGCTGCCATTGCCAATGCCTTTCCAGCTGCGGAGCGCTCGTGGGAGCTGGAATCCTCCCCGCTGATCCCTGCGCTGTGATTGGCTGGCCGGCTTGTCAGTCAGCGTCGGAGAGAAGCGGCGGCACCGGCAGCAGCAGCCGCCACCACACGTCGGTTTCCCGGCTTTGCACAGCGAGCGGCCCCCGGAGGGGACGGAAGGAAGGAAGATGGCGGGGCGGAGCGCAGCGGAGAGAAGCTAGGAGGGCCCGGGGAGCAGACAGCCCTCTCCCGCCATGTCGGCCATCTCCGCCGCCGAGAAAGTGGACGGCTTCACGAGGAAGTCTGTGCGGAAGGCGCAGAGGCAGAAGCGCTCGCAGGGCTCGTCTCAGTTCCGCGGACAGGGGGCGCTGGTGGAGCTCTCCCCCCTGCCACCCCTCAAAGGTAACCCCGGGGCACTCCGGAGCCGGGCACCACCTGTGGGGGCATCTAAGGGGGCATTCCCTGGCAGTCACCCTCTGGAGGGGTATCTGAGGGGACATTCCCTGGCAGTCACCCTATGAGGGGTATCTGAGTTGGCAGTTACCCTCTGGAGGGGTATCTGAGGGGACATTCCCTGGCAGTCACCCTATGAGGGGTATCTGAGTTGGCAGTTACCCTCTGGAGGGGGCATTCCCTGGCAGTTACCCTCTGGAGGGGGCATTCCCTGGCACTTACCCTCTGGAGGGGGCATTCCCTGGCAGTTACCCTCTGGAGGGGTATCTGAGGGGGTGTTTGCGGGCAGGTACCATCTGAGGGGGCATTCCCTGGCAGTCACTCTCCGAGGGGGCATTCCCTGGCAGTCACCCTATGAGGGGTATCTGAGGGGCAGTCACCCTCTGAGGGGGCATTCCCTGACAGGTACCACCTGTGGGGGCATTTCCTGGCAGTTACCCTTTGGAGGGATATCTGAGGGGGTGTTTACTGGCAGTCACCCTCTGGAGGGGTATCTGAGGGGGCATTTCCTGGCAGTTACCCTCTGGAGAGATATCTGAGTGGATGTTTACTGGCAGTTACCCTCTGGGGGGCATTCCCTAGCAGGCACCCTCTGGAAAGGTATCTGAGGGGAACTTCCCTGGTAGTCACCCTCTGGAGGGTTATCTGAAGCTGCATTCCCCTCTGAGGGTGCATTCCCTAGCAGGCACCCTCTGGAGGGGTATCTGAGGGGGCATTCCCTACCAGGCACCCTCTGAAGGGGTATCTGAGGGGGCATTCCCTAGCAGGCACTCTCTGGAGGGGTATCTGAGGGGGCATTCCCTAGCAGGCACTCTCTGGAGGGGTATCTGAGGGGGCATTCGCTAGCAGGCACCCTCTGGAAGGGTATCTGAGGGGACATTCCTTGGCACTCACTCTGGAGGGTTATCTGAAGCAGCATTCCCCTCTGAGGCATTTCCTGGTAGGCACCACCCTTGGGTGCATCTAAATCTGAATGGGCATTTCCTGGCAGTCACCCTCTGGAGGGGTATCGGAGGGGGCATGGGCTGCTGATCCCTGCTTGTAGGGTCACAGAGCAGGCATTCCCTGGCACACACACTCCTAGGAGTTCTGGTTCACCATGAGTTTGCTGGGCAATCTGAAACTCTTCATTCCTTGGCTATTACCCTCAGGAGTCTGTTGGACAGTCACACAAGACAAGACAAATAACATTTATATTGCGCTTTTCTCCTTGCAGACTCAAAGCGCACACCTGGGGAGGGGGTTAGTGACGGGCTCTGACTTCCACTCAGAACTTGCAAGGTTAACTTAGGGGGGTGCGACTGTCACTTCCCACCCAGAGGAGTACTTAGGAGGCTCTGACTGACAGATAACAGGGGTATAGGCATAGGAGCAGAATGCCATTTACCACCTGGAGGGGGAAATGGGGGTGGAGGTACTGTACAGGAGCTGAGTTACAGTCACCACCTTTGAGAGGTATCGGAGGGAGCAAAGGCTGCCAATCGCCACCGAGGGGGATGACTGCTGAGGAACTGACTTCCAGTCACCCCTTGTGGAGTATTATCTGGAGAAAGTGACTGCCTGTCACCCACTGCACAAGTAACTGCCATTCACCATCTAGAGATGTAAATGTATACAAAGTTATAGCCAATCGCCACTAAGGGGACGGACTGCCTGTCACCACAATGATTACCAGTTGCCACCTGGAGGGTAACTGAGGAAGGCTGATTACCTATGACAGCCTGGATGGTAACTGATGGGGACTGACTGCATGGTTGCCCCCTGGAGCGTTATATGAGGGACACGTGTACCGGTATTTTGTGGGGAGCTGTTGGCGAGATGCTGGAATTGTTAAAACTATCGTTCATTAATTCATGATACAATCCCAGGGACAATCAATCATTTCGATCATCGTTGTGATCAATTGGAAACAAGCAGTCCTGCCCACCAAAGGCTGAAAACCCACTAACCAATCAGATCATATTGATGGGAATCGAACCAAAAAAGCACGTTGATTACATCAGGGCTGTGGAGTTGGAGTGTAGGAGTCGGTGGTTTCACAAACTGAGGAGTCGGATAATTTTTGTACCCACTCTATAGCCATGCAGGGGCTGCGGAGTCGGGAGTTGAAGCCATTTTGGGTTTCTGGAGATGGAGTCGGAGGTTTCATAAACGTGGAAATTGAAGTCGGATGATTTTTGTATCGACTCCACACCCCTGGATTCCATTAATCTGATCAAATTGGTTAGTGGGTTTTTGGCTGTTAGTGGGCACGGCCACTCCTTGTCAATCGATTATACCGATGATCTGAAGCGATCGATCTTTCCTGGGATTGTGTCGTTAATGCGCACCTTTAGACAGAGTCCCCTGGTCTGTGCAAAGTGGCCATTCACTGTCCATGATCCTCTGTGAAATGAGTGCTTTACTTATAGGTCAGGACTAGGGATCAGAAGCCAGTCATTGTGAAGTCTTCAGCCACATCTGAGGCACCCTCACTGGCCAGCTGGTGTATCTATACAGTACTCTCAGCTGTTCTGTAGTGCCTGGAAATGACAGGCCAGCCGTGTAGGATAATAATGACCTGGGAAGTGATTGGTATTCCAGCAGGACGGTGATTTGGTCTGAGGGTAGTGTCACATTCTGCTGGGAATTGTCTTGTGAGATGACAGGCCTCCACTTGCGCAGGAACACAGGCCACGCAGTGCAAACGGGCATAAATGAGCTTATTCTAGTCAGGTGACCTGCATTCAGTATCAGATGAGAACCATCCCTGTGTGTGTGTGTCTGCTAAACAAGGTCATTGCTCGATACATCTGTGACAGGATATCTCCTAGGCCTGGGCTCCTTTAAAATGACCCCCTGCCTGATACACACCATGCAATTTCTTGTCTGATTGCAGGTCGAATCTATTATTTCTAACATGTCCGATCTGATTTCTGAGCGATTTTTGTATAGACGTGATTAGAAAAGCGATGAGAAAAATGATCGGGCATCAGATCGGACCTGTTCGAAATGATCGATTCGACCGGAAGTCAGACGAGAAATTGCGTGGTGTGTACCAGGCCTTAGGCTTTCTCTAATTGGCTTGTAAATCTTTGGCCGGACCGGCTCCTGGTTTTCATATTATGTTTTCACCCCTAAATTGCATCGATTCACTAGGAATTTGTGCAATTTTCTGGAGATCCTGTCATTGTTCTCCCCAGAATTTTTTTTCCAGCCGGGTGGCATGAAAAAGCGGCCGGGTGGGGTGCAACGGGAGAATGCAGGGCCAGCGCTTCTCTATGCAACTCTGCTAACCGCATAGGAGGAGGTGAGCCGCCGGGTGGTCACCCAAATTAGCCGGATGGAGCACCCAAGAGCAGAGAGAACACTGTAAATTGTTTCATTTATAAAAGTCTTAACATGTCCAAATGTTGCCAGTTTTTTTCTTTTTTGTGTGTGTGTGGCATGTGTTGTATTTATAATTTTACAACAGGGATTGCACAACATTACAGATCGAGCACAATGTCTACTGAGGATTGATCGAGATGATGGATCTTACTGGTTTGAAGCTCTGTCAACTGCAGGGCTGGAGCAATGGTAGATGTATGGCACATAGCATGGCATTTCATGGCACTGCATATAGCAGTGTAATGCTGCCGGTCCATCAAATTTTTTTTTTCTCTCTCGATAGATTTAGGCATCTTTCACAGTGTGACGTTAAAGTCGCACGTTATAAAATATTTTAACACAGAGTAACGCACAGCAGTGCAAAGTCTGTGCGACATTCACAGTGCACACGTTGCGTTAGTGTGTAACGTGTAGCGTTATTAGAAGGTGCTGCATGCTGTGCGTTAGGCCTGAAAGATAAATCGAATTTAAATCGAAATCGCGATCACCAAGATCACAATTTCAGAATCGTCAAAGCGGCGAATATCGCGATCACGTCATTTCCACAAGAGGAAGTTTGAAGAAGCACCCTCAAACTTTCCCAAAGTCCCAGTGCCTGCAGGGTTGGACATACCTTCCATCCTCTATCGCCCTCTGCCGCTTCTTGTGCTTGGCAAAACTTCGGGTTCCTGTATGTCACATGATATACAGGAAGTATGCCGTGCATTAGAGCCTACAGGAGGCAAAGTGGATAGACTGGCATCGCTGGACTCGTGCTTGAAGCTATGTCCAGAACTGATGCAACTTGAGGGACAGAGGAGGCACAGAGAGAGAAAGCGTGGGCACAGAGAGAGACACAGGAAACACAGAGGGGGCACAAAGAGAGACACAGAGTGGGCACAGAGAGAAACAGAGTGGGCATAGAGACACAAAGGAGGCATGAAGAGGCAAAGGGGGCACAATGAGAGACGGGGACAGAGGGGGGACAGGCACAAAGGGGGGGGGAACAAAGCTTGATTTGATGGAAATCGTGAATCAAATCGAAATCGTAATTTTGGACGGAAATCATTCAATTTTTTCCTAAAATCGTTCAGGCCTACTGTGCGTTTAGCAATGAATATGCTGGGTTACTTGTGTTGCACATGCTCATTAATATTTTATTTATTTATTTTTTTTTTTTTAAAGTTCTGCATGCGCCGTTTTTGTTCCATAGTAATTACATTTTCTAACGTGCAACTTTAACGTCACACTGTGAAAGTGTATATGCTTAGCGTTACAGCTGCGTTGTGCGACCTTAACGTCGCATCAAATGCAACGTCCTACTGTGAAAGTAGCCTTAAAGGACAACTGAAGTGAGAGAGATATGGAGTCTGCCATATTTATTCCCTTTTAAACAATACCAGTTACCTGGCAGCCCTGCTGGTCTATTTGGCTGCAGTAGTGTCTGAATAATGCAGCTAATATTGTCTGATCTGATGATAATTTCAGAACCGCCTGATATGCTGCATGCTTGTTCAGGGGCTATGGCTTAACATATTAGAGACGGGGCATCAGCAGGACTGCCAGGCAACTGGTCTTGCTTACAGGACAACTGTAGTGAGAGGTATATAGACTGGAGGCTGCCATATTTATTTCCTTTTAAGCAATACCAGTTACCTGGCTGTCCTGCTGATCCTCTGCCTTTAATACTTAGTCTCAGACCTTGAACAAGCATATGCAGATCAGGTGTTTCTGACATTATTGTCTGATCTGACAAGATTAGCTGCATGCTTGTTTCTGGTGTTATTCAGAAACTACTGCAGCTAAATAGACCAGTAGGGCTGCCAGGCAACTGTTATGTTTTAAAATGAAATAAATATGGCAGCCTCCATATCCCTCTTGTTACAGTTGAAGGTGACCACTAATGATACTATTTGCTGAACGATTGCTTACAAAACACCACTTCTGCACTCCCTTCACTGGCTACCTATAGAATGGAGGGTCCTATTCAAGATCGGCCTACTGACATTTAAATCCCTGAATAATCTGGGCCCTGGATACATGAAAGATATGTTGCAGCTGCGTAGCACATTCTCAGATCCACAGGTTCTAATAATCTAGTCATACCCAGAGTCCACTTGGAAACTTTTGGTCCTAGAGCCTTCTGTCATGCTGCCCCTATGTTTTGGAACTCCTTACCTCAACAGATCAGGACAGCTCCATCCCTGGACGTGTTTAAATCCAGACTGAAAACCCACCTGTTCAGTTTGGCATTTGCAGAAATATAACTTTTGTTGTGTGAATACTTCATCCTACTAATTACTGAATCTGAGAGAGCCTAAGCGCTTTGAGTCCTAGGGAGAAAAGCGCTATAGAAATGTTATTGTATTGTATATTGTATTGTATTCTTCGTATGAATGATCAGACATAATCATTTTCGATCACAAATGGAATAAAAATGTTCGACAGCCCTTTAAAGGGGCTATCTGATCTTTCAAACAGGCAACCAAAAAGTTAGGCACCCTAGCCTTTGTATGAGTGATATTTCTCGACTTTCTAACCTAGATCTAGGGCAGAACAGCTCCTGTGAGGTGAGACTTTCCTGGCAGCCCTGGCTGTTGTGGGGAATGTGAGGATGACAAGTAAGTTCATGTAGGAGTGGTGCCTGTAGGTGAGGTGAATAGGACACCACTAGGATTAAAATGTGCAGAAATTTGACTCTTGGCAGTGGATCCTCGCTGCGCTTACACTGCAGAAAGAGCCGCTTCCAGTTTTTGTACACTGAAATGTCAGCTAGGGTTGGTTGACTTCTTTTTTAGTATAATCTTGTCTGCATGCCTGGCACTGTTGCATTGCGAGGTTATTTCTCTCTTGTTCCTTGGCGTTGCATGCCTTGTTTGGACTGTGGTAATGCGTAGTAATTGTCAGAACAGGATGTTTGCGAGTTCTGTGGAGAGAGTGCAAACAAGGTGCGTAGCAGGCAGCGCAGGTCTGCTAGGGCGAGCGAGCCATGCACTGTCTCCGCGTCTCTCCAATGAGGGGCAGCCGCTCTAGAGAGCAGATCCTTTTTCGAGTCATTTGAGGCTTTGTCATGCGTACAACCTGTGAGCGCTCAGGGGGATTCTGGATACTCTTTCAGGGCTTGTTCACGTTGCGTTCCGTTCGCGTGGCCGTTAGCGGTGGGCGGTTTTTGACGCTTTGTTTTTTCAATTCCTGGCATTTGGGTGAGCGATTCATTTTTTTTTTTTTTGTTGTGCTTAGCGGTTTTCTAAGCGTTGTTCCAGAGCGGTTTGTAATTCACTCCCTGACGCAAGTCAGGAAGTGAACTCTTTGACCCGGAAAACAATAAATACAATGTATTTATTCTTAACGCGAACGCATTCGCTGCACAAAGTGTTTTTGTGTTTTTCCTATACCTTCCAGGTACAGGCAGGACTTTGCTGATCAGATCGGAAACAAACCGCTCAGATGTGAACTCTGTCATAGGGAATCATTGCACAAGCGTTCTTAGGGCGATATTTTTATTTTTTTTAAGGGCAAAAACGCCCTCAGCGTGAACGAGCACACAGGGGGCTTCTCGCACATTGGCTGGCTCGGGCTTACATTCACATGTATGTTTATTGAGCTAGGAGAATGTATTGTGGCCTATGGTGTTGCTTATAATTAACCCCTGTATTTCCAGAATGGCCATTAAAGTATTTTGAGTTTTTTTTTTTTTTTTTTAATAATTTCATTTTAATTATACCCTCTCCTTAGTCCACCACTGTGCCCCCTCCCCTTCCAAAAAAAAAAAATTAAAATATAAATCTGTATCTAGTATCACTCTCCATAACGCCTCCTAAGGCCTCTTTCAGATGGACGGCTGGACTGCTTGCCAGGCAGTTGAGCACCCAGCCTGCTGCCCACCAGCACCATTCGGGTTTAACTTGAATGGCAGCGGTTGTAATGCCACATGTGTCGGTGCTTGATGCGCGGTGGCGTTACCCGGAGGCAGGCGACCGCATTACTCGGAGATAGACAACCGCATCATGTCACGTCTGAGCATGGCTGCATATGTAGGGGGCATCTGTCCAGCACTGTCCCAAGTACTAACTAGTGCCTAACCGATGCAAGAGAGCAGCTGACAGGCAGTGAATTTGCCTCCTGTCAGCTGCCCATCTGAAAGGCTTTTGGACTGCACTGGGCAAACCACAGTCCGCATCCGGCCCACGTGTGCTTTTTCTCCGGCCTGCTGACAGGTGGCCGGATTCCCCTCCTTCCCTTCTCCCTCCCTGCAGAGTTGTGAACGGGCATCGGGGGGTTTGAAACTCACCTTGCTCACCGATGTCCCGCATCGCATCTCCGTGGCAACATGACATCACATGATGTGACGTCAGAACGTGTAATACGCTTATGCAGCACACTATACCCCACTCTGTACATACCATAAACTCTGTTAAATGTTTAAATACAGTAACTGAAAGTATTATAACCTTGGGGAAGCCGTGGAGCCCAGTCATTAAGCACAGCTGAGCCAACAAACAGCCTAAGAAGTTGGCCTTCATCATTGTGAGCACTGTCGGCAATTTGTAGTGGTTGGTTAAAACGTCTAGTTATTTGAGTTCGGGATAACCCTGGACTCACTGTATATAATTCCATTGTGTTAGCAATGTGATTCTATGGACAGACACAACGCATTACTGTAATTGTAGCGTAAAGCGAAGTACACACACAATATTGTTGCCCAGTGGGGATCCAGAAACGATCCCTCGGGAGACAAATCTGGGCAGGGTGCTGTACAGACGTAACGCTAACCTTCAGGCTAGCGATTCCACCTGTTGTTGTTAAGGGGCGGGGCTATGTGTGTACATACCATTTACAGTCATTGGGGAACATTTGTGAAGGACCTGTTGTCTGTTGTGCTAAAACCCTTTTTTTTTCTTTTTTTTTTTTTATAAACCCAATTCGAGGCAATTCATCATTTACCCATTCAGTTAACTCTTCAGTTAATATGACCTTTCCCCCCCCCCCCCCCAACCCTGCTCACCTACAGGGTTTTCAGCCTCGGGGGCTAGGTGAGCTCCCACTTCTCCAAACCTAAAAGTCTGTGCAGGACACTAGTTAAACATTTAGTAAAAGTGTGTGTTAAAATAAAAGTATGTTTTATGGGCCATCCTGCCCCTTTCACCCTCCCTTTTGCTGTGTGTCTCGTATATACGCTGCGTTCCCCTGGAGTTTCCAGGCCTGCACTTGTTGCGCTGCGTCTGGAGACGAGGTATCCAGTGTACACATATCCTTATTGTACAGGCCTGTCATGCTCTGCTGATTGCATCATGCAGTGTCAATACTTTCTTCTAGCAGCAGCTTTGAAGCAAGCAGTTTGTGCTCTCTGAGAACTGAAAAAAAATAATAAATAAAGTATCTGAATCATCGCTGAAGTGACGTTGATCATGCAGGATTCCTGTCGTTCCCAGCAGGGCACACTCCAGCAGCCAGTGCGCAAAGAGATTGTAGCATGTGCCTAAACCTAGGAATACATGCTACAGGACACTTGGCCAAGCTGGCTTTTAAAGGGCACCCGAATTCAGAACTTCCTCTCTGCTCTATAAAGCCCCATCTACACGATGCGATTCTTTGTGCGATTCGATTACGATTCTATTTACGATCCGATTAAATCCGACATGTCCGATCGGGATTCGATTCGATGCAATTATATTTGCCATTGCAAAAAATGTCAAATCGAATTGCATCGAAACGAATCCGGATCGGACATGTCGGATTTAATCGGATCGTAAATAGAATCGTAATTGAATCGCACAAAGAATCGTATCGTGTAGATGGGGCTTTGGATAAGCAACAGCATATTGACCTTTAAAATAAGACATTTGTTACAGCTTACAGAACTCCTGCAATGAATATGTAGTGTCTACTTTCTGCTTTCACGGAGGCATACAGGGTTAACATCCTGTGTTTACATATTGGCTGTCTCTGCAGAGGACTGCAGAATTTCTGTTCTGACACAGTTGAGAGATCAAATTACACTTGTGATTAATTGAAGATGCACATGAATTATACAGGCTCTTCTCTAAATACATACAGGGTGCATTTCTCTCTGTTTTCCTTCTGTCCTGTGCAAAAGTTCAGGTCCACTTTAAAGGGCACCAGAAGTAAGAGGGGTATGAAGACTTTCGTAATATGTTGGCACTTTATAAAAAAAAAAAAAAAAAAAAAAAAAAGGCATATTTATTTCCTTTTACACAATGCAAATTGGAAATCTGGGTTCAGATGCTGAACAAGCGTGCAGATCAAATATTTTTGACTGAAGTCTTACTGGGTTTGCCTTGTGCTTGTTTTAGGTGTGTAATTCAGACACTACTGATAACTGGAAGATCAGCAGGATGCCAGGCAATTAGTATTACTTAAAGGGATACTTAAGTCAAAAATAAAAAATGATTTTTACTCACCTGGGGCATCCCTCAGCCCCCTGAAACTGTATGGTGCCCTCGCAGCCTCGCTCCGATCCACCTGTCCCCGCCGGCGGCTACTTCCGGGTTCGGCGACAGCCGCTGACAGGCTGGGGACGTGAGTGATTCTCCGCGTTCCCAGCCGCTATATCACCCTCTATGTTGCAGTGATCTCCCCAGAGCCTTTCAAGTGGGCGCGCCGCCCGGGTGAATTAATTGGCCGCCCAGGTGATTCATTTGACCACCCGGATTATTTACATAGCCTTTTGCAAGGCTGAAACTTTTGGATGTTCACGTTAACACAGCAGCACTGGAGTCTGTCAGAGCAGTTTGCAGCCTTCCCCCTCTCCTCCTCCCCTCCTTCCTATCAGCGTGGTGGAGGGGCGGGGAAAGCACAAGAACTGAGCACAGCGCGGATGAGCCGGAACTGCGGGAACTATGAAGGAGCTGGTGAGCGGCCGTACTACACAGAAGGAGCAGAGAGGTCTTGAATTGCATGGCTCTATTCCTTCTGGTAAATCATTTATCTCCCCGGCCACTGCAGTGGGCAATAGCTCCCCTCCTCCTCTCCTTATCAGTGCAGAAGCACAAGGCCCCCTACCCCCTTTCATTCATCAAATAAGCTTTAAAGCATGGACTCCTTAACACATCAAAAAGTTTATTTACTCTAAATTAGTTCAAGCATTAAGAATTTCACAACACTTTCGAAATATACCCCATTAAACACTGCAAAAGATGTCATGATAGATAAATAAGCAGTTTACAGCCAGCTGCAAGAGGAGCCTGGTACTTGGCATTCACTCTGGCTCCTGTCTCACTACATACATACTTCCTTTGTAATCTAACACTGCTGTCCCTGCACTCTATCACAAACTACCAAGTCTTTCTCTGATTGTTCAGTTAAATCGTTGCAACATCCAGCTTTCACAATCTGCACATGAATGGCTAAATGTTTAGTTTAGCTGTCTTGTCTCAGCTGTTATGCTTAGTACACAACGATGCAATTTTCTGTCAGATTAACGGTCAATTTGATTATTTCCGACAGGTCCAATCTGATTTCCACTCGTTGTTCTGATCACTTCTATACAAAATCGATCAGAAAAACAATCAAAAATCAGATCAGACCTGTCGGAAATAATCAATTTTAACACCAATCTGAATGAAAATTGCATTGTATGCACTAAGCATTATAAAGAAAATCTAACTTGTATGCTCACAAATTAAGTTAGCCTTATTTGTGCTAAATTCCCCTCTGGGGTTCTCACCACCCCTGGTGTCTGCCTGTGTGATCAGCTTTAGTCGGCACTGTTCTCCTGCTCCTAGTGTGTGTACAGTCATGTACATAGCATGCGTGGTGAATGATGTCTGGTCATTGTCACAGTCATACATGTGATGATGGGGCTATGGCACTAAGGCCCCATTCACACTGGACTGCTTTTCAGGGGATTTTCCAGCTCTTTGCTGATCGCCAGACAACCCAGTAGCAAGCATTGTGACCTTACTTCACCACCCGGCTACTTTTCCATGCCACCCGGCTGGAAAATATTTCTGGGGAGAACACTGATGTTGCAATAGCGTATAACATATACGCTTTTGCTGCATAGAGGGTGATATAGCGGCTGGGAACGCGGAGAATCACTCGCGTTCCCAGCCTGTCGGCGGCTGTCGCCGAACCCGGAAGTAGCCGCCGGTGGGGACAGGAGGAACGGAGCGAGGCTGCGAGGGCACCATACAGCTTCAGGGGGCTGAGGGATGCCCCAGGTGAGTAAAAATCATTTTTTATTTTTGACTTAAGTATCCCAGTGATCTCCCCAGAGCCTTTCAAGTGGGCGCGCCGCCCGGGTGAATTAATTGGCCGCCCAGGTGATTCATTTGACCACCCGGATTATTTACATAGCCTTTTGCAAGGCTGAAACTTTTGGATGTTCACGTTAACACAGCAGCACTGGAGTCTGTCAGAGCAGTTTGCAGCCTTCCCCCTCTCCTCCTCCCCTCCTTCCTATCAGCGTGGTGGAGGGGCGGGGAAAGCACAAGAACTGAGCACAGCGCGGATGAGCCGGAACTGCGGGAACTATGAAGGAGCTGGTGAGCGGCCGTACTACACAGAAGGAGCAGAGAGGTCTTGAATTGCATGGCTCTATTCCTTCTGGTAAATCATTTATCTCCCCGGCCACTGCAGTGGGCAATAGCTCCCCTCCTCCTCTCCTTATCAGTGCAGAAGCACAAGGCCCCCTACCCCCTTTCATTCATCAAATAAGCTTTAAAGCATGGACTCCTTAACACATCAAAAAGTTTATTTACTCTAAATTAGTTCAAGCATTAAGAATTTCACAACACTTTCGAAATATACCCCATTAAACACTGCAAAAGATGTCATGATAGATAAATAAGCAGTTTACAGCCAGCTGCAAGAGGAGCCTGGTACTTGGCATTCACTCTGGCTCCTGTCTCACTACATACATACTTCCTTTGTAATCTAACACTGCTGTCCCTGCACTCTATCACAAACTACCAAGTCTTTCTCTGATTGTTCAGTTAAATCGTTGCAACATCCAGCTTTCACAATCTGCACATGAATGGCTAAATGTTTAGTTTAGCTGTCTTGTCTCAGCTGTTATGCTTAGTACACAACGATGCAATTTTCTGTCAGATTAACGGTCAATTTGATTATTTCCGACAGGTCCAATCTGATTTCCACTCGTTGTTCTGATCACTTCTATACAAAATCGATCAGAAAAACAATCAAAAATCAGATCAGACCTGTCGGAAATAATCAATTTTAACACCAATCTGAATGAAAATTGCATTGTATGCACTAAGCATTATAAAGAAAATCTAACTTGTATGCTCACAAATTAAGTTAGCCTTATTTGTGCTAAATTCCCCTCTGGGGTTCTCACCACCCCTGGTGTCTGCCTGTGTGATCAGCTTTAGTCGGCACTGTTCTCCTGCTCCTAGTGTGTGTACAGTCATGTACATAGCATGCGTGGTGAATGATGTCTGGTCATTGTCACAGTCATACATGTGATGATGGGGCTATGGCACTAAGGCCCCATTCACACTGGACTGCTTTTCAGGGGATTTTCCAGCTCTTTGCTGATCGCCAGACAACCCAGTAGCAAGCATTGTGACCTTACTTCACCACCCGGCTACTTTTCCATGCCACCCGGCTGGAAAATATTTCTGGGGAGAACACTGTATCCCTTTAAAGGGACACTGTAGGGGGGTCGGGGGAAAATGAGTTGAACTTACTCGGGGCTTCTAATGGTCCCCCGCAGACATCCTGTGCCCACGCAGCAACTCCCCAATGCTCCGGCCCCGCCTCTGGTTTACTTCTGGAATTTCAGACTTTAAAGTCTGAAAACCACTGCGCCTCCGTTGCCGTGTCCTCTCTCCCGCTGATGTCACCAGGAGCATACTGCGCAGGCCCAGTATGGTCTGTACCTGCGCAGTACGCTCCTGGTGACATCAGCAGGAGCGAGGACACGGCAACGGAGGTGCAGTGGTTTTCAGACTTTAAAGTCTGAAATTCCAGAAGTGAACTAGAGGTATGGGCAAGAGCATCGGCCAGTGGCTGTGTGGGCACAGGGTGTCTGCGGGGGACCATTAGAAGCCCCGAGTAAGTTCAACTCATTTTCACCCGACCCCCCCCCCCCCCCCCTAAAGTAGTCCTTTAAAGAATGACTGTTAGGCATAAAATACACTATTAGTTCTACATTACAGGCTGATATATTAGTAGAAAGGATGCTAATCAGGCAATTGACAAGTTTAAAATTATCCTTACTTTTTTTTTTTGCCATGTGCAGTTCTCTCCTCATGCCCCCAGGCTCTAAGAGCTTACGCATGGCCGCAGAAGTGAAGTGACAGGCATGCTGAATTAGCCTGATTGGCTGATGCCTCTGTCACTCACATCTCTGCTCTTTTATTGGCCGCCTTCGTCTCCCCTTCTCTGCGGTGGTCCTGCCGCTGTAAGAGCGCAGGGAGGGGGGGCCAGAGGCTATATACTGTCACTGTCCTCTGCCCCCCTCCTCCAGTAGCATGTCTGCGTCCCCCCTCAGCCCTTCTGCTGCCCACCGCCTCCAGATTCTCTCTCTCTTCCCCGCACTGAACATCGGGGAAGGATAAAGGCGGCGCGCACAGAGTCCCTGAATCTAAATACTGGTTCCGGGCACTGCAGTATCCTTTTATATTCTCTGCACTGCCTCCACATCCAAGGGAGCTGTATTTCCCGTCCTCACACCACTTGCGTAAATCTTTATGAACTAACATTTTTTTACATTTGTTACGATAGTCACCGCACAAGGCGGTGATTTATCACTCTGCTCGGTAATGTCAGCTTTTCATGCGGAAAGAGCCTTTATGAATGGAGATCTTGCTATGTGTTCGGTAAAGTCGGCTGTTTTCAGCATTTTCGCATGCGGGAATGCTTTATGAATGATAGCCAATATCAGCCATACAGAGCTCCCTGATGATCCGTTTGAGAAAAGGAAAATATTTCTCATGGGAAAGGGGTATCGGCTACTGATTGGGATGAAGCTCAATTCTTAGTTAAGGTTTCTCTTTAAAGCAGTAGGATTAGCCATACTATGCCAGGGAAAAAAACACATATAGAAGTAGATAAATACTTGATCTACTTACAGAACACATGTATTGTACTGTCCACATTTTGATTTCAGTGAATGTTCTATAGTAAATGAAGAGAATTCTGTTCCTGGTGGGAACCGTGTCTTTTGCCCACAGTTTAGGCTAAATCCTGATGTCATTTCTGCCCTTTTTCTTTTTTTCTTTTCTCCCCCAATCGCTGAGTCACCTCAGCCTTGCTTGTAAACACAAGTGAGCAGAGGATCATGTTTCAGATAAGCAGCTAGGTAGGGAAATAAATGGAAGAGGAGGAATATATTATAGATAAAAAGAACCCCCAGTATGCAACTGTTTGGCACTGACTACTAAAGGGCCAGTGCTCCTAAGGTATGTGATAACTCCAAATCATAACCGCAGAAAAAGTTTTGGAAGTTTTGAATGCAGGATTAGCATCTTAGTCACTTAAAGGGATACTGTAGGAGGGTCGGGGGAAAATGAGCTGAACTTACCCGGGGCTTCTAACGGTCCCCCGCAGACATTATTATTATTATTATTATTATTATTTAGTATTTATATAGTATTTATATAGCGCCGACATATTACGCAGCGCTGTACAGTGTATATATATATATATATATATATATATATATATCTTGTCACTAACTGTCCCTCAAAGGAGCTCACAATCTAATCCCTACCATTGCCATATGTCTATATTATGTAGTGTAAGTACTGTAGTCTAGGGCCAATTTTAGGGCTAGCCAATTAACTTATCCGTATGGTTTTTTTGGAATGTGGGAGGAAACCGGAGTGCCCGGAGGAAACCCACGCAGACACGGAGAGAACATACAAACTCTTTGCAGATAGTGCCCTGGCTGGGATTCAAACCAGGGACCCAGCGCTGCAAGGCGAGAGAGCTAACCACTACGCCACCGTGCTGCATCCTGTGTTGGCGCAGCCACTCACCGATGCTCCGGCCCCGCCTCCGGTTCACTTCTGGAATTTCTGACTTTAAAGTCAGAAAACCACTGTGCCTGCGTTGCCGTGTCCTCGATCCCGCTGATGTCATCAAGAGCGCACAGCGCAGGCCCAGTATGGTCTGTGTCTGCGCAGTACACTCCTGGTGACATCAGCGGGAGCGAGGACACGACAACGCAGTCGCAGTGGTTTTCAGAGTTTAAAGTCAGACATTCCAGAAGTGAACCGGAGGCGGGGCCTGAGCATCGGTGAGTGGCTGCGCCAACACAGGATGTCTGCGGGGGACCATTAGAAGCCCAGGGTAAGTTCAGCTCATTTTCCCCCGACCCCCCTACAGTGTCCCTTTAATACAGTTGCTGTTGAAATTTGATTTTTATGGTGACAATCGCACTTTAAATTAGGTAGGAAGGGACGAGTTAAATGTACAGCTTGGCCTGGGTCTCTCTCCATAAATAGCTGGACACAAATTCATAGAAAGTTATGTATACAGAACATGCTAGATTTTCATTGCCGAACAGGTTTGTTTATCAGTCTAACCTCAGTAAACTTTGTATAAGTGTTCCCCCTACGTTGTCGACTTCCTGTTACGGTGAACCAAAACATTTGATACTGCTCAGTTGACTGTTGTTGTTTTCTTTAATTTCCTGATTGTCTTCCTCATGTAATTTTGTAAATGGCTGAATGGCCAGACAGTCCGTGCTCTCTGACCACAGTTCTGCTCATTGTAAGCTTTGCACAGAAATGGTCAGTGACACTCCCACTGTACAGTGAGCTGTGCCAAATGTCATAATTGTCTGCTGCACTGATGTGAGGGCTCAGGTCTGTTTACTGAAATGAAGCTGTATTACACATGCCCTAGAGAGGAGGGAATAGGCAGATTAAATACGCCGGTCATGTCTAAACTTCGGCGGGAAGGAGGGGGGGGGGGGGATGAGGCCTGTCAAGCCATTTCTGGTGGCCCCCGAAGCTCTCTACAGTGATAATACTTTGTGGCCATGACTGCGGTGTCGCATGTAGGGGCCAGTAGCAGTAACAGCCACTGATTAGCAGCCTCCAATGTGCCATCAGCAGTAACAGGCTCTGATTAGTAGCTGCCACTGTGCCAGCAGCAGTAACAGCCTCTGATTAGCAGCTGCCACTATGCCAGCAGCAGTAACGGCCACTGATTAGCAGCCGCCCCTATGCCAGCAGCAGCAGCAACAGCCACTGATTAGCAGCTGCCACTATGCCAGCAGCAGTAACAGCCACTGATTAGGAGCTGCCACTGTGCCAGCAATAACAGCCACTGACTCCAGGCACCCAAAATTGCCCGACTCCACGACTCCGACTCCACGACTCCGACTCCGACTCCACAGCCCTGCTAAAAAGTCTGTTCACCCCTGGAGTACACCAATAAATTAATACACAGCAACAGTAACGGCTACTGATTAGCAGCCGACACTATGCCAGCAGCAGCAACAGCCACTGATTAGCAGCCGACACTATGCCAGCAGCAGTAACAGCCACTGATTAGCAGCTGCCACTGTGCCAGCAGTAACAGCCACTGATTAGCAGCCGACACTATGCCAGCAGCCGTAACAGCCACTGATTAGCAGCCGCCACTGTGCCAGCAGCAGTAACAGCCACTGATTAGCAGCTGCCACTGTGCCAGCAGCAGTAACAGCCACTGATTAGCAGCCGCCACTATGCGAGCAGCAGTAACAGCCACTGATCAGCAGCTGCCACTATGCCAGCAGTAACAGCCACTGATTAGCGGCCGCCACTGTGCCAGCAGCAGTAACAGCCACTGATTAGCGGCCGCCACTGTGCCAGCAGCAGTAACAGCCACTGATTAGCAGCCACCACTGTGCCAGCAGCAGTAACAGCCACTGATTAGCAGCTGCCACTGTGCCAACAGCAGTAACAGCCAATGATTAGCAGCTGCCACTATGCCAGCAGCAGTAACAGCCACTGATTAGCAGCCACCACTGTGCCAGTAGCAGTAACAGCCACTGATTAGCAGCCACCACTGTGCCAGCAGCAGTAACAGCCACTGATTAGCAGCCACCACTATGCGTCTAGCAGTAACAGCCACTGATTAGCGGCCGCCACTGTGACAATCCAGCCCCGCGATCCCGTCGAGATCTGCTCCCGTTAGCGTACGCAGGAAGTACGGGCGCAGACGGACAACGAGACCGGTTGCTGGATCGTCAGAGGTTGAAGAAAGAAAGAAAAAAGGCGACAGAGCGTGCCAATCCCGTCTAATCTGCCCCCGTTAGCATACGCAGGAAGTACGGTGAACAGACTGACAATAAAGATTGGTCGCGCAGCTGCCGACAATATGTAATGGGACAAACATCCACCAATCCCGTATTACTAGGCCACTGTTGCCATGCAGGTCTCATGCACTAGAGACTGCTGAAGGCAAATTCACTGTGTGCGTAGTAAACGGTTAAGATTGGTTGGAGGTGCCCATACATGTACAATTCTGATTGTATATACAATCGGTAAATTAAAAATATCGATTTCGCGCTGGAAATCGGGTAAACTGCCACCACTGTCTGATTGGATGAATGGAGCAGACAGTCTCCAACTGGGGCGAAGAGACCCCAACGCTATCATAATAAGGTAGCCAGCCCAATCACGTTCAACACGCTCCAGTCACCGTTTGGGGAATAGTCACTTCCGACGGCTTAAAGACTGTGAGCAATGTGACGTTAAAGAAAGGTTACTGGGTCCCTATATGATGCAATCTCGAATTGTGTTTACAATCGAGAAACGAAAGTTATCGATTTCGCACAGGAAATCTGGTACTAGCTAATCCTAGAAGGAAGAAACAGTTATTTACAACCTAGCTAGCAAATCAACAATTTATAAGCAAACCATAAAACAATGCGGTAGTATGACTGACTCTTCAGAGGGCAGATTCGTTATAGCAGCAATCAGATGACCAGAACAGGCACAAGACTGAACGATAAAAATCGTTAGTTTATTTCTAAACTACATACACACAGCTTATTTTAGAACAGATTGATTGACAGAGAGAAAAGAGGAAAAGGAACAGAATGTCTGAATATACACAGTTCAAATACCGTTATTGGTAGTCCATGCGGCAATCGCAAGTCTTTGGCGTAATGTCCAAAATGGCGGTTGCCATGCGGCCAACTGGCCTTTGTTAGAAAGTTCCAAGATGGAGGTTTTGGCCCGTGTCCTTGCGGGCTGCCAGGATGTTACTAGGCATCAGATTGAAGGTAAAGGACCCAGAGATTTCTGGGCTCTGTCTGGTTATAGCCCCCACTCCAGCAAGGAGGGGTTAGGGGGCGTGGATCACACACCTCTTTGGAATAGGAGATCTCTGCCCCTCTCATAGAGACACAAATTTACCTGAATCATGATAAGTGTGCTCATCTGCAAACCGTACAAGTTAGGTTAAATCTAATAACATTTTTAGGTTTGTCAGAATTTATCAAGAACGTTGATACCAAACTTGGGGGATCAGACCCCTGGGGTATTAGAGGGTTATTTTAAAACAATCTTACGCTAGATCTGGCAGTCTGATTGGTCCATAAACCTGTCAGAACCAGCGCCCTGTGGAATCCCATAACCTGTGCAGATTTCATGGCCAGGGAGATCTGCTATGCCAGGAATTATGAAGGAAATATGGAGAACATATGAATATTGGGATTCCTGAGGTCACAGCAGGTTTTCCTAAGGTCAGAAGTCTTTTGAAGCTCAGGGAGCAGCCGAGGTGTCAGATCTCATGCTAAGACTGGGGCCGATCAGGCTGGAGAAAGCTACACTTTATGAGCTTCTGTCAACTGATATCTACCCTTCACCTGATGGATGAGGTCATAAACACCTCAGGGGGTCCCCTGTGCTGGCAGAGAATCTTTTCACAGGAGGCTAATTAACTGACCATGAAAAGATTTCTCCAGCCCTTTGGCGAAAGGGAAAAAAAAGTGTATTTAAACCAAAAACTGTCAGTTTGGTTGGTTTGCGAAGAACTGGCGTTCGTAACTCCATGACGCATTCGATAGGTCATATCGACGGCGTCACAGCCACTATGCCAGCAGCAGTAACAGCCAATGATTAGCAGCTGCCACTATGCCAGCAGCAGTAACAGCCACTGATTAGCAGCCGCCACTATGCCAGCAGCAGTAACAGCCAATGATTAACAGCTGCCACTTACTAACTGCACACAGTATATGGGTTATTTCCAGTGGTTATGTTTTGGCAAAGCGGCATGGTTTACTTAATGGCAATCAGTAAAAATTGTTTAATTTTGCTAGGTCAGCCCCCTACCACTCTCAAGAACGGCACAATGGCCCTTGGCCTAAAAAGTCTGTTCACCCCTGGAGTACACCAATAAATTAATACACAGCAGATTCTGCTGAATACTGTATTGCTACGGAGTGGGAACCACTGTTCTAGTTCATTTCCCTTTCAAATACTTTTTGGGACAGCTAGAACTTGCATCTTATCTTTTAAATTCATAAATCGTAAATCTTTCTCTTTTTTTAAAATCCTGTAAATCTTTTGCAAATGTGATACAGATTATTTGATCAAGTTAATCGCGTCAGATTATCTCCAGGCGGTTTGCCTGAGATTTGTACGATTAGAAAACCGTGAACAAATCCTTGCTTTCAAAAGATACAATCTTGTGGGTTATTTGTGCTGCTGGACTGGAAAATGCACGTCCAAATTCGAGAAACGCCGAGAGCCGCATTACAGGAATTTTATTTTTGGATCTGAAATTGAACATGAACTTTCTGGAAGTGTATCATTGTTATCTTACTCTACACCAGGAAAAAGTGCTGCGATTTCAGCCAGATTCTAACTACAGGATTACAGGATTCAGAAGATGCGTAGCAGGGTTTTGTTGCAAAAAACCTTATTATATCTCTGTCTGTTACTTTACACCCTTAGTAAAGTACCCCAGAATCGGGGCGAAACCTATTGATTGAACCCCATGGTTGGCTAGGTTACCTATTACTTAGTGACCTGGCTGGCGCTGATCAATGTCTTTGGTGTTCGCCCCCCCCCCCGGCCCCAGTGCCTGGTACTCTAAGCTGTGACACCTTCCTGAAGGTCCTGCGAGAGGCGCAGACAATTCTGAACTGCACTGGCGTGAGTTTTGAACTGGTGCTTTTTGGGACTTGCGCCTGCTCAGTTCTGAAGTTAGGAGGACCTTCCAGGTTTTATTGTACGACTGGAAGATTCCGCTAGGACAGTGAGCAGTGGCAGGTCACTTAGAGGTAATCTAGCTCAACATGGGCTTCATTCTCTTCTAGTTGCGATTTTCCCAACAACCGACGCCGAACTGTCATTTACACGATAATGTGATGTGGGTACAGTCAGTACAGCGTTGCACGGCAGTTACGACCGTCATGGCAGATTGGATCGCTACAATTCCTGACTACTCCTGAGCAAACTACTGCAATCGCTTGAAGTCTCGTTCGCTCCCGATGTGTAGCGTCGCGTGATGTCGTGCATACCCGCCGGCAGGAAGAAGCGTCGCTTGTCGACTGTCGTCAAGGGAATGTCTCAGGACCCGTCGGTTGGTGAGTACTGAGCTTAAGGATCGCTGACCCCGATGTGTCAGCATGGTCTGCAGGGCTGTGGATTCGGTACAAAAATCATCCAACTCCTCAGTTAATGAAACCACCGACTCCAGGTAGCCAAAATGGCTCCTACTCTGACTCCTTCGTCTAATACTTACCAGGGCTGTGGATTTGGTACACATATCATCCGACTCAGTTTATGAAAGTGCCGGCTCCAACTTTGACTCCAGGTACCCACAATTGCTCAAACTCCTTGACTCCAACTCCACAGCCCTGTACCCTCCTGATGACGTGGGCGCGCACATGCACAGACGTGCATGTGCGCGCCCACGTCATCAGGAGGGTACAGCGCAGGCCTGCGCATGTGTAGAAGATGCCGACAAATCTGGTATTGGCTCTCCTGAGAGGCTGCCAGCGGGACCCCGGAGAGAACCAGAGCTGCAGTGAGGGACACAGATGATTTCTTGGCTCTGGGAGAAGCACTAGGTAAGTAAAACTACATTTATTTTGTGTCCTCGGAAGTCCTTTAAGGTCAAGTCGCCACACTGCACATGCATCACATGTTTCTCATCTGGGCTGCACAGTGGCTTAAAGCACACGTGAACTGAGACAAATATGAGGCT
The DNA here is from genome assembly GCF_040937935.1 of Hyperolius riggenbachi. Lineage (NCBI taxonomy): Eukaryota > Metazoa > Chordata > Amphibia > Anura > Hyperoliidae > Hyperolius > Hyperolius riggenbachi. Next base: position 475,195,191 of record NC_090649.1, read on the forward strand.
GATCTCTTTATTTTCTTTTAAAGAGACTCTAAAGAACAAAAAAAAAACTCAGACTCCACCTCCCCTGTGGAACATTTGGCATGGAGAACATTTGATAGGGCTGGATGGAAAATTTCTATTTTGTTTTTCGATTGATCAGACTTTGAAAATTAATCAAAGGCCCATTGCGTCACGTCATGTCGGGGGGAGGAGCAATTAGTTCACTTCCCCCTCCCAGTGTCCTGAGGTGGTGCCTTCTCTAGCACCAGTGTGTAATGCAAAGAAAAGCGCAGCGCTTCATTTACCTCACCACCCAAGTCCATAGCTGTGCGACCATCCTCTCCGCTCGCCCTAGTGCCTGGCATCTCTTACTGCACGTCTCTTGATTTTATTCACTACGTTATTTTTACTACCGTTGCTCTTTAAAGTAACCAGAGCTGAGCTGTAATAAGTTTTATACATCCCTGTGGCTTCCTCCAGCCCCATGCGCTCGGATTGCTCCCACGCCGCCATCCTCAGCCTTCGCCTGCCGGAGAGATACGTAGAGGGCAGGGCTGTGGAGTCGGTCCAAAAATCCACCGACTCCGACTCCTCAGTTTAGGATTCCACCGACTCCGACTCCACGACTCCGACTCCTCTAATTTGCATATTACAATTTTGTTGATTAAAAGTATGTAACGTGAAATTCGTCTCTTAACTGCCAACGCTTAGGAATTTTACAAGACAACTGAAGTGAGAAGGATATGTAGACTACTATATTTATTCCCTTTAGACTAAAACTAGTCCTTGGTAAGAGTACTTGTAAAAGGTACAAACCGGTACAAAGAACATCTATCAGGCCCTAGGCAGTGTAAGTGTGGGTACATGTAAGAATGATGTGCAGGTACTCTGCAGGGGAATGAGGAGATTGTAAACAGACAACACCTCTGTGTTCAATGTGCACAGCATTCTCAGTGGATTCCCTGCAGCTCTGTGGGGAGTGCATATGTAGAGTATAGTACTACTGTGTAACAAAGTAAACCTGAGACAGATGAAATTAAAGTTTTATACATACCTGGGGCTTCCTCCAGCCGCCTTCAGGATAATCAGTCCCTCGTTGTCCTCCTCCGCCACCTGGATCTTCTGCTATGAGTCCAGGTACTTGAGCCAGTCAGGCGTAGTGCGCATGCACACACTCCGCCGCCAGGAGCATACTACACCTGTGCAGCACTATTGCGCAAGTGCAGAATGTTCCTGGCTGTGGGAGCGGCATGCGGCCGGACAGCGCTGACTGGCTGAATTACCAGGACTCATAGCAGAAGATCCGGGTGGTGGAGGACAGCGAGGGACTGATTAGCCTGAAGGGGGCTGGAGGAAGCCCCAGGTATGTATAAAACTTTACTTTTCATCCGTCTCAGTTACCCTTTAATTTGTAGTCACCAAACCAAATTTTAACAACATATCAAATTATTTGATTTCATCAGCAAAGGGAGTGCATACATTTGCATAAATCAGCATCAGTGCAGAATTATTTCCATCTCATTGACCATCTCTATTAGTGACATAGCTACACATCAGGCTTTATTCTTACAGCATAGATGTTATTTAGTATATATAAGAGATTCCTGTGTACACATCATATATACAGTCACAATCAGATATGTATATCTGACCTTAAAAATACGGGGACTGCTTTATTGAAGCAGCACAAGTAACTAATTTTGATTGGTTTATTTCATTTTTGTGGACTAAGCACAGCTATTACTGTATATATACTGTATATATACATTATTTTTAATGACTATTATCTGAGAAATAGAACATTATATCATATTTTTTATTTTAATTACAGTTACAAATTCATTAGGAGTCGGAGTCGGTGCATTTTTTTCCGACTCCGACTCCAGGCACCCAAAATTGCCCCGACTCCACGACTCCGACTCCACGACTCCGACTCCGACTCCACAGCCCTGGTAGAGGGCGCACTTCTTTCGACAGACGGGCCGTGACTGGCAGAAGTTACGGGACCCGGAGCTGGAGAAGACTGAGGATGGTGGCGTGGGAGCGATCTGTGCGGCTGGAGGAAGCCCCATGTATGTATAATTCTTTTATTACAGCTTGGCTCTGGTACATTTTTTTTTTTTTTTTTTACTTTTTTTTGAAGAATGCAATCACGGATAAACACGTACATACAGTGCAATAATCACAGGGTTATGAAAAAGCATATTACAAGAGCATGGAATCACTTAAGGTTCGTCAGTAGGTTATAAAATACTGTTCTGGAATATATTGGTCGGAGGGAGTTATCCATAAGAGTAGTGTCCAGAATATAGTCCATGGACTTGAGAGCTTGTTTCAAAATGATACACTGAGAAGAATGTCCAGGAGCGTGGCAGTAAGCACTGAAGTGAGGATAAATTCAGAAGGGGAGACATCCTCTGCACATAAACAGGATAATGTTATAACATTAACAATAACTAGAACAGCCCGCACCTTGGGCACCATGCTAGCCTAACCAGTAGGCAGCCAGTTAGATTAAATTAAAGAGACACTGAAGCGAAAAAAAAATGATATAATGAATTGGTTGTGTACTATGAATAATTACTAGATTAGCAGCAAAGAAAATATTCTCATACTTTTATTTTCAGGTATATAGTGTTTTTCCTAACATTGCATTATTCTATAATATGTGCAGATTACACAACACTCAGCATTCAAAATGAGTCTTTCAGAGCAGTCTGTGAACTAATGACCTCTCCTCTGGCAGAGGAAAAGTAAACTGTTCACTTACAGTTGAGATAATAAAAGTCAGATAACAGCCCTCTCCACGATTAACTTGGTCAGAGAGCTTAATAGCTTTTTTGCATAGAGATAACAACTGGAGTTTCTCAACTCTTCCTGTACTGGAAACAATTAGACTGGTGTATCTGATCTTAATGTGTTATTTCTTAGCTGTACTACACATACAAATCATAATATCATTTTTTTTTTTTCGCTTCAGTGTCTCTTTAACTAAGTTAGTTTAGTTTAGTTTGGCAGGGCAGAAAACCATACAGGAAGAAGTATTAGTACATGTGTTCATTATACCGTAATGGGGCTCTGGTACACTTTAATGTTATTCTGGGCTCTGCAGAAAGCATTCAGAATCCTGTTTCAGTGAATGGTGCTGAACAACCACACTAGCAGTCTGTATCCTAAACACCAGTACTGAACAATACGCCTAAATATAGAGGCAGCTCAATGTTTACACAACAGTAATATTCAGGTGGTGCGCATCACTGGCTGAGTGCATCTCATCTGTTCAGGTGTTTGGCTGCACAGTCTGCGTCCAGCATGCTGATCTAGCCTATATCAGGGTACTTTCACATGGGCAGCTGAACTGCGCACTCAGCGTACAGTTGCCAGACAGCAGCAAGCAGTTGAGAGTTTGACAGTGTTTTCACTGCTTGTGTGAAATGGCTCTTAGGGTCATTAGTACAGCCTGTCTAATGACAGGAAGGATTTACCGAAAAGCAAGAACCAACTTCCCCACTGAGCCCGCAGGTGACCAGTGAGTGGGGCAGACATGCAGTGCTTATGCCACTCACTGATTAAGCAGGGTTAGCTTTTAAGTTGGCTTTTGCATGCTATGAGTGATGCTGCAGGCTTTTTTTTTTTTTTTTTAGTCACTTGATGAGCTGGGGCAGTGGCTGAGCAGACTACAGCCGTATAATACGCTGGCACGTCCTGACTGCGTGTGACGTCAATCAAGCACGGTTTAACCCACTCTTATCTCCCCCGCGCAGGCAGGCAGGCAGACAAAACGGGAACCTATTTGCGGGGCAGTATTTACAGCACAGGCGGGCCTGGCACTCGGCCTGTACTTTGCCCAGCACTGCCCTAGACCCTCTCAGCCTGTTCCGCCTGGCTAATTTTCCTGACCACCCATGTCAGAATACAGCCACCAATCTGTGAGCAAGCACTGGAGGTTACTCCGCTTGTGGTGGTTAAAGGTAACCCGAGGTGGGAGTAATAAGGAGGCTGCCATATTTCTTTCCTTTTAAATCATACCAGCTACCCGACAGTCCTGTTTGATCTCCCTGAAACATTCAAGGCATGTACTTAGTCCCAGAGGGGCTCTGCATGCCTCTGTTGGTTTTCATTTCAGGTGCAGCCTTGAGCACTGCCTGCTTGATGAAACGTGTATGCCGTTATGATCAGCAGCACAAGGAAAAATTGTTTTTAATGTTAGACCAGTGTTAGGTCTTCCCCATGAGGGTCTGTCATCGCCGTGGGGAAGTCCAATAGGGAATAATCTGTGCACAAATTATTTACTGAAGCGAACACCCTCCCTTGTTATACCAGTTTGAGTGCTAGTTGTGTAATGTTGTCCAGTTTCTGGAGCTCTGCACATCCATGCAGATAGATCATTCGGGTATAGCCTCTGTATGAAAGCGCTGCCATGTTCCCTGTTGTACAAACCCTGAAACATGCATGTCGCTAATCTCGTCCTCAGTCAAAGCACCTGATCTGCATCCTTGTTCAGGGTCTATGGCTAAAAGTATTAGAGACCAAGGATCAGGGGTGCAGCCAGGCAATGTGCATTGTTGAAAAGGAAATAACTATGCCAGCCTCCATATGTCTTTTATCTCGGGTTCCTTTTAAGCAGTACAAAGGTAGGGATACACTGCAGGGAACCCAACAAAGCTGAGAGGCACTATGGGGAAATTGGAAGGGGATTTGGGGGAACTGGGACTGAGATACAATACAGGGCACTGAAAAGTTAGGATGTTCTTTGAATGCCTCAGTATTCACCCCCGCCCCCCCTCTAAAGTCACCTGGGATAACCTGCAGTTTGCAAAATATATTTATCTACCGTTAAAGTATAACTCCAGTCGCAAACTTAGGGCAATGCCGCTGGCAAATGTGGTCTGAAATCCATTTATTATTCCAAGTTGTTTGGAAAATTCCTGCCAAAACCAGTGAAATCGCTGTCAAGTGCCAGTTGGCATCTGTCACTGCCAGTTGGCGTCTTGCTGAACATTTTTTTTTGGATTGTACATTCAGGTATGTGTCCCATTTTCGATGCGTTCATCCTTTGGAGTGGCTGAATAGTGTACTGGTTGAAGGCTCTGCCTCAGAAGACCAGGGTTTCGAATATCTGCGCTTCCTGTTCAGTAAGCCAAAACCTATTCAGTAGGACCTTGGGCCACCTACAGCCTGTAGAAGGCACCCTAGTGGCTGTAGCTCTGGCACTTTGAGTCCGCCTTGAGTCTTGTCTTTGTTTAAAAGGCATGACCAGCAGGTTAGGTAAAAAAAAAAAAAATGATATAGGGCCCCTTTAAAGCAAACCTGAATTGAAAATAGGCAACAGCATATAGATGCCCTATACAGTCTTATATTCCTATTTTCAATTAAAGAGGTTACATTTGATCTCTGAAATTTGCACAGCAGCCATTTTAGTGTGACCTATGATCTGGTTCATTCAGCTGCTAACAATCACACATATTGAACATTTAAACTTTTCAGCTCTCTTGTCTTAACGAGGGTTTGCTCACCTAGATAAAACAAAATTTGCCAGACTGCTTCATTTGTATGCAGATAATAACACCGCCCTATTAACAATGAAATATAAAAAGTGGGAACAGGCAATTAGTATTAACTTCTGATCTAAAAGTTTGGGTGTATACTTATCTAGATGTCTATTTTTCTGACTTTTTTTTTTTTTTTTTTTTTTAGTGGTAGAGTGTGGAGGTGAGCTTATTTGTGGATCAGCTAATACATGAATGTATACGTTAATGGCATCCAGTTACATAATGCCTTTTAGACCTGGGACACACTAGAGCGCATTTTTTTATGTTTTTGGAGCTGCGACAATCGCCGGTGCTTACAAAAACGCTTTGCTAATGTAAGTCTATGGTGTTGAGCCTATTGGAACAATTGCGAATATGGCTAATCGCAGGACGTGCTTAGCTAAATTGTTGGGAAACGCGCATCAAATTGCTCACAAAACGCTAGTGATTGTGACAGCGATTTTTATGATTTGTAGTGGGTCCTTAGCCTTATAGTGATAAGACATTATGCAGGTTTTTGTATTAGAGTGAAGTAACCCTTCAATACCACTGTGCTGACTCCATTGTATGTTTTAAAGCATACATGTCCTACTCCTGGCCCACGGGTCCAATCTGGCCCTGGGAGCCATAAAATTTGGTTCTCAAGTGGTTTCCCACTTTGCATTGTTTGGCCCACTCTAGACCACCAGGGAAGCTATATTGGAGGTGAAGCCCTAGAACACCAGGGAAGTCATATGGTGGAGGGATGAGGAAAGCTCTAAACTCCAAGGAACTGTAAAGGGGAGGGTGGGAGTCTCTAGACACCAAGGAACTGTATAGGAGAGGGAGGGGGGGGGAGGTTAACTAGACACCAGGGAACTGTATAGGGGTTGGAGGGGGGCCATTAGACACCGGGGAACTTTATAAGGATGGAAGGTGGCCAGTAGAGGTTGGCCTGTGACTAGGTCCCAGTGTATAATTTCGCCCCCACTTTGTATTTGAGTTTTACACCCCTGCTTTAAAGAGACTCTACAAAATAAAAACTTCCCTAGGGGGTACTCTCCTCAGGAGGGGTAAGCCTCTGGATCCTATCGAGGCTTCCCTGTCCTCCTCCATCCCACAGCGGTCTCGCTCTGACCCATGGAATGCACAGCCGACAGTTTGTTCCAGCGGGGGCGCTGTTGCGGCTCTCCGCTCGGAAATAGCCGATCTCAGTCGGGTCCGCTCTACTGCGCAGGCACAGGAGACTTGCGCCTACACAGTAGAGCGGACCTGACCGGGATCGGCTATTTCCGGGGTGAAGTTCAATTCTGAGTTAAAGCTCCTCTTTAAATAATGCACATTGCCTGGCTGTCCTGCTGATCCTCTGCCTCTAATTCTTTAATCCATAGACCCTGAACAAGCATGCAAATCAGATGTCGATGACAAATCTGACAAGATTAGCCGCATGCTTTTTTCAGGTTTGTGATTTAGGGCCTACTGACCAGAAAGATCAGCAGGACTGCGAGGCAACTGGTATTTTTAAAAGGAAATAAATATGGCGGCTTCCATAGGTCGCACGCCTCGGGTTCCAAGTACCACAACGAAAATAAACTGTTTTGGTGTTCCCTGGAGCCAAAGCCTGCGTCAAACACACAAACCAAACATAGAAACTGCTACTACATCTGACAATACCTCTGGGCTGCACTGACGGGTTACTGTTTGCCATGTCTGCTGGATTAGTAATTACTGGAATGTTTATTCTCTTGTCATGTCTTCCTATGCTCACCCCACAACTTCTAAAGACCAGATTGTCCAAAACATGTTACCTGTTGAGTTACTCCCTGGTGTAATCGGCGTGGGCGCCAGCGTCTGAAAAATGCTTGCCGACGCTTTGCTTCTTTGGGTATTTGGATGCTGTTTTTTCTTCTCTCCTTTCAAATGTTAAAACTATTTTTCTAATAGCTTTATTGCAGATTTTTTTTTTTTTTTTTTTATGACCAACATCCCAAAGGAGCAATTTAAAGAGACACTGAAGCAAAAAAAAAATATGATATAATGAATTGGTTGTGTAGTACAGATAATTACTAGAACATTAGTGGCAAATAAAATATTCTCATATTTTTTTCTTCAGTTGTATAGTGTTTTTTATAACATTATTATTATTATTATTATTATTATTATTATTATTATTTAGTATTTATATAGCGCCGACATATTACGCAGCGCTGTACAGTGTATGTATATATATATATATATATATATATATATATATATATATATATCTTGTCACTAACTGTCCCTCAAAGGAGCTCACAATCTAATCCCTACCATTGCCATATGTCTATATTATGTAGTGTAAGTACTGTAGTCTAGGGCCAATTTTAGGGGGAGCCAATTAACTTATCCGTATGTTTTTGGAATGTGGGAGGAAACCGGAGTGCCCGGAGGAAACCCACGCAGACACGGAGAGAACATACAAACTCTTTGCAGATAGTGCCCTGGCTGGGATTCGAACCAGGGACCCAGCGCTGCAAGGCGAAGAGCTAACCACTACGCCACCGTGCTGCCTCATCATTCTCTAATATTTGCAGTTTACACACTACTCAGCATTCTAAATGATTTTACAGAGCAGGCCAGTGAACTGTTGAACCCTTCTGTGCAGAGAAAAAGAAGATACAGTGACTGACAGTTGAGATAACAAGCTTCAGAAGACGGAGCTCTCTGCGACTTTGAAAGTCGTGGAGCTCAATGGCTCTTTTGCATAGATAATAACTGGAGTTTCTTAACTCTTCCTGTAATGGAAACAATATTAGACTTCTGTCTCTGCTCCTAATGTTTTATTTCTTAGCTGTATTACACGTACAAATCATATCATAATTTTTTTTTACGCTACAGTGTCTCTTTAACTTAGTAGCAACACGAACACATCATGAATCTGTTTTCAATCATCCTACTTGATAGTTCCCTTATACAAAAACACTCTTCCTAAATAATCCTAAGGGCCCTTTCACACTAATAAGGCTTTTTCGGCGTTTTAACGCCATGGCCATAGTTGCCGTTTTCCAAGGTAAAATGAAAGTCCATAGACTTTCATTTTACCTTTCACACTAAGGGCTTGTTTCCACTGTTGCGACGCGATTTTGGCCGCATTCCGACGCTTGTAAAAACGCATGCGGATGCGTTTCCACATGCGTTTTTACCCGCGATTTCGCCTGCGATTTCGCATGGCAGGGTGCCATGCGAAATTAACCATGACACTGCCAGGGCTAAATAAAATTGAAAAAGGTGCGAAATCGCACGCGAAATCGCGGGTAAAAACGCATGTAACAAACACATGCGTTTTTACTATTAAATACATTAGCGGCGATTCGCACGGATTCCCGACGCAGGCGAAATCGTTGGCTCTTTTGTGCGTTTTTTTCACGCTGAAAAAAACGCACCTCAACAACGCTACAGTGGAAACAGGCCCATCCACTTGTATTACATGTGCGGATCTGCATGCGTTGGACGCATGCAGATTCGCGATAGTGGAAACGAGCCCTTAATGCTGTGTTTGGAGCGTTGCGTTTTGAAGCTCCCAGGAGCTTTTTTTTTTTTTTTTTTAGGGCTGACCGCGGCGTTTATTACAATTGATAGTAATGTGTTGGCGTTAAAACGCCTTCAAAACGCCTGCAGCCAAAACGCAGCGTTTTAGCTTTTTACCGCTGCCTGTAGTGTGAAAGAGCCCTAACTAATCCTCCATGTTCAACGAGTAAGGGAGGAAATGACATCAGGATTGGCTTCAATCAGAGGCAGTAAAGATGGAAAATGCCTGAAACCGGTTTCTTTTTATTAGTATATAAAATTCACTGAACTCAAAATGTGGACAGTACCATACATATGTAACTAGAACAAGTATTTATCTACTTATGTGTGTTTTTTTTTCCCACCTGGGATAGTATGGCTGTACCTGCTGCTTAAATATATGCCTGAAGTTCAGCTTTAGCATTTGTCCAACATGGTATCCGTGTCAGCATGCGGCGTTTGCCTTTTACTTTTGTATGATGTCATTTGTCTTATTGGCCTAGAAAAGGGCCCTGCTAGTAATGGCTTTTCTGAACACAGGCAGGTTTATGGGAAATGTTTTCAGCAGTCATTCTAGGCCTTTGATGCTCTTCCGCTGTTTAGTGTGAGAGTGCAAATGAGGGGTGGAGATGCCTGCGTCCCCAGATGGTGTTTGAGCACAAATTGCTGTTTTTTTTTTTTTCTGTTTTTTTTTTTTTTTTTTTTTTTAAATTCAGCATTAAATGAACTGCTCTTAAGTTGAATTGCATGCAAGACTTGAGCAACAGCTTTACTGTCCTGACGAGTTCTGTCACACTTCTCAATCTTGATTAAAATAAGCTTTTGTGCTCTGCAGATTAACTCCATGTAAAGCAGAATATTACAGTCTTGCGTAACTTACAGTGAAAACCTGACTCCAAACTTATTATTGCCCATATAGTTCTCCTACTTGCTTTCGTCCTGAAGTAATGTCATCTGCTCAATAAGGCATAATTCCTCCTATGTTATAGCATTGTTGGTAATCGGAAAAGGGACTGTGTTGTGTTCTTCTATCTTGTTTAGTTAAAGAGACACTGAAGCGAAAAACAAAATATATAATGAATTGGTTTTGTAGTACGGATAATTGCTAGAAGATTAGTAGCAAAGAAAATAGTCTCATATTTTTATTTTCAGTTTATATAGTGTTTTTTATAACATTGCATCATTCTCTAATATTTGCAGTTGACACACAACTCAGCATTCTAAATGATTTTACAGAGCAGGCTAGAGAACTATTGACCTGTCCTCTGGGGAGAAAAAGAAAATACAGTGACTGACAGTTGAGAGAACAAGCTTCAGAAGACAGAGCTCTCTGCGACTTTGAAAATCATGGAGCTCAATGGCTTTTTTTGCATAGATAAAAACTGGAGTTCTTAGCTCATCCTGTACTGGAAAACAGTATTAGACTTATGTCTCTGCTCCTAATGTTTTATTTCTTAGCTGTACTACACATACAAATCATATCTTATTTTTTTTTTCCGCTTCAGTGTCTCTTTAAAGTGGACCTGAACTCTTGAACAGGTCAGAAGGAAAACACAGAGAAATCGCCCCTGTATGTATTTAGAGAGTATAGCCTCCTCATCTGTGACTTGTCACAAGTTGTAATTTGATCCCTCAGCGGTGTCAGATGACTGCAGCGGCAAAGAGCTAATTAGTAAACACAGGATGTTAACAATATGTCTGCTTCCATGAAAGCTGTAAGTAGACATACTGCAGATTTATTGCAGGGTCTGTATCGGCTGTAACAAATGTTTTTCTGAAAAGGTTATTATGCTGTTGTGTATCTTATAGAGCAGAGAGGAAGTTCTGAGTTCAGGTCCGCTTTAACCACTTCGGGACCACAGTCTTTTCGCCCCTTAAGGACCAGAGCCTTTTTCTCCATTCAGACCACTGCAGCTTTCACGGTTTATTGCTCGGTCATACAACCTACCACCTAAATGAATTTTACCTCCTTTTCTTGTCACTAATACAGCTTTCTTTTGATGCTATTTGATTGCTGCTGCGAGTTTTACTTTTTATTATATTCATCAAAAAAGACATGAATTTTGTCAAAAAAATGACTTTTTTAACTTTCTGTGCTGACATTTTTCAAATAAAGTAAAATTTCCTATACATTTGAGCGCGAAAGTTATTCTGCTACATGTCTTTGATAAAAAAAAAAACATTCAGTGTATATTTATTGGATTGGGTAAAAGTTATAGCGTTTACAAACTATGGTGCCAAAAGTGAATTTTCCCATTTTCAAGCATCTCTGACTTTTCTGCGCACCTGTCATGTTTCATGAGGGGCTAAAATTCCAGGATAGTACAAATACCCCCCAAATGACCCCATTTTGGAAAGAAGACATCCCAAAGTATTCAGTGAGAGGCATGGTGAGTTCATAGAAGATTTTATTTTTTGTCACAAGTTAGCGGAAAATGACAGTTTGTGACAAAAAAAAAAAAAAAAAAAAAGTTTCCATTTCTTCTAACTTGCGACAAAAAAAAATGAAATCTGCCACGGACTCACTATGCTCCTCTCTGAATACCTTGAAGTGTCTACTTTCCAGAATGGGGTCATTTGTGGGGTGTGTTTACTGTCCTGGCATTTGGGGGGTGCCTAATTGTAAGCACCCCTGTAAAGCCTAAAGATGCTCATTGGACTTTGGGCCCCTTAGCGCAGTTAGGCCGCAAAAAAGTGCCACACATGTGGTATTGCCGTACTCAGGAAAAGTAGTATAATGTGTTTTGGGGTGTATTTTTACACATACACATGCTGGGTGGGAGAAATATCTCCGTAAATGACAATTTTTTTATTTTTTTTACACACAATTGTCTATTTATAGAGATATTTCTCCCACTCAGCATGGGTATGTGGAAAAATACACCCCAAAACACATTATACTACTTCTCCTGAGTACGGCGATACCACATGTGTGGCACTTTTTTGCACCCTAACTGCGCTAAGGGGCCCAAAGTCCAATGAGTACCTTTAGGATTTCACAGGTCATTTTGAGAAATTTCGTTTCAAGACTACTCCTCACGGTTTAGGGCCCCTAAAATGCCAGGACAGTATAGGAACCCCACAAATTACCCCATTTTAGAAAGAAGACACCCCAAGGTATTCCGTTAGATGTATGGTGAGTTCATAGAAGATTTTTTTTTTTTGTCACAAGTTAGCGGAAATTGATTTTAATTGTTTTTTTTCACAAAGTGTCATTTTCCGCTAACTTGTGACAAAAAATAAAATCTTCTATGAACTCGCCATTCTCCTAACGGAATACCTTGGGGTGTCTTCTTTCTAAAATGGAGTCATTTGTGGGGTTCCTATACTGCCCTGGCATTTTAGGGGCCCTAAACCGTGAGGAGTAGTCTTGAAACCAAATGTGGCAAAATGACCTGTGAAATCCTAAAGGTACTCATTGGACTTTGGGCCCCTTAGCGCACTTAGGGTGCAAAAAAGTGCCACACATGTGGTACCGCCGTACTCAGGAGAAGTAGTATAATGTGTTTTGGGGTGTATTTTTACACATACCCATGCTGGGTGGGAGAAATATCTCTGTAAATGACAATTATTTGATTTTTTTTACACACAATTGTCCATTTACAGAGAGATTTCTCCCACCCAGCATGGGTATGTATAAAAATACACCCCAAAACACATTATACTACTTCTTCTGAGTACGGCGATACCACATGTGTGACACTTTTTTGCAACCTAGGTGCGCTAAGGGGCCTAACGTCCTATTCACAGGTCATTTTGAGGCATTTGGATTCTAGACTACTCCTCACGGTTTAGGGCCCCTAAAATGCCAGGGCAGTATAGGAACCCCACAAGTGACCCCATTTTAGAAAGAAGACACCCCAAGGTATTCTGTTAGGAGTATGGTGAGTTCATAGAAGATTTTTTTTTTGTCACAAGTTAGCGGAAAATGACACTTTGTGAAAAAAAAAACAATACATATCAATTTCCGCTAACTTGTGACAAAAAATAAAATCTTCTATGAACTCATCATACACCTAAAAGAATACCTTGGGGTGTCTTCTTTCTAAAATGGGGTCACTTGTGGGGTTCCTATACTGCCCTGGCATTTTACGGGCCCAAAACTGTGAGTAGTCTGGAAACCAAATTTCTCAAAATGACTGTTCAGGGGTATAAGCATCTGCAAATTTTGATGACAGGTGGTCTATGAGGGGGCAAATTTTGTGGAATCGGTCATAAGCAGGGTGGCCTCTTAGATGACAGGATGTATTGGGCCTGATCTGATGGATAGGAGTGCTAGGGGGGTGACAGGAGGTGATTGATGGGTGTCTCAGGGGGCGGTTAGAGGGGAAAATAGATGCAATCAATGCACTGGGGAGGTGATCGGAAGGGGGTCTGAGGGGGATCTGAGGGTTTGGCCGAGTGATCAGGAGCCCACACGGGGCAAATTAGGGCCTGATCTGATGGGTAGGTGTGCTAGGGGGTGACAGGAGGTGATTGATGGGTGTCTCAAGGTGTGATTAGAGGGGGGAAATAGATGCAAGCAATGCACTGGCGAGGTGATCAGGGCTGGGGTCTGAGGGCGTTCTGAGGTGTGGGCGGGTGATTGGGTGCCCGCAAGGGGCAGATTAGGGTCTAATCTGATGGGTAACAGTGACAGGTGGTGATAGGGGGTGATTGATGGGTAATTAGTGGGTGTTTAGAGGAGAGAATAGATGTAAACAATGGATTTGGGAGGTGATCTGATGTCGGATCTGCGGGCGATCTATTGGTGTGGGTGGGTGATCAGATTGCCCGCAAGGGGCAGGTTAGGGGCTGATTGATGGGTGGCAGTGACAGGGGGTGATTGATGGGTGGCAGTGACAGGGGGTGATTGATGGGTGATTGACAGGTAATCAGTGGGTTATTACAGGGGAGAACAGATGTAAATATTGCACGGGCGAATTGATAAGGGGGGGGGGTCTGAGGGCAATCTGAGCGTGTGGGCAGGTGATTGGGTGCCCGCAAGGGGCAGATTAGGGTCTAATCTGATGGGTAACAGTGACAGGTGGTGATAGGGGGTGATTGATGGGTAATTAGTGGGTGTTTAGAGGAGAGAATAGATGTAAACAATGGATTTGGGAGGTGATCTGATGTCGGATCTGCGGGCGATCTATTGGTGTGGGGGGGTGATCAGATTGCCCGCAAGGGGCAGATCAGGGGCTGATTGATGGGTGGCAGTGACAGGGGGTGATTGACGGGTGATTGACAGGTGATTGACAGGTGATTGACAGGTGATCAGGGGGGATAGATGCATACAGTACACGGGGGGGGGGGGTCTGGGGGGGGGTCTGGGGAGAATCTGAGGGGTGGGGGGGTGATCAGGAGGGAGTAGGGGGCAGATTAGGGACTTAAAAAAAAAATAGCGTTGACAGATAGTGACAGGGAGTGATTGATGGGTGATTAGGGGGGTGACTGGGTGCAAACAGTGGTCTGGGGGGTGGGCAGGGGGGGGTCTGAGGGGTGCTGTGGGCGATCAGGGGGCAGGGGGGAGGAAATCAGTGTGCTTGGGTGCAGACTAGGGTGGCTGCAGCCTGCCCTGGTGGTCCCTCGGACACTGGGACCACTAGGGCAGGAGGCAGCCAGTATAATAGGCTTTGTATACATTACAAAGCCTATTATACACTGTTGCAGCGGCGATCCGGATGCCAGTAACCCGCCGGCGCTTCCGAACGGCCGGCGGGTTACGGCGAACGGGGGGCGGAGCCAGTCCCCGGCGGCTGATCGCGTCACGAATGACGCGATCGCCGCATAGCCACTCCCGCAGCCGCCCCCGCCGATGGGCGTATTGCGGTCGTTTGGGACCGGTCTTTGCCGCCGCCCATCGGCTGGGGGCGGTCGTTAAGTGGTTAAGGTGCCCAGATATCAGACGATGTATGGGAAGATCGACCAAGAGACAAATCTGTCTCGGATCGGTGAGAGATCTGTTGGGCGCCATAAACCGCAGGCCTATTCCCTGATCAATTTCAGCATGAAATGTTCCTGGAAGTGGCTTAGTGATGCTGCCCCCCCCCCCCCTGGGTGTAAAATGCACCATTATACATGTGATACTTGCATTGCCTGTTAAAGTGACACTGAAGCGAAACCCCCCAATTCCGCCCCCCCCAAAAACGTATGATATAATGAATTGTATGTGTAGTATGGATAATGAATAGAACATTAGTTGCAAAGAAAAGAGTCTCATATTTTTTATTTTCAGTTATAGTGTTTTTTTCTATAACATTGCTTCATTCTGTAATATTTGCAGTTTACAAATTACACTCTGTATTTTAAATGGTGAAACAGATCAGAGCTAATGACCCTTTGCTCTAACTGGCAGAAAAACCTTAAAGGGGTTCTCTGGTACCTGTCAAAAAGCGAAAGCTGACACTTAACGCTTCTATCGGCCCCCTGCAGCTGTCATGTCCTGCACCGCCCTCCTCCGATGCTCTGTTCCCCGTCGCTGGAAACCTGCTAATTATTCATCTAACTAGACAAATAGAACTGTGGTGTGCGCGCTCCCGCACGCGTTATCGGGAGCTTACTGCGCAGGCGCAGAAGAAACTCACTTGTACTGCGCCTGCACAGTAAGCTCCCAATGACGTACGCGGCCACAGCCGCAGTTTTATTCTTTTAGTTTCACAAATAATTCTCAGATTATCAGCGGTTGGGAACGGAGCATCGGAGGAGGTTGACGCGGGACATAACAGCTGCAGGGGGTCGATAGGAACGTCAGGGTAAGTGTCAGTTTTAGCTTCTTGACAGGTACCAGAGAGACCCTTTAAACAAACTGTAAGAGACAGGTTGAGATAAGTGCTTAAAGAAAACCTGAACTGAAAATAAAAGTCAAAATAAACATACACAAGTCATACTTACCTCCTGTGTAGTCTACTCCTCAATCTATTTTTCCTTTCCTGCGTCCTGTTTGTCCACTGTGATCAAGGGAATTCTCCATCCTCCATTTTGAAAATGGCTATTACCCTATAACAGCTTCCTAGTCAGCACACTGTTAAACTGTAACATCGCCCACTTGAGTCACAGGGAAACATGCACACATCAGTTCTCCTCTCAGCTGTAACTGACAGCAACCGATAAATTTCAGTTCTGACAAAATGTTGTCAGAACTGGAAGGGATCACTGTAAGAAGAAAATGGTGAGCTTCTGAGGGGAACTGATGGCAAGGTAACTATGTAATGTTCAATTGAAGTTACCTCATATGTTTATTTTAAATAATTTTACTCAGTACAGGTTCTCTTTAAGAAAAAAGCACTACTCTCTGAATACATTAGAGAGCTCAGAGAAGCTCTTTAACAGAGATAACCAGTGAATTTTCTTAACTCTTCCTGCACCGGAAATAATGACTCATATCAGTGCTACTAATGTTCTATTTCTTAGCTGTACTACACATACAATTCATTATATCCCTAGTTTATTTTCACCTCAGATTCTCTTTAATTGCTAGATAGATTGTGAAAACGGAGTCAACTGAACTGAGGTGCTCTGCTTGCTATAACTGAATTGCTGTTGTTTATCCCCTGCTTATTGCCTGAAGAAGTGGGCTGTGCCCGCGAAACGCGTTGCATCTTTGGGGTATTTTCAATAAATGTGTATATCTATATATTTACAGTCCTTGGTGTCTGCTTTAACGGAGGCGAGTCCACCACTTCCTCCCAGCAATTTTTTAAAAATGTTATGTACTTTTATCCTTCTGGCGCCTCTGTTCACCTACCAATATATTTGAGTCCACCCCAGGTGGAGGGGTGATCTACCCCCTTTCTTCCTATCTACAGAGAGCGACTTCTTAATCCTGAGTGAGGACAGGTCTAATCTCCTCACCCGCCTAATGAGTGGTTACCTAGGTGGTAACCCGTGTTTGTGAGTATTACCATCTCACTGTTAAATTTATCCAATCAATTTTGACATACTACACCATATTGGGCTCTCGATTTCTCTTCAACTTTTGAACATGCACTAAGTTTACCGACCTTTTGTGACTAAGCTCCACTAACCGGTGCAAGACATCGAATATATGTCCTATGTTACCACTGCACCAGCACGGGCTGCGGTCACTAGGGTTGGTATTCAGGTCAGAGGGCATGCTGGGTGTTTATGGGATGAAATGCCATCTTTAGCCATCACCAGCTGCTCTGCAGGTCCCTGAAACCGAATGAAAACCTGACTGAGCAGACCTTGCCAAATTCAGGACTGGCTGCTGATTGGACAGACCCGTGTTGGCAACCGTGGAGGTTGTAAGGATGCATTTTATAGTTGCATTAAAGGAGAACTGTAGTGAGAGGTATATGGAGGCTGCCATATTGATTTCCTTTTAAGCAATACTTGTTGCCTGGCAGCCCTGCTAAGCTATCTGCCTGCAGTAGAGTGAATCACACCAGAAACAAGCATGCAGCTAATCTTGTCAGATCTGACAAAACTTTCAAACACCTGATATTCTCCATGCATGTTAAAGGTGTATAGGGCTTAAAGTATTAGAGGCAGAGGATCAGCAGGATAGCCAGGCAACTGGTATTGCTTAAAAGGAAAGCAATCTGGCACCCTCCATATATCCTTCACTACAGTTCTCCTTTAAAGAAATACTGGTGGACAATCCCGGAAACTTGCTAACTTACAACTCGGGCCTAACTACTATTTTCTCGAATAGTCAAGTAGAGTTGATTACTGTAAATGTCCTGCTGTCTACAGGTGGCCACTAATGATCCAATCCACTGATCAAATTGGTCAGCACGTTTTTATTCATTAGATTGCACAATCGATCGTTTCTGATTACTTGTACCGGTGTTTGGAAATAATTGATCACCCAGCAGATTGGATGGTTAGTGGCCACCTTTACGGATTGGGCAGACTGGTTGCTGAATTTCTGTATTCATTTTTTTTCTTTAAATTGAACCTTAATCCATATCCTGTGAAGTAATGGTCCCTGTAACATGCTGACATCTTAAACTGTGGCTTTTAGCCTGAGTCACACTCTCAGCCTACCCTTTTTTCTCCCATTAAAGCGGACCCAAACCAAACATTTTTTTAATTCAAAATACTTAGTTGCACTATTCTGACACATACAAAGATAAATAAACACTCCTTCAAGCCTATGAGCATTTCAGTGCATGCTTTTCCCCCTTCTCTTTGCATAACTAGGATTATACAGGTGGCAGCCATTAGCAATTCCTCCTATGCTGGACACTATCTACTCCAGCATTTTGCCGGATTCCGTCCCAGCAATATGAAAGGAAGGGAGGGGTTTCTCCACTAAATGTAAAATATTTTATATTTGTCATCATGCAGCTGAAAAAAGGCTGCTATTTATTACTATAAGTTAGAAAATAGATTTTATTTCTGAAATCTTGTATTTTTAATTTGGGTCCACTTTAAGCTGCTCCCGTTAGCCAGTTATCGCCACCTCTAGTGATAGGATGTTGGTGACTGGAGTAGTGGGAAGTAATATACAGTCCTGGACAAAAGTTTTGAGACTGTCAAAAATATTGGAAAATAGAAAAGTTGGTGCTAAAGTTTTTATAATAGCAATTTGCATATACTCCAGAATGTTCTGAAGAGAGTTCAGATGAATTGCATAGTCCTTCTTTGCCATGAAAATTAACTGAATCCCAAAAAATCCTTTCCACTGCATTTCAATGCTGTCATTTAAATGACCTGCAGAGATCATATCAGTAATCGTCTTGTTAACTCAGGTGAGAATGTTGACAAGCACAAGGCTGGAGATCATTATGTCAGGCTGATTGGGTTAGAATGGCAGACTTGACATGTTAAAAGGAGGGTGATGCTTGAAATTGATCTTCCATTGTTAACCATGGTGACCAGCAAAGAAACGCGTGCAGCCATCATTGCGTTGCATAAAAATGGCTTCACAGGCAAGGATATTGTGGCTACTAAGATTGCACCTACATCAACAATTTATAGGGTCATCAAGAACTTCAAGGAGAGAGGTTCAATTCTTGTTAGAAGGCTTCAGGGCGTCCAAGAAAGTCCAGCAAGCGCCACGATCGTAGCCTTAAAGAGGATTCAGCTTCTCGATCGGTGTGCAACCAGTGCAGAGGTTGCTCAAGGATGACAGTAGGCAGGTGTGAGCTCATCTGCACGCACAGTGAGGCGAAGACTTTTGAAGATGGCCTGGTGTCAAGAAGGGCAGCAAAGAAGCCACTTCTATCCCAAAAAAACATCAGGAACAGATTGTTCTTCTGCATAAAGTACAGTGAATGGACTGCTGAGGACTGGGGCAAAGTCACATTCACTGATGAAGCTCCTTTCGATTGTTTGGGGCATCTGGAAAAAGGCTTGTCAGGAGAAGAAAAGATGAGTGCTACCATCAGTCCTGTGTCATGCCAATAGTAAAGCATCTTGAGACCATTCATGTGTGGGGTTGCTTCTCATCCAAGGGAGTGGGCTCACTCACAATTTTGCCAAAAAACACAGCCATGAATAAAGAATGGTACCAAAACACCCTCCAACAGCAACCTCTTCCAACAACAGTTTGGTGAAGAACAATGCGTTTTCCAGCACAGTGGTGCACCATGTCATAAGGCAAAAGTGTTAACTAAGTGGCTCGGGGACCAAAACGTTGAAATTGTTGGGTCCATGGCCTGGAAACTCCCCAGATCTTAATCCCATTGAGAACTTGTGCTTATTCCTCAACAAAAACCAACTAATTCTGACAAACCCAAAGAAGTGATTTATGAAAGAATGGGTTGCTATCAGTCGGGATTTGGCCCAGAAGTTCATTGAGAGCATGCCCAGAATTGCAGAGGTCCTGTAAAAGGGCCAACACTGCAAATACTGACTCTTAGCATACATTGCATGTAATTGTCAATAAAAGCTTTTGAAACGTATGAAGTGATTATAATTATATTTCAGTACATCACATAAACAACTGAAACCAAGATCTAAAAGCAGTTAAACAGCAAACTTTGTGAAAACTAATATTTTTGACAGTCTCAAAACTTTTGGCCAGGACTGTAACTAATATAGCTCTACTTTAGAAACACATAAAATTGTCACCTCTTACGACTCGTGTGGAAAATATTTATGCACATTGCAAACTTCAACAGTTGCCGTTTCACCATAGCAACCTGCCACAATTCATGTTTCACCGTAGCAACCTGCCACAGTCCTGAATTCAACTTAGCAACCTGCCACAGTTCTTATTTCACCATAGCAACTTGCCACAGTTGCTGTTTTACTGTAGTAACCTGCCACAGTTCGTTTCACCATAGCAACCTGCTACAGTTCTGGTTTCACCATAGCAACATGCCACAGTTCTCGTTTCACCAGAGCAACTTGCCACAGTTGCTGTAGCAATCTGCTACAGTTCCTGTTTCACCATAGCAACCTGCTACAGTTCTGGTTTCATCATAGCAACCTGCCACGGTTTTGGTTTCACCATAGCAACCTGCCACAGTTCTCGTCTCACCATAGCAACCTGCCACAGTTCTTGTTTCACCATAGCAACCTGCCACAGTTCTCATTTGATTTGGAATTCCGCAGCGTAGGGACACTGTCCATCTCCCCCTCTTGTACAGATACAGCTGGCCTAACGCATGAAGACACGTCTGCTTTGCCTCCTCATCTTACTCGCCTTGCCTGTATGTGACAGCAGTAAGGGAAACAAATGTTTCACTGGTCTGAATATAGGTCACTGATGTGTCTCTGTGCGGAATTCTGCTGTCACTGAGATGCCAGGACTGATATATTCTATGTATATCACATACCACACCGCTAGAAATGTGTATTAAAGTGCACCTGTATGCAAACGCCTCTTCAACGCATTCTTCAAACAATGTGACACTATCTGCATCCTGAAGTAACAAATGTGTTTTCTCAGCATGTCGCCAATGACTGCCTTAAATTGATTTTAGCTACCAATGTGTTTATTCCCCTCCTTGAGGGATCAACCGTAAGGGTTTCCAGTGAGAAGTGAATAATTTCAGCTTGTGTACAGATTGCATGCCGCTTAGAGATTAACCAATTAAAATCCATACAAAGTGCATTTGATTGCAAGGCAGATGCAAGGAGATGCTGCTCTCTACAGTGTAATGTTATTGATACTCCACCAGTGGCAGTAAGGGCCTGTTCAGACTATCTGCGTATGAAGAATGCGTTTAAAATCAAAGAAACGCAAGTTAAAAAACGCATGCGTTTTCTTGCGTTCTAATGCGTATTCTATTGCGTTTTGCACACACACGTGACCCATGGGAAAAAAAATAATTATGGGAACCGCAGAGGAAAACTGACGCTAAAAACGCAATAGTACGCGTTTTTGATACGCGTCCATAGACTTTCATTGCGTCCGTTTCTATGCGTATCGCACAGAACTGCGTGCAGCAATGCGGATGAGAAACGTATGCGTCTCAGACGCATACATGTGAACTAGCCCATTCAAAAGCATTAGGAGCCGTTCCTATGCGTTTTTGGTACCCAGACACGTTCCCTGAAAACGTCTAGGAACGCGCATAGTCTGAACAGGCCCTTAGACTTTCACACAGGAGAAAAGGCAGAGAATTCACAGCCTGGGAAAGACAGTGGAGTAGTGCGTAGTACTTCTCCTCCTCCACCTTCCCCCCCCCCCCCCCCCCCATGGAATTGCAGCCAAATTGTGTTCATGGCCCAACAAGCTCACAGGTCAGCCTCCCCTGTGAAAGAGGCCTAAGGCCTGGAACCCACTAGCAGAACGTTACTACGCCATATCTTAGCACTTATGATTTAAAAAGATCTTGCTAATGTAATACTATGGCTCGGTAGTAGAGGCAGAATGGTTGACACTAAATGCTTGACTGATGTTATAACTGATTACCATTACCCATCGGCTGTGCTCTCCTTAAAACTTTCAAAGTATGCAAATAGGAACAAGACCTTGCTCTTAAGGTTTATTTATAAAGGAAAGAGGAATATATTCTAGATGAAGACCCCCCAGCATGCAACGGTTTGGCAATGGCAATTAAAGGGCCAGTGCTCATAATGTATGTGATAATTCTTCAAAACCATAACAGCAGACAAAGTTTTGAATGTAGGACTAACATCTTTATCACTTAATACACTCAAACCAGTTGCTGTTGAAATGTGATATTTATGGTGACAATCCCGCTTTGAGCTGCTAGGGATTACCTGTCGTATAGCTACCTCTATAGATTTTTCTGAAGTATTGTATGTTTGGGGTGATTTGTTGTTTACCAGTCTGCTGTATAATACATTGCGACAGATCTGTTACATAATATAGTCACATGCAAAAAGATGTCCCTCCGTCAAGTCCAGCTTTGGTTTCTTTTCTATTATTCGTATGTGTTTGCTTTTTTTATGAGTTTTCCAGCTTATTTGCCTTCTGGTTGCAGACATGGTAGACTCCGTGTTCGGGACGCCCGCTGTCCTCACCTACAGCACGCAGCGACAGGTGCTGCTCTTACAGCTGTCCTATTTCAGCGGCGGAATATCTCATTGATAAGCAACAGCAGCTGGTAATGGGGCATGAATGTGGCCTGGCTGCACGGGCTGAGTGTCTCCTCTGTGTTTTTATGGTGGGGGAGGTTTCCAGAACATGATTATTTTATCAGCTCCTGATGTTTGTGCATTGTGCAAGCGCAGCCAGCGTGTCTGTGACACCTGTTCCAGAGGAAAAAGCAGTAAATAGATCAACAGATTGCAGGGCGGTGAAGAATTATATAAAACGTCGTACAGAAGCTAGATTGAAAATTGAGGGTGTGCACAGGTGTCTCTACCAAGTAACAGCCAAGTGCCAAACACTGCCTGCCAGAAACAGCTCCATCATGTGCTGCACTGTCATCTCTCCTCCCCATAGCAACAGAACGCGTTGCTCAGCAGTAGCTGCGCTCATGCACAGGACTGTTGCCTTAGGGATCGGGTCCCAATTCCTGTGGCCGTAATTTTGGAAGTAATAATTGCAGTATTTGTATAGCACCTGTCTCCTGTCAGACTCAAAGCACTTGCGAGGCAGCCACTAGAGCGCACTCAGTAGGCAGTAGCAGTTTTAAGGAGACTTGCCCAAGAAACTCCTTACTGAATAGGTGCTGGCTTACTGAACAGGCAGAGCCGAGATTTGAACCCAGGTCTCCTGTGTCAGAGGCAAAGCCCTTAACCATTACACTATCCAGCCACAAGTAGCATTTGCTACTCATTCCAAGCCCTACCGCACAGAGACCTGTGCTTGCACCTTATGTTTAAATTTATATTTATCATGGACCTTACAAGTGTATACTTAAAATGGGGCCTGCTTTGTAATTCTTTGCTGTATTTCTCTTAAAGAGATACTGGAGTCTTTTTTTTTTTTTTTTTTTTTTTTTTTTTTTTTACTTTAAATTCTTATCCACTCCGATTCAGCATTAAATCCTAAGCAGATTCCCTGCGGCAAAATGAGTGATTTATGGCTTAGAAGTAGCCCTGCAAGTTCCAGGGCTCGCATCATTCTCCTTCCTGGTAGAGGCAGAGCTGTGTGCAGTAGCTCTGCCTCCTCTACAGTCAATCTCCACCTCTCCCCGCCACTCTGACTTCTTACCCTGAGAGTGACGGGGAGAGACTGAGATTGACTGGATAGGAGGTAGAGCTACTTCGCAAAGCTCTGCCTCTCCCAGGCAGCAAAATCTGCGACTTTGCAGGTCTATTTCTAAGCCATAAATCACTCAATTTGCTTCCATAAGGTAAGCAGAGTGTATTTGGGGGATCTGTTGTATGTCCTTAAGCTAGCACTTGGCTAGCTAACTATGTGCCCCAAGTCCCTCCGCTATCCCACTGATCACCGCTGTAATACGTACCCCACAGGGATCCCACGATGGCGCATCCTCCCAATCAGCTCCAGGCTTCGCTATGGGGAGGATCGGGACTGCGCATGATGTGGATGACGTCATGTCCGATTGTCGCCATAGCGACGAGTGAAGCTGATTGGTGAAGCTGCGGCTCTCGCGGGATTGCGGAGGGGTAAATATTGCCGGCGCTGATCGGGGGGGATCAGAGAGGTGCCAGGGGACTTAGGGCACAAAGTTAGCTTGCTTAGTACTAGCTAACACACAAACATTTTTTTATAAAAAAAAACAAAAAAAAAACTTGCGGACGCAGCCACTGAAACTGCGTACCGCCAGGGAGGTTAACCTTCTTCAGACTTTAATCCTGTATGCTGATGAGATGTTAGAACAGACAACTACATACAAGAAATTGACACATGTATGGCCTAAGCTAATATAGGTACACATGCTGGATTGAAATCCGCCTTGGCCGAGTATTGTAAGCCAATCTATCGTGTGTACAGCGTAACCCCGGGATCAATAGGGAATGATGGGGAATCATTGCACAAGCGCTTTTAAGGCGATCTTGAAAATAGCCTGCAATTGAAAAGAGGGCAAAAAATGCCCTTAGTGTGAACAGGCCCTAAGAGGTGAGAAAGATGATGGGATAATAGCTGGGATGACGACGCCAGCTGCTGCCCCACTGATATACGCAGCTTACAGCTCCTGGGAACAGGTCCACTTTACCCAACGCTGCTAATTTACAAACCGGGTGAGCTACGGCGCTTGTGATTTAACGTTGTGCTTGTCGAGAACCTGGAAGCTGCCAATAGCCTGCGTTATGTCAACGTACGAGCCAAGGTGAGATCTGAACTTAGTCATATTTATTCACATACCTTTTATCTAACGCTCTCATCTTGCCCCGAGGTTTTGTTTTTGCTTCCATGTCCACATCGGTCCTTCCTCCAGAAAGGCTGCTGGGAAAGGAGCTGACAGCGGAGACCAGCCCCGCTTGTACCATGTCCTGCCTGGCATGGGAGCTTGGACAGCGGCGGAATGTCAAGTTGTTTATATTCTCGGTTTGCGTCTGTGATGTGGCTCGGCCATCTGCTATGATTATCATTTCATTAGCAGGAGAGTGGATTTCAGCCTCAACTCCTGTTATGGTTTTTACACTTGCTTTGTCGGGTCTAAACCTGCACCCATCGCAAAAGCAAAAACGTAGCGGCAGGTGTGATGCGTTGCTGATTGGCTTTGGCTGTTTAGCGCTGTGATATATGATGATGAGCTCAACACACCTTAAAGGTTGCAGCTGTTCCATTGTATTACTTTCCTGGAACCCAAGAATAGCTTGTTGTTAGTTTATAACTGTGTTCTCTACTGAAGGGGGGGGGGGGGGGCAGTACACTCTTCTCCCGTCGTGTCACATTGCACCGGATGTTTCCGAATCGCTGCTGACATGCCAAAAAGTCAACAGCGCTTTACCTCTGGACTTCTGCCGCGACAAAATGCATGAATGTCTTTGTGGAGAGGCAGACATTTTAAATATGTCGGCGGAATGACGCAAATACGACTGGAAGGGTCAGTGACATACTTCCTGCCCAGCTTATGTCACTGGGCGAGAGGCAGCGCTATATATATGACCCTGTCGGCACACTGTGGTGCAGGGTTATACGAGTGACTATTTATGCGATGGGGACAAAGCATCGCACCGCAAACGCACTAGCGTGGTGTAAAAGCAGCCTAAAGGGTACCTATAGTCAGGGTAAAAAGTTAGATGCTTTAGGGCCCGTTCACACTGCACGCGTTTCCATATGCGTTTTGGAAACGCGTGCGGGGGGGGCCGACACGCAGGACATCAGACATTGCATAGAGTGCAGTGTCTGATGTTCACACAGCATGCGTTCCGGACCTGTGCGGTCCGGGAACGCATGCTGCACGCAGATTTTACAAAAACGCGCGGCTGTCCCATTCACTTTTCAGTGATGGGATCAGCCACGCAACGCATACGAACGCGGATGGCGTGCGTTCGTACGCGTTGCGGTCCGCATGCGTTGCGGTCCGCACTTTGTAGTCTGAACGGGCCCTAACTCTCCGGCCTTCCTATGCCCCTCTGCTCCTCCGCTGCCACCCTTTATACAGTACTTGACATTAAAGGAACAATATCGATTAACGTGTTTTTTTCAATTGAGATAGTACATGTTTGGGAAATTTTCAATTTTACTTGGTAGCGCGCCCAGGCTATGCATATAGGTAGGATTTAGTTAGTGTTAGGTCCCCTCCCATGGAGGATTGACTTCTTCGCAGTGGGAGGGACGAGTACTTAACAAGTTGCATGCAAGCTGTTACAGGAAACCAACATCCTCCAGTGGTAGACAGGTCATGTGTATGCTCGGTGTGTATTTTATCCCATAAGTGGGGCTTGCACTCTTTTGCAGGTAGGCACTCATCTGTTTTTAAGTAGCGCTGTTCATTTCCTTGACATGTTTGGGAAGTGCTGCTAATTCTTTATCTCTTTGTTTTCGGTTATCTAATTCCTTTCACACTTTTCTGATGGCAGTCTGCTGTAATCTGAAAGCAGAGTGAGCCATTTGGGGAAGGAGAATTCCCTCACAGTGCACATGTTAACCGCGTGTGTGTGTGTGTGAGAGAAAGCTCTGCCTTCTCTGACTGAGCTCTGCAGAAAGCAGAGGAAATGTATCTGTGTTCTCCCCAGGCTCTTTTAGCCGGATGCTCAACCCCCGTCTAGTTTTGGCGAGCACCCGACTGTCATCGGCTCACTTCCTCCTCTTCTGTAATCAGTTGTGCAGTAATGCGCCGGTCCTGTACTCTCTCATCTTGCCCCACTCGGCTACTTTTTTTCATGCCACCCAGCTACTTTTTCATGCCACCCGGCTGGAAAAAAATTCTGGGGAGAACACTGGTATCTTCTGTGCAACATAAACGTGTGTGTGTGTGTGTGTGTGTGTGTGTGTGAAACCTGACAGGCTTTTCATATAACTCTGCTTCAATATTACACTGTTCTTAGCATGTAAGACTGCAGAGATTCATAGCACTACAAAAGAGACATTCCAAACGTAGCTGAAATCTACACACAATGAATCAAATCCTTTGCCTCTGAAACATGAAAAGTAGGAACATGTTTACACAGCTACTTAGACATTATTGATACATAGTTATTTTAGAACACTTGGTTTGATACTAGTGTTTGTGTGTGCAAAGTAAGGCCATTCAAACATTTCATCTCAATCTACTGAAAATGGATTCAATATCACCTGGACTTGCGTGCCCCCCCCCCCCTATCCTATATACTGGAGTATAAGTCTAGAAATTTAGGTGTAATTTACTTCATAAAAGTATAGGGGGCGACTTATACATGAGTCACGGGCAACACTGAGTAATGTGTGTACTAATAGCGACATTCCCATTTGCAGCAATGTACCACCTTGTGGTAAGTGGTATTTTGAGGAATGGAAATGCCAAGAAAACCTAGGTCTGGAAGTCCTGGCCACAAAAATTAACAAGGAAGGGGGGGGGGGGGGGGTGGAATCACCGGGCTGGAGTGAATAATTGCTGCACTTGGAGGAGGTATTGGCTTCACTTAAGGGACAGGAGTTGTTATTGGCTGCAATACTGTATGCAGTGCAGTCATTAACCCCTCCTGAGCCCCACGTGCAGCCATTAACTTTGCTGGGTAGACTTATACTTGAGTCAATAAAAAATTCCAGCTTAAAGAGGAACTACAGCCTAAACAAACATACTGTCATTACGTTACATTAGTTATGTTACTTAAAATAGATTAGTAATATAATCTCTTACCCACACTGTTTTAAAAGAGCAGGCAAATGTTTGATTTCATGATGGCAGCCATCTTTTTGGTTGAAAGGAGGTGACAGGGAGCATGAGACACAGTTCCAACTGTCCTGTGTCCTGAGCGCACCTCCCAGTTGCTAGGCAACGTGAATAACATAGGAAATCCCATCATGCTTTGCAGAGCATCAGGGAAAAAAAGCCCAGGCAGTTTTCTTTGATGGGTGGAGCTTAGCTAAAAATGCAGCTAAAAATGATGCTTTGGTAAGAGAAATAAAGTTCTGATGCTGTGAAACTGTTAAAGAAACACCAAGCTTTTTCAGTTCTGCTGAGTAGGTTTTTAGTCCGGAGGCTCACTTTAAGAGGGTTGAATATTGAAGTCTTCAAATATTCTCCCGTCACACACCCTTCCAGGTCTGATAAAGACCTCCGTGCCGGTGCCCATCTCATGCAGGTACACCACTCCTGCAAAACTGTAGTCAAAGTACAAAATGGAGACTGCACACAAATGGCTTCAGTAGAAAAACTGTATTAAAGCATGCAGGGGCACACACAACATGTTTCGGGCAGAGCCCTTCCTCAGGTGGCGACACCTGAGGAAGGGCTCCGCCCGAAACATGGTGTGTGTGTGTGCCCCTGCATGCTTTAATACAATTTTTCTACTGAAGCCATTCGTGTGCCGTCTCCATTTTGTGCTTTGAATATTGAAGTCGACTTATACATATAAGTATGTATACTTTGTGTGTGTGTATATGTATCAGGCAGGTTTGATCCTGCTTCTTCAGGCAATAACAATGGAGTAATAGCATATGTGGTCAGTGGAAGAGCCAGGCACCCCTGTTGCATTAGTAAGCCCACCACTGCCTCCTCATTGCCTCCTCATATTTTAAACTTTTTAGATACTTTTATCCGTTTGGCGCCTCTGTATCCATACTACGCTATATCAAGGCCACCCCTGGTGGAGGAGTGTTACCCCCTTTTTCCCTCATCTACGTTGAGTGATCTTAATCCTGAGTGGGGTCAGGCCAAATCTCCCCACCTGCCTATACAGTGGTTGCCTTAGAGGTTACCCTGCTTTGTGAGTAGCTTGTGTCTTTGCTTATTACTCTATCATACTTCATTTCAACTACCAGTACATACTGCACTATTTTTGGCTCTTGGGTGTCCCTACTCTGTGTTCTATCGTCAATCCCTTGCCGATGGCCTTTTGGGGGGGGGGGGGGGGGGGGCTGTACAGGAACGCCCTGGTGGAGGAGGGCAAGGGAAACTTGGAGGACCCAGATGCCTCCCCTTTTGGAGGCGAGTAGCCGTTTGGGTTACTTATTTTTTATTCACCCTGGGCTCTATGGTAGGACTGACCTGACACCCAAACGTGCATAGCTGAGAACTCCTGACCTGAAGGTAGGACAGCACGGTGGGATAGTGGATAGCACTCTCGCCTTGCAGCGCTGGGTCACCGGTTTGGATCCCAGTCAGAGCACTATCTTCACATAGTTTGTATGTTCTGTGTGGGTTTCCTCCAGGCACTTAACCCTCCTGGCGGTCTATTAAAAACCGCCAGGGGGCAGTGCAGCAGTTTTTTTTTTTTTTTTAAATCCTGTAACGAACGCCTCGCTACATGATAGTCGCACCCCCCGCCCGCTTCGATCAGGAGATCCCGTTCAAAGAACGGGCGGGATGACGTCACTGACGTTGTGACGTCATCGGGAGTCCCAATCCACTCCTCAGAGCTGCCTGCCACTGATTGGCCAGGCAGCGTACAGGGTCTGGGGGGGGGGGCGCGGCGGGTAATCGGCGCAGAGCGGCGGTGATCAGAGAGCACACGCGGCTATCAAAGTGCTAGCTGCGTGTTGCAAAAAAAAATTATGCAAATCGGCCCAGCAGGGCCTGAGAAAGCCTCCTGTGCGGCTTACCCTGAACTACGTTCGGGGTTACCGCCAGGAAGGTTAAGTTGATTGGCCTCTGCCTAAATTGGCCCTAGACTGATACATACACTACATCAGGGGTCTCAAACTCGCGGCCCGCGGGCCATTTTGTGGCCCTTGCCGGCAAAAGCTTCCTTATAGTTCGCTTTAGTGCTCCCAAGTAATCCGCCGCATCCCCGCCGCTAAATGAGGGCTGCAGAGCCCCCAATCGCCCGGGGGGCAATCCGCCGGCATTTCCTGGAAGGGGCAGAGCTTTCAGCTTCAGCTCTGCCCCTCCTGACGTCAATCGCCGCACGGATCGCCGCCTCTCTCCGCCCCTCTCTGTGAAGGATGAATGAGAGGGGCGGGCAGAGTGAAATTCCTTATGCGGCCCAGCCTCATCCTGACTTTGCCTCCTGCGCCCCCCCAGGTAAATTGAGTTTGAGACCCCTGCACTACATGATACATACATACATACATACATACATACATACATACATACATACATACATACATACATACATACATAGACATATGACTATGGTGGGGATTATATTGTGATCCCCTCTGAGGGGATGGTTACATGACATGTCTATATACTCTGTACAGTGCTGCGGAAGATGTTGGCGCTATATAAATACTAAATAATAATAGTACCGTACTCTGTAGGGAGAGCTGTTGCAATGCTGAACCAGGACCCCTTGGATTATTTTTTGTAGAGGGACAAAATTAATCAAGAGACTCCACTGCTGGATTAGCCAAGCACAGTGTAGACTTCCTAATACAGAAGAAATCTGCAAGTACTGTGTGTACAGGAAACTAGTGCTGCAGGAGAAAGCTGCCCTGGTATATTAGGGGGGTTGGGTGATGTGCATAGCTGGGAACTCCTGACCCGGAGATCTGGCCTGTGAATTACTGTTGCGGAAAGTAGACAAGAAATAACTTCAAAGTAATTATAGCAACACTTGTTGTGGGGCATGACTCACTTTAGCAGGTATCCTCCCTTTTCTCTGTTTATAAAAATACTGCATGCCAGGCAGCCATAAACGGAACGCTCAGCCCTTCATACAGGCGGTTCTGCAGCACATAGGCAGAGCTGCAAGCTGCCCTGCTAAACGCTGCCTACGACTCTCTGCAAAACGGATTTATTTTTAAATTCTGGCAGCAACCCTAGGCAGACTGCTAAATAGACAGTAGAAATACAGTACTGATGTGAAATAATCCCACCTCGTCTGATTTCATCTGCCGTCAGTGGAGTCAGAACATCTGACCTAAGTAGTTGCACTTTCCGAAAGAGTTTAGTCAATGCATATTTTTAACCATTGCCTTTCATAAAGTGCAGTGTAAAATTATTTTGGAAAATAATTTTTTTTTTTTTGCATTTTAAAATCTGCAAGTTGTCAGCAGTCACGGGGACTGGTTTTTAGCGTCTTAAAGTTTAACTGTCAGGCATAAAATAAAAAAGCAATTCTTCATTTTTATCTGGTAAACAAGTAATAAGGATGCTAACCAGGCAATCCAAAAGTTAAACATCACAATTTTTCTTGTTGACAAATGATCATACCTCGGTTTACTTGACTCTTATTTGGCACACACAAAATTTGGTACACAAAGGAAGTTGCAGGGCATGCTGGGTTGTCTTTTTTTTTTTTTTTGCTTCTCTACTTTCCCCTCAGACTTAACTAATGCAGCCTGATTGGCTGAAGCCTGTTTTCCCCTCCCACACCTCCGTTCCTCTCTAATTGGTTAGTATTTCTCGTGCTGAGACAATGCACTTTCTATAGTGAAGGGCAGGCAATGCATACACAATCAGGCAGAGGAGAGTAAAGGTAGCCATACACTGGTCGATTTGCCATTAGATTGACCAGCTGACAGATCCCTATCTGATCGAATCTGATCAGAGAGGGATCGTATGGCTGCCTTTACTGCAAACAGATTGTGAATCGATTTCAGCCTGAAACCGATCACAATCTGTGGAGCCGCCGCTGCCGCCTGTCCCCCCCCCCCCCCCCCCCCGCGCATACATTACCTGATGCTGGCTCCCGGCCATCTTCTCCGCATCTTCTCCACGCTGCACCCGCTCCATCCCGGCGCTTCCTGTGTCACTCCGTGACCAGGAAGTTCAAATAGAGCGCTCTCTATTTGAACTTCCTGGTCACTGCAGTGACAGGAAGCGCCGGGATGGAGCTGGTGCTGCGCGGAGAATATGCGGAGAAGACGCCCGGGAGCCAGCATCAGGTAATGTATACCTGATCGGATCGGCCGCTGCTAGCGACGCGCTCCCTACCCTTGGGCGATCGAGGGTAATTTCCCGCACGGCGCGATCGGGTGCGTTTAGCGCAAACGATTGGCAGCAGATTCGATCCCAGGATCGAATGCTGTCGAAACGGCCGCGAATCGGGCCAGTGTATGGCCACCTTTAGAGAGGAAATTACATCAGGATTGGCTTCAAAATAGCCACAGTTAAAATGAGAAATGCTAAAAAGGATTTTTTATTTTACTGTAGCAAAATCACTAAAATCAAAACGTGGAGTGCAATACATATGTTATGTAAGTAGAGCAAGTATTTATCTACTTATGTGTGTGTGTTTTTTTTCTGAGATAGTATGGCTGACAGCTCCTCTTTAAAGGGCACAAGAGATGTTGTGTGACCGCGTGATAAACATGTATGTACCAGGGCCAAGCATCCAAACAACTGGGCTGTGTTTCTTTCTTTTTTTTTTTTTTTTTCATCTTTTTTCTGCCTGTAAGAGTGAACTTTTAGTTTCTCTCCAATCTGGAACTAGTCATAACTGTCAATGATAAGGAATTAGAGCTATAAAACTCTTCCAGGAAGAGAAGAGCTTGTGATTACAGGGAATAGATGACAAAAGTCAATAGTTTGTTTGAACTAGGTGGGATTCGGAGTTATTCTCCTCACGTAAATTCGAATGGGGATTCTCGAAATTCAAATTTGTGTGATGGGGAAAAAACAGTAGGTTAGCAGCATTTGTCTGTGTCACGCATGTGAATTCCTATAGCTGTGCATCAGAACAAGTGGAAACTAAATGAACTTTTTACGTTTTTTTAAACATAAGATAAAACTAGATGTCTAAAGTTATTTTTAGGAGCAGGAGGATAGATATAATTATGTTATCAATTTTTTTTCTCATTTCAGGTTCACTTTAAATCACTTTAAAGTGGTTTAACCACTTGAGGACCACAGTGTTGAACCCCCCCCCTCCCCCCAAAGACCAGGCCATTTTCCTGGAAATAGGCCAATGCAGCTTTAAAGCCTCGCTGCAGGGCCGCACATGTTGGCATACAAGTGATTCCCCCCGCCCCCTTTTCTCCCCATCAACAGAGCTTTCTGTTGGTGGGGTCTGATCACTCCCCCAGTGTTTATTTTTTTTTTATAAATTTTTTTTTTAAACTAAATTTACCTATTTATTTATTTACTAGTGGACCTAAACCGTTTAAAAAGGGCTCTAGGGCTCTTAACGCTCCACAGCCGCCAGTCCGTGCGCCCACCCGCCGCGTGCACACCTGCCGCGCACGACCCCCCTTCCCGTCCGCCCTGCTCCCTGGCCCGTCCTCCTGTCCCAATGGTTGACTGTACTGTGCACATGCGCTGTACAAAAAACCACGGACACACAGACAGGGAATGAGGATGGCCCAGGGACAGTAAGGTCTTATTGTATTATTTATTGTATAGCATTTTTTCTCCAACTCCCTCCTTATCTTCAGCCAGCCAATGACAGCGATCGGCTGTCATGGGCTTCAGCCTATGAGAGCCGATTGCTCTCCTGTGTCCCATGGGGACAGCTGTGTCACACGGCTGTCCCCAGTACAGCGCTGCCTTATGGCCCATACTCACGGGCTACAATTGTCGCCGCAACAGGCGGGGCGCGCGTGTTGCGGCGACAGGTCGCCCGTGAGTATGCGCCGTTGCACGGGCGCGCACCCCGAACTGTCGTCCGTCGCTGATGTCGCCGGGCGATTGGCGCGGTCAATCGCCTGGCGACAGTCGCCGCCGCAACTCCGCCGCAACTGTCGCTAGTCCGCGTGAGTACGCGGACTAGCGACAGCAACCTCCATTGAGGTATACGGAGCTTCCGGCGGGGGAAGGAGGAACGTCGGCGACAGCTTCCGTTGCGCCGCTGGTCCCTCTTCCACGTGTGTACGCGGAGGGACCTGGCGAGGAGCTGTCGCCGGCCTGTCGTCCACACGCTCACATGTGCTGGCGACAGGAACAAAAAGTTGCCCTTGAGTATGGGCCATTAGATCTCAGCGCTGTACAGCCTAAATTAGACGGCGGTTTCACAGTCAACATTCTGCTAGCGGCGATCAGAGCTCCGTCTTCCAAGCAGAAATGTCCTGCTAGCCCCATAGGAAGCCGTTCACGCCAATCGTGAGCGGCGCGGAGCGGTCCATGGGCTGCCGCCGCGTTCACTCCAATCGGCGTGGTGCAGTCGGCAAGTAGTTAAGAACCTGACTCCTGAAAATTGTGTGTGACTTTACAAGGGCTGATGCCTATACATTGATAGCCAGATGTGCAGTGTGGCATCGGCAGATATCACATTCGGGGCGAAGAGTGGGAAGACTGATTAAAGTGGATTCGAGATAAACGTTTACTCATTGCATAATTGTGTTCCTTTCATATAGTTTATATTCCTCAAGCCATATACTTTTTTTGTTTTGTTTTAATACTCTAATTCCCTATAAACTAAACAAGCCTCGCCCACAGCTTCTCCAGTGCCTTGGCATTTTGAGACAGATGTAGCAAGGGCTTATGGGAGCCCAGTCTGGGCAGGAGGAGGAGGTTACTAACCAGAGATTTCAGACGCAGAGGGAAGGAGGGGAGTGAAGTTTTCACAGGCTGAGGGCTGGAGATGCAGAGCAGCTTGCCTGTGTGTAATGTGACAAGTAGAACATGGCCACTCTCATTGTATCACAGGAAGAAATAATCATATACTGTTGAAGCTGTTTGCAGCTAGGTTTGCTGTGTAAACTATCTTAACTTTAGTTAAGATACATAGACAAGTTACTTGTTATAGTTAGTTTTTCATCTCGGATCCACTTTAAGCAGCATGCTGCTGGTATTGCCCATACTGGCACTGCGGACAGCCTGTTTAATTACCTTGGGAATGGAGTATGGACATGCTTGTTTGTATACTTTTGTAACCATGCCAACAGTACTGTGTTTGGACTACAGGCAGCCTGTAAACTCACACCTGGCAGTGACTGTAATTAGCTGCATTAGCTTATTACTCATTTTCCACCCTTGCGCTAGTTCATTGACTGGCAGCCAACTTTGATACTTTCTTTTTCCAGTCTCTGGGGGAGATTTATCATAAACAGAGTAAGAGAATTTTTACTAAAAGTAGTGCAAAAGTAGAGCTTTTGCTGACAGCAGCCTCAGTCGCTGATCTGAGCACATGCTCCACTTTTGCATAAGGTTTCCTTGCTCTGGTCTTATTGGGAAATCTGTGGAATAACTTAAAGGGAACCTTAACTGAACGGGGGGTATAGAGTTTTACTTACCTGGGGCTATTACCAGCCCCCTGCAGCAGTCCTGTGCCCTCGGCGCTGCTCTGGAATCCTCTGGTCCCCCACTGTCACTTAGTTTCGTTTTTGACGACTCACCAGTCGCCGGCCGCCATGCGTATTATTGGACGCATTCACCAATGCAATTAGCGCTATTGCGGACCGCAACACGTACAAAAATACGCGTTGCCGCATATTTACGCGTGCGGAATGCGGCAACGCGTATTTTTGTACGCGTTGCGGTCCGCAATAGCGCTAATTGCATTGGTGAATGCGTCCAATAATACGCATGGCGGCCGGCGACTGGTGAGTCGTCAAAAAAGAAACTAAGTGACAGCGGGGGACCAGAGGATTCCAGAGCGGCGCCGAGGGCACAGGACTGCTGCAGGGGGCTGGTAATAGCCCCAGGTAAGTAAAACTCTATACCCCCTGTTCAGTTAAGGCTCCCTTTAAGCAAGTTAAACTAAGATTCATCATCAATCCCTGACATGTGTAGAGTTTGATGTCAAGGGATCGTCTTTCTCACAGTGACGACAGGTTTCACTTTAGACCTGAACTTGCACGGGACACAAGGAAAACAGAGGAAAATGCACGTCGGCTCGACGGCCGATTCGACCACTCTGAACGAATCTGGTAGAAATCGATGCAACAGGCAATTTCCGACCGATTTTGATCAATTTTTCTTGATAGGTCTGGGCGGAAAATCTAGGTCGATTGACTGCTGGCAGCAGATCGATGGCCCATAGAGTTGCATTGGATCGAATGGTGCAACAATGCATTTCCATGGTTTTTTTTTTTTTTTTTTTTTTTTTATTCCCAACAGATTTCATTCTGAAATCTATTGGAAATCTTTTCCCTGTGTGTTGACACATCAGATTCCTGTCAGATTCGACCTCACAGGAATCTATCTAATGGTCGAATCTGCTGCTAACCTATAAGTGTATGGGTACCTTAATTCCACCTCATCTTTGACTAATCACAAGTGTAATTTGGGCTCTCAGCCGTGTCAACCCAGAAATTCAGCAGTCTCAGCAAACACAGCTGGTAGGCAAATATAGAATGTTAACCCTTTGTCTGCTTCCGTGAAAGCCGGAAGTAGACACACTGCAGATTTATTGCAGGAGTTCTATAAGCCCGTAACAAAGAATGTTTTTCCAGTAAAGGTCATTATGCTGTTTCTTATCTTTTAGAGCAGAAAGGAAGTTCTGAGTTCAGGTCCGCTTTAAAGTAAATCGGATAAGGAGGGAACAAGATGACTTTTACTTACCTGGGGCTTCTTCCAGTCCCCGTAGTATGTCAGGTCCCTCTGTGTCCTCCCAGTCCCTTCAATTGTGCTGTTGTCAATAAAATTAACCTTTTGGGGACCGCCGTAGGTAAATCCTGCGCCGCACTTGTGGCTGTCTAAGCTTTATGTGGCGTAGGATTTATGCCGCCTGCCATTTCCGCTCCCGACACAATTGTGCGCACCCAAGAGGGAAGATGAAGCTGTCGTGACAGCTGACATCTCCCCTCAGTGATCAGGCGACATCGCGATTGGCTCCTGATCACATGATCACTACTATCACCGGCGGATCGTAGTGAACACCATTAGAGCTGTGGCGGTAGAGGGGGGGAAAAAAGAGGATCCACTCACCTTCCTGACGTTTCCCCGGCGATCGGCGTTCCCCCCCCCCCCCCTGCTCTGGCCGGCATCCCCGCTAGCTCTGACGAAAGTATCGGGTCCCGGCTTGATGACGTCATCAAGCCGCAACCCTGAACTTAATGGCAGTGCGAGCGAGGATGCCGGCCAGAGCGGAGGGGGCTAGAGCTGCTCATCTCTGGAGCCTGGGAGGTGAGTAAAGGCTGCTGGCAATACGGGGGACACCTGGCTACAAGGACACCATGTCCAGCTAGCCCAACCAGGGATCTGGCTGCCTGACCCGCCCCCCCCCCCCAATCGCCTGGTCTTTAAGGGGGGTTAGGCGGCCGGTCCCGAAAGGGTTAAAGTCTGAAATTGGGCGTGGGCGTCCTCTATTGCGCTCTCATAGCCGAGAGCGTCCTGCTTATTTGCAGTTACAAGGTTATATGCACTGTGCATGCGCAGAATGCTCCTGGCCAGGAGAGAGCGATCGGGGAGACGCATGCTCAGTAGCGAGCTGGATTGTGAACTGTATATTGCTGCAACATCACAATGGAGGGACCTGGGAGGACAATGACAGACTGGGGAGGGGGGGTTGGAAGAAGCCCTAGGTAGGTAAAGGTGCCCATTAACAATACAATTTTTTTTCACTAAACGCGATCTTCCGATGCGAATCACTAATCGGAAGACTATTATCGATTAGTTCACATTTACTGAACGATTCTTTCTCCAAATTCGATTAGAAAATCCAACTTTCTGATCGAATTTATCCTATTTAGCAATCGACCAAAGAATCGTTCCTTATCAATTGCATTCATAAACGGCAAATTTTCTATACAATTTGATTGTAAAAATCCCATCGAAAGTTCGCATTTGGTGAAAAAATTGTACTGTTAACATCTTGAGCGTTAAGTAGCTGAAGAAGTTTTGCTAGCCTCAGGAGTCCCCCAGGAGAAATCTATTGGATTTAATGTCTGGTGAACATGTTGGCTAGCATCAGGCTAGCTAGTATAGGTGACAACCACACCCCGATTACCCCCCTCCCCCCCCCCCCCCCCGATGCAGCCGCTTATACATTACCCAGCCTGGTTCCAGCGATCGCCGCAGCCTCCCGGCACAGCTACGGTCTTCTCTATGGGGAGGATCTGGACTGCGCATGACGTCATGTACGATCCTCCCCATAGAGAAGACTGTAGCTGTGCGGGGAGGCTGCAGCGATCGCTGGAACCAGGCTGGGTAATGTATAAGCGGCTGCATCGGGTGGGGGTGGGGGGGTAATCGGGGGGTGGTGGCCACCTATACTAGCTAGCCTGGTGCTAGCTAACATGTTCGCCAAACATTAAATCTAATAGATTTCTCCTGGGAGACTCCTGAGGCTAGCAAAACTTCTTGAGAGTCGTGCCCGACACAATGTTAGGCATACCGCTCAGGAGGTTAATGGACACCTTTTAAAGTAATTCCCCCCCCCCCCCCCCCCCCCCCCCCAATGCTCCAGTCTCAGGTACTCTTAGTACCTATATTTAGTGTTATTTTATTTTTTCTGTAACCTATGCCAGGTTTCTTTTTGGAAAACGTTAATGGTTTAAGCCAGCCAATTCGAGGAGTTTAACCTTTTTCTTCTGTATTGTTGTATCGCTGGCATTGTGTGAGTCTTCCCTTATTGTTGCTGTGAATGAGTTGTCTGTCTGCAGTTCCGTACTGGGAGGATTCTGCTGTGTTTGGTGTCTGCACAGGTAGGGATAGTTGTGGCTTTGTGTCACTTCTGGCATCTCCACTCATGTCAGGGACACTTTGTTTGTACAATGCGATCTGTAAACACTGCTATAATTACATTGTGTCACAGGCAGAATGTTTTATTAAAGGTCGGCTCTGTTTCAGCGTCTCAGCAAAGGACGCTTTCTCTGTAACTTTCACCATGCTAAGGAAACGCACAGCACATTATTTTTACTTTGTTAAATGTAAAGCTCCTAGGGTATGCTAAATTATGATGAGTTTATATAGTGCTAACATATTCTGCAGCACTTTACGGAGTACATAGTCATGTCAGTAGCAGTAGCGTATTGTACCGTGTTAGCCATAAGTAAAAACAAGAATCCGGATGATGCCATTTATTGGCTAACTTCAAAAGTTTAAAGTTAAGACTTAAATAGTCATGTCACTGACTGTCCTCAGAGGAACTCAAATCCAATCCTGTCATAGTCTAATGTCTTACCATAATATTATGTATTTATATAGCACTGACAGCTTCTGCAGCACTTTACAGAGTACATAGTCATGTCACTGACTGTTGTCAGAGGGGCTCACAATATAATCCTACTGTAGTTCTAGTCTAATGCCCTACCATATAATTTTGTAGCACTTTACAGAGTACAGTCATGTCACTGACTGTCCTCAGAGGGTCTTACAATCCTACTATAGTCATAGTCTAATGTCCTACCATAATAAAAAAAATGTATTTATGTAGGACTGACATCTTCTGCTGCACTTTACAGAGTGCATCGCCATTTTCACTGACTGGCCTCAGAGGAGCTCACAATGTAATCCTACCACATAGTCCTAGTCTAATGCCCTACCATATTATTATGTATTTATATAGCACTGACATCTTCTGCAGCACTTTACAGAGTACATCGCCGTGTCACTGACTGTTGTCAGAGGGGCTCACAATATAATCCTACTGTAGTCCTAGTCTAATGCCCTACCATATAATTTTGTATTTATACAAGAATGACATCTTCTGCAGCACTTTACAGAGTACAGTCATGTCACTTACTGTCCTCAGAGGGTCTTACAATCTAATCCTACTATAGTCATAGTCTAATGTCCTACCATAATAAAAAAAAATGTATTTATGTAGGACTGACATCTTCTGCTGCACTTTAGAGTGCATCGCCATTTCCACTGACTGCCTTCAGAGGAGCTCACAAGTTAATCCTACCACATAGTCCTAGTCTAATGCCCTACCATATTATTATTATGTATTTATGTAGCACTAACATCTTCTGCAGCACTTTACAGAGTACATAGTCATGTCAGGGACCTCAGTCTAATCCCTGCCGTAATCATTGTTCTACCATATTATATATTTATATAGCGCTGACATCTTGTGTAGAAATTTACAGAGTACATGTTCTCTGACTGTCCCTCAGAGGAGATCACAATCTAATCTCTACTATAGTCATAGGCATAGCCCTACCATATTATGTAATTATATAGCACAGGCATCATCTGCAGCCCTTTACAGAGTACATAGTCATGTCACGGACTGTGTGTTCCTATCCTAGCCTAAAGGTACCCATACTCTGAGACTTTTCTTGGCAGACTTACTACTGTGATTGAATTTGCGGAACATTGTTGCCACGGCATGCTGTCTAATCAAAATTTTGATGGATTTCTTGCAGAAATCGACCAACATTACCAATGGGACAGGACTTTTTGGTGGTCTTTCGGGGGCATGACGAAGCACAGGGTTGCTTTAAAGACTGATACTTGTGTTAGCCTTTTAACCACTTGAGGACCGCGGTGTTAAAACCCCTCTAAAGACCAGGCCATGTTTCATAAATTGGGCCACTGCAGCTTTAAGGCCTCGCTGCAAGGCCGCACAACTCAGCACACAAGTAATTCCCCCCCCCCCCCCCTTTTCTCCCCACCAACAGAGCTCTCTGTTGGTGGGGTCTGATCGCTCCCACAATGTTTATTTTTTTTTTTACAAATATTTTCCTTCCCCCCCCCCCCCCTCTCGGCCTATCACTGCTGATCGCTTCTGTGTCCCCCAGGGGGACAGCTGTGTCACACGGCTGTCCCCAGTACAGCCTTAGATCGCAGCGCTGTACAGTTATATTAGACGGTGGCAGCGGCGTGCGCGCTCTCCTGCTAGCCCCATAGAAGGCCATTGATGCCAATCGGCGTGGCGTGGTCCTGGGGCTGCCGCCGCGTTCAAGCCAATTGACGTGGAGCGGTCGGCAAGAAGTTAAAAGGTGAGCATGTCCGTTTTGGTGTGCGCCCAAGACACCATACAGCAGCCATCTGCACTCTATAAGGCTGCTATAATGTGACGATCACTTCCCACCCACAGTGCTGACAGAAGTGATCTGTAACAGGAAGGGAAGTAATTGTAGGTAGCGCACAAGCAGAATGGATAGACATGAATTACACCGGGAAATATGACCTGATATTTATATGGCAGTCTTATTGCTTGTTCTTGTAGTATTTATCTCTCTAAAAGTCGTACATGACTGAACACATGAAGAGAAGATGTCATAATCTGGAAAATAGGCCAGTTATGTCATGTGAATTACACTCGAGGGCTTTTAAGAGCTCAGTGATCACAGAGCTCCTCTTCCATCTGCACTGTAATGGCTGCACTAATTCATTCAGAAACTTGCAGGAGACCTGAGATCCATTAATTATGTCACGCAGACCAGGGGCTTAGCCATGACCATTAAAGGGAATGACAGGTCTAGCTATCTCATCGTCCAATGAACTGTAGCTTTATCTGTCTGAGTTGGACGCAGCGAGAGCAGCGTGCACTGCTGTGGCAGATTGTGCTTGCAGCAATACCTGAGGCAAAACGATTAAAGCGCTGTTTAGACCACATACATATTCAAGCAAGAAATGATTTGGTGCGTTTTATGGGAAACCTGACAGCACCCGATGCGGTGGAGGATCAGCAGCTGACTGCTGTCACGTGATCGGAAGAGTCACATGACGGGGAGAGCAGCTACTGGACATTTATAAAGGAGGGGAAGGATGGGATATAACCCTAAAGCCCGACACACACGTCCAGTGTTGATTGGCCAATGTCATCACTTTCATGTAGTTAAGGTGGGCATACATCTGTCAACTTTGCGGCTGATCGTCCATCCGATTTGATAAATATCGAGTCAGATGAAAATCTGTGCCACAATGAGAATGTCTGATAGACAATGCAACCAATTTCGGGCAAAATCGGTAGCATGTATCGATCGGACTTGCTGCAAGATGTTGGGCCTTCGCGGTCGACTGGGTGCATGGGTGGTAACAGCGAGCGATATCTGGACAAGCGATAAACGCGTCAGATCCCCCGGCGCTGTCCCCTCTAATGTATAATGTACCCCATGCAGCATATCTGTCCATGCCCGCCGCTGGCTCCATCTGCAATCCGCACTTACACCTGCCACATGTGGCTGCTGGTATAATCTATGTGCGTGTGTGATGTCATAAACGTGCGTCTACGTATGCGCCGGAAACCACCTGGGGCAGATTGCGGATGAGGCCGGGAGCTAGCGGAGGGCATGGACAGATAAAGTATACTGCACCAGGGGGAGTGACGAGACACAGCACTTTTTACTTAGGGGGGGGGCTCAAAAGGTTTCAATCGCCCTGCAGTGTGTGTATGGGCACCTTAAAGTCATTGGGAGTTGTGCTGAAAAAAAAAGCCAGGGAAGAGGAATCGGCGCGGGAGACTTGGGCGCAGGATACAGCCGGTATATGGCTGATCCTGCTGCTGCACAAGTCCCGGCCGTACTAAATACTATTCCCCCTCCAGGCCACCGTGGGTGGTGGGGAATGAAATCATCCGGCTTCCAGCGATTGCTGGAGGTCGAATTATAGTGTTTTATAAGTAACTTCAGCTCTGTCTTCTGACGGCACCGACGTTACTCACTACTGCGCCCAAGTCTCCTGCGCTGTAATGAAAGTGTTCGGGGCTCTGGGGCTTAATGAGCCTTCCCTCTCCTCTGCCAGTGCCCTCGGTGCACCACTGACTCCCCCGTTTGAATCCCCTGCCGCGGGGAGCTTCGGAAGTTGAATCCTACTGAGGACAGGTGGCTCCGTACTGCACAAGCGTGAGAGAGGGCGCTCACACGGGCGCAGTGTGGAGCGGCTCGTGGTATTGTTTAAAAGAAAACATCCATATCCCTCTCAGTTAAGGTTCCCTTTAAGGAGAGGGAAGGCTTTGGGTCCTAGAGCCTTCTCGCTCCTCTCACAGTCCCCTCATTTAAGCGCTGGCTCCCCGTTTGAATGCCCCGCAGAGGGAGGCTTTGGAAGCCTTCAGAAGCCCGAGAGCATGCGTGAGTGTGTGAGAGATCGCACTAGTACAGGCGTAGTACGGAGCTGTCCGTCTTCGAGAGCACTCACGCTCCTGAAGACGTCTGAAGCCTTCCTTTGGCGGCAGAGACAGCAGCATTTGACCGAATTGGTTGAAGGCTACTACAGGGGATCCTGCGCTGGAACGGGACCAGGAGAGACGAGGGAAGGCTCATTAGGGCCCAGAACAGAGCCTTCCCTTTCCTTAGGTAAGTATCCAGCTTTTTTTCAGCACGGTTCCCATTGACTTTAAAGGTGTTATCAGGGGGAAAAAATGAGTTTACTCACCTGGGGGCTTTCTCCAGCCCCTTGCAGCCGACTGTCACACGCTGTCACCTCCACTCCCCGCCGCTGTCCCGGTCTTTTAGATTGGTATTCAGGCTGACTGCGGGGTCGGCCTTACTGCGGATGCGCAAAACGCTGCTGGCAATCACGGACACGTGGGCCGCGGCAA
Organism: Hyperolius riggenbachi; assembly: GCF_040937935.1. Classification (NCBI taxonomy): domain Eukaryota; kingdom Metazoa; phylum Chordata; class Amphibia; order Anura; family Hyperoliidae; genus Hyperolius; species Hyperolius riggenbachi. The sequence goes on from NC_090649.1 coordinate 475,238,354, forward strand.
ACTGCGCAGGTGCAATAGGCCTGCGCAGTTTGCCGCGGCCCACGTGCCTGTGATTGACAGCGTGCTTCGCGCACCCTGCGGTCAGCCTGAATACCGATTTACGAGACTGGGACAGCATTGGGGAGCAGAGGTGACAGCGTGGGACAGTCGGCTGCAAGGGGCTGGAGAAAGCCCCAGGTGAGTAAAGCTCATTTTTCTTTTTTTCCCCCTGATAACTCCTTTAAAGTCAATGGGAACCGTGCTGAAAAAAGGGATTATCAGGCAAAAAAAAAGTTTCACTTACCTGGGGCTTCTACCAGCCCCATGCAGCCATCCTGTGCCTTAGTAGTCACTCACTGCTACTCTGGTCCCCCTCCGCCAACTAGTTTTGTTTTTGCTGACCTCTGAGTTGGTGGGACGCATTGCGTACATTTTTACGCATTCCCGCTGATGCAGGAACAGTAACACATATATTTTTACATGTTAGTGGTTCAATGCGTACATTTTTATGCATTGAACCATCAACGCGTGAGTGACTACAAGGGCACAAGATGGCTGCAGGGGGCTGGTAGAAGCCCCAGGTAAGTGAAACTCTTTTTTTTTTTTTTGCCTGATAACTCCTTCAAGAGAGCTTACCTACACAATCTATTCTGTTGGCGCTTATACTACATGGAGGTGGTAAAATTGGTCAGTCATTGCCCAAGCCCCCCCCCCCCCCCCCCCCCCCAACTGTTGAGACACATTTGAGCATGGCTGGACTCAGATGACTCGTCTGGGGTTACTAATCCTGCTATTCGGTTGCATGAAATTGTGGCTGGGAGGCTGCACTTGCCCGACTAGCACACAGCTTATCCTCCCTGCGTAAAAGAGGCCTGACGATGCTGCCGCAGGGATGGAAGGTAGAGGTTCTTTTACTCCAGTTGTGCTGGCGAATTAAGTCTTTTACGTCCAGCTACAGACCTGGCAGCCATACAGAGAAACTCGGCCCGCTGCAATAATAGGGGCAAAACTTCTTATTTTCAGGGGAAACACATTACAGCAGCTTTGACATGCTCATAAAATCCCCGCTGTGCAGAGATTATTCCTCTCCCCAAAGTCGGCCCAGAGCTGGTCATGGATGTGCGTGAAATAACCTTACAGCGTGCTAATTTGTTCACCATTCCTGCCTTTTATTTGGGATGAAAGAGCAATGAGAAGGAATCTGGTGATTCTTGCAGCACTGGAGCAGGGGAGTCGGGTTTAAAGGCGGCTGAAACTTTGTACAGCATTTTATATGACATTTGGCAGCCTCTCGAGGCGTATTGCACAAACCTATTAATAGAGATTTTAAAATGACTTATTGTTTGCATGTCTGCATAGTGTTGTGAAAGGCTGAACTGTATCAGGGAGAGACAGGGTTTTCCTTTTGTGTCAAAGGGGGTTTATGGGTGCTTTCCGATATCTGTAACTTAAAGTGAACCTGAACTGAAGAATAAAAGTAATAAATAATAATTAAACACACACGCCTCATACTTACCACCTGCATAAACTGCTCAGCAATCTTTCTCCTCTCCCGTGTCCTGTTTGTCCACTGTGTTGGATGGAATTCTCCTTCCTCCATTTTAAAAATGGCGATGACCTCGTAACAGCTTCTGGGTCAGCACACTGTTAAACTGTGATATTGCTTGAGTCCTAGTGAAACATGTACATTACCTTGCAAATCAGTTGTCTTTTCAGTTATAATTGAGAGCAACTGGCAGTAGTGTTTGAACAGATCTTATAGATTATAGCATGGGATCTGTAGACATGTCAGTTGATCTCCATTAAAGGAAACAGTCCAGTTTGAGGTCTTGCGTGAGCCGGCCCTTAAAGCGGACCTGAACGCAGAACTTCCTCTCTGCTCTAAAAGATAAGCAACAGCATACTAACTTTTAAAGATAAACATTTGTTTGTTACAGCTGATACAAATCCTAAAATAAATCTCCAGTCTTTCTACTTCCTGCTTTCATGGAAGCAGAGATATTGTTAACATCCAGTGCTTTCAAATGAGCTTATCTGCTGTGGCAGTCAGGTGACACGGGGAGAGATCAAATTACAACTTATTAGACAAAGATGAGGGTGAATTAGACACAGGGTGCATTTTGTCTTTTTTCCTTCTGTCCTATGCAAGAGTTCAGGTCCACTTTAACCACTTCACCCCAAGGCGGTTTTTACCCTACCGGACAAGTGATTTTTCACCTTTCAGTGCTCATCCCTTTCATTTGCCAATAGCTTAATCACTACTAATCACAATGAAATGATCTATATTTTGTTTTTTTTTCACCACAAATTGGGCTTTTTGATATTTGATTTCAGTAATTACTTTATTTTCTATGCACACACTGCTACTGTGCATAAAACCCACACATTTTATCTGCCTGTTTGTCCTGGTTATCACAAGATTTTAATTACGTCCCTAGTACAAAGTATGGTGACAGTATATTGTTTGGAAATAAAGGAGTATTTTTTTTATTTTTGGTGTTTTTTTTTTTTTTAATTTGTACGTGCACGGGTATGCATGTGCACCTGCGGGAGCGCGCACAGCGGCAGCAGCACTGTCTGACTTATAAAAATTTCCTGGAGCCGTTAAGGGGCTCTAGCAGGACGCTTTTATAAGTCAGCATGTCATTAAGTGGTTAAAGGACACATCCAAGCTGTTAGAAAAAAAAATCTACTTACCTGGGGCTTCCTCCACCCCCTTGCAACCGTCCTGTGCCCTTGCCGCAGCTCCACTCCCCGCCGGTGGCCCAGGGTCCCCTCCGGCGCCTGCACGAGCACTAACCTCATCCAGACTGTAGTGCGCAGGCGTAGTAGTTCATGCGCCTGCGCTGTACAGCCTGAATTGCGGCAGTGCGACTCACTGAGCCGCATGCTGAAGCGCAAGCAGATGCAAACCTAGCGAGGTCGGCATCTGCACCGGAGAGGACTGGGAGGCACCCGAGCTGTGACCAGGGCACAGGATGGCTGCCAGGGGCTGGAGGAAGCCCGAGTAAGTAGATTTTTTGATTTGTAAACACCTTAGACCTTCCCTTTAAAGCGGAACTGAAATATTGTTTTCAAATTCAATAAAAAACATACCATTAGCTTCTCCGTTTCTCGCTGATCAGTCATTTAATTTTCGCCGCTACCCGCCGCCGCAATCACCGGATTTTTCATTTTTTATAGTAGATAAAGGATAACAAGTGACTGGCACTCGAAGGGGGCTGGAATAGGTAGTCGGAATTGGTTACCGAGCAGACTGTGCTCTTTACCTGGTGAAGATATCACAATATGTTTGCTGAGAAGAAAAGCAGGTCCGGCACCAGTCTCAATGCTTCAGTGAAATTTTATTCCAACAGGTACAGTGAAAAAAGGCACATGGAGGTACAAAAGGACGGCCTGACAGCCGTTTCGCAGGTCCCCCTGCTTCGTCAGAGGCCAAAAGTGCCTCTGACGAAGCAGGGGGACCTGCGAAACGGCTGTCAGGCCGTCCTTTTGTACCTCCATGTGCCTTTTTTCACTGTACCTGTTGGAATAAAATTTCACTGAAGCATTGAGACTGGTGCCGGACCTGCTTTTCTTCTCAGCAAACATATTTTTCATTTTTTGTCTGCTTCTGTGTTCCACTAAAGATGAACGCGATACCTAAATACTTCCGGGGCATTGCGTGTCAATGGTACGCGTTCAGTTGTTGCTTTTGCCTGCCTCGCAGCCTTGTGGCTGCCTCACTGTCATTCCCTGCGTGTTTCCCGACTCACGCTGTCACACCTGCGCAGCAATGATCAAAGAGCCCTTCTGCTTGTGTCCAGACTCGTTCTGGTGAGCAAAAGCAGCGCTCACGATTAGCTGAAGGAACGAGCACAGAGGGGAGGTGGAGGGGCGGAAAAAGGGAGGAGAATGCGGAAAGACGCTATTTGCATAGGGCACACAGACAGAAGAGCACAGGCTCTTCCTGTCAGCGCATCATCTACTTGTAAGTCGATTTTAATGAGCGGATTTTGGGACTGGGAGAGCCTGTAATTACAAAACTACACAGCTGTGAGGTATGTGAGGATTAAAGGGACATAGTGAAATTAACAAATTATTGTGCAATACCAGTTTACAGTTCCGCTTTAAAGGGGAACTGAAGTAAGAGGTATACGGAGGCTGCCATATTTATTTCCCTTTAAGCAATACCAGTTGCCTGGCTATTCAGCTAATCCTCTGCCTCTAATACGATTAGCCATAGACCCTGAACAAGCATGCAGCAGATCAGGTGTTTCTGACTTTAAAGCTGTATGCTTGTTTCTGGTGTTATTCAGATACTACTGCAGAGAAATGGACCAGCAGGGCTGCCAGGCAACTGGTATTGATTAAAAGGAAATAAATATGGCAGCCTCCGTATGCCTCTTACTTCAGTTCCCCTTTAAGGGTAAAGATTTCATACCTCTGTATCACAGTTGAACCGTCCCCCTCCTTACTTCACCCACAGCACGCCATGCTGTCATCCCTCCTCCCCCTCCATAGCAACAGGACATGTTGCATGGCTGTAGTCTAGTGAAGCGTCTGCAATGCACAAGGCCACAAACTCTCCACAGTGGTGGGTGTCCCTGTTTATCATATGCAAAGTGGAAGAAACTTGGGAAATCATCGGCATATTTTGCACCTTATTACCAGTGGGTCCACTATTCAATCTTCCGTTTTTCCCGATATGGTAGAAAGGAAACCTTGTATTTTCTGTGGCTATTCAGCTGCTCCATACAGCGTCGTAGCAAGGGATGCAGAGGTTGCGACCACACCAGGGCCCGTGGACCAGAAGGGCACACTAGGGTCCCTCCTTCTTCCATCTTATTAGCTTTTTCTTGGCCCTATGCAGGTAATGAACCCCTCTATATGTGCATTGCATATTGGTAATCCTTAACAAACCATTTTCTTACTCTTATTATATGACTCTGACACTGCAGGTGTCCTTGGTAAGTTTTGGGGGGCTCATATCAATAGAGTGCTTGGGGCCCAATGTAAAAACTTGCACTGTGGCCCCAAGCTCTTTAGTTACGCCACTGGCTCCATTTATTCCTTACTGGCCGCTTATGGGTGGAATATCTTTCCGATAGGCCAGTGATGGCTAACCTTGGCACTCCAGCTGTGACAAAACTACAAATCCCATCATGCCTCTGCCTCCCCGAGTTATGCTTAGAGCTGTCAAAGTATTGCAATGCCTCATGGGAATTGTAGTTTCACCACAGCTGGAGTGCCAAGATTAGCCATCACTGCGATAGGCTGTGTGATGCAATCTGAAACAAGCTTGGCCTGAATGCTCCTCAAATGCTCACGTTGTAAACCAGGCAGTCTCTTTGCCTGAGGGCCCTTTTCCACTAGCAGTCGCTAGCGTTCACGCTGAACGCTAGCGATTGCTGAATCGCAAAGCTAAAAATTTACCAGCGATTTCCCGACGTTTGCGGCCGCGATTTTGCTATGCTATGCACTGCATAGCAAAATCGCGGCAATAATCGTTCCGCCGCGCGTTCGCGTTCCCGTAAAAAACGAATCGCGGTAGTGGAAATGACCTACCACGATTCCTATGTTAAAAAGCAAACCGTAGCGATTGTAAAAGTTTGCGACTTTCCGATTCAGCGCTAGTGGAAAAGGGCCCTGAGTGTTAGCAACTAGCTTCCTTTTTTTCCTCCATGATTGTGGCGCTGCACCTGCCTCACCAGCACGGCAAACTCCTCCAGTGTTCTGCAACTTTCCAGTACGGACCACAAGCTGTACGCGCTGGAAACAGCTGCTGTCAGCATGTCTTTTTTTTTTTTTTTTTTTTGACCTGGCGGTCTAATCTGAGAACTTTTTGTGGCTTGTTGTGAATCAGAATAAGCAAGAGCTTGTTGACACAAATTGCTAATAGCGCCGATTTTTGTGTCTTTCCAAAATAGTGAATCTGAATTTTGCATAGCGAGAGGACTAAAATAAAAATCACAGACGTACGCAAATAGGAAGAGGTCTGTTTCGGGTCGGAAAAAGTTGAACCTGATATTTCATCGGTGCGCGGTCTCATAAACTCCTTATTTAGAAGCAGGTTTGGTTTTTTTTTTTAACTCGACTGGACTTAAGCTTAATCTGTTACTAGTTGTGAGCTGCATGAAATTACGCTTAAAGGGGAACTGAAGAGAGAGTTATATGGAGGCTGCCATGTTCCAATACCAGTTGCCTGGCAGCCCTGCTGATCCTCTGCCTCTAATACTATTAGCCATAGCCCCTGAACAAGCATGCAGCAGATCCGGTGTTTCAGACTTTAAAGTCAGATCTGACAAGACTAGCTGCATGCTTGTTTCTGGTGTTATTCAGATACTACTGCAGAGAAATAGGGCTGCCAGGCAACTGGTATTGATTAAAAGGAAATAAATATGGCAGCCTCCGTATACCTCTTACTTCACTTTCCCTTTAAAGTGGACCTGAACTCTTGAAAGGACAGAAGGAAAATGGAGAAAAATGCATCCTGTATGTATTTAGAGAGTTTAGCCTGTTTAATTCCACCTCATTTAGTCTAATTCTCCTTCCCCCTCATCACAAGTTGTAATTTCCTCTCTCCCCTGTGTCACATGACTGTCATGGCAGATTAGGCAGATAAGCTAATTTTTAAACGCAGGATGTTTACTTCCTGCTTTCATGGAAGCAGAAATATTGTTGACACACTGCAGATTTATTTTAGCTGTAACAAAGAAATGTTTTTTGTTTAAAAGTTTTTATGCTGGTGCTTATCTTTTAGAGCAGAGAGGAAGTCCGCTTTAAATGAGGGGAAAACAAAAATAAAAATGAAAGTTGCTTTGCCCTGCAGCGGTGCTCCGTAACCCTTATCGGGCGGCCCTCAGAACACATCTGTGGCTACGTTTCTGCATCAGTGGCTCAGTTTTGAATTATTAATGGGTTTCCTTTTTAATTGCCTTATGTTTGGCCGCATGTTAAGAATATTTAAACAGAGCTTGGAGCAACTAAGCTATTAGTACAAAACATTAAAGAGGGGCTCTGCTGCTACAAGCCTGTTCCTGTAGCTTCTAAGGATGTTTTCTCTTGCTCTGCCAACAGTTTTTGGGGGCTACCCAGCTCTTTGCCAAGTGACACGGCTGGGAGCCCTGTGGCATCCCCATCATTCCTTAGTTGCCTAATGACGGAGGAAACCATAGTGGGGTTGGCAGTCACAGCGCGGTCCCAGGGGTAACAGATGTATGCGTTTCCATATTGCAGGGCACTCTTTGTCACTGTCCCACGGTCATTGTCATAGTCTTCTGCAGTGCGTCACTGTGGTTATGTCGCTTAGGCTCGGTTCCCACTTGCAAGGAAAAGGTGCCATTTTCCGCGGCGCAGCAAAACTGGTTGAAACAGATCTAACGCTGACCTATGGGCCTGCTTCCATTTGCATATGAAGGACAACTGAAGTGAGAAGAATATGGAGGCTGCCATATTTATTTCCTTTTAAACAATACCAGTTGCCTGGCAGCCCTGCTGATCTATTTGGCTGCAGTAATGTCTGAATCGCACCAGAAAAAAAAGCATGCAGATCTGACAATTCTGTCAAACGCCAGATCTACTGTATGCTTGCTGAGGGGCTATGGCTAAAAGTATTGGAGGCAGAGGATCAGCAGGAGAGTCAGGCAACTGGTATTGCTAAAAAGGAAATCTGGCCGACTCCATACACCTTTCGCTTCAGCTGCCCTTTAATAACAGGTCCGTTGTCTAGGTTGCAGCAAACGTAACGACTTCCTGCCTTTTCCAGACCAACAGATGCGTTTCCCACGGAGACTTGTGTTGGAAACGCATGCGCCCCAAACACAACGAGAAAACTGAGCGGATACCGAACTGGTCCGCTCTGCGATGAATGGACAATCGTGGGAACCGAGCTTTCTACACCTCAGAGGAGGCTCACCGTTTAAATCCAGCCATAGTTAGCCTCAGGGCTTTGAGGTTGGTACAAAAATCATCCAACTCCTCATTTTATGAAACCATGACTCCGACTCCAGGTACCCAAAATGGCTCCAACTCCTTAGTCTAATACTTACCAGGGCTGTGGACTTGGTACACAAATCACGCGACTCTGGCTACAGGTACCCAAAATTGCTCCGACTCCGTGACTCCAACTCTGACTCCACAGCCCTGGCTAGCCTAGTGTCCCTATTAGTATAAGACCTTTATTTTTTATATGGGAGTGCCTGGTGAAAACGGGGGCAAACACGGGGAGAGCATACAAACGTCATGCAGATTGTATGGCCCATGTAGATATTGGTGTATGGTAATTGAACAAATGCGAATCATCTCTGTATGATAGTGTGTGTATGCGCCTGTACATGAACACACGCATGTACGTCCATTTATTTCAGTAAATTCAACTTAAAAGGTGAAACTAATATACGAAATAGACAAAATCTCAGACCATTAGAATATTGTGTTACCAACATAAATTAACTTTTGTACGATACTCTGATTTTTTGAGTTTCACCTCTATGTATGTATGTGAGCGCCTTGTAAATTGCATTAGCTAAGTCACACTACTGTCTCCCTGTGGAGCTCTCAATCTAATGTCCCTGTAGTATTCTGGGGCTGCCTTCAGGGGAAGCCAATTAAGCCACTAATGTGCTTTTGGTTTGTGGGAATAAATAGAAATACCCGGAGGAAACGCACAGAAATCAGACAGAAGTTCTCCCTGGTAGGTCAAGACCAGGATTCAAATCACAGGTCGCCTGTAGCTCTGGGAAGCGAGTGTGATTTCCACCTGGGAGAGGGAGAGAGGCTAACAGTACATGTAACTGTGTGTGTGTGTGTATGTATAGGTATATGTGTATGTGTGTATATATGATATATATATTATGTTTGTGTATACACACACATAACTAGGGAGACCCCTTATTTGTAAACCATGCAATTGGTATTGTGTAAAAGGAAATAAATATGGCAGCCTCCATATCCCTCTCACTTCAGTTGTCCTTTAAAGCGTTCTTCCAATGTGAGATTGACAGGGCTGTGGAGTTGTTACAAAAATCCTCCAAATCCTCAGTTTATGAAACCTCCGACTCCAGGTACCCAAAATTGCTCCGACTCCACAGCCCTGAAAATAGAGTCTGCATTGATTATGATGCTGCTATTGCTGCACGGATCAGCTGGGGTTAAAGGGACACCGAGCAGAGACTAACAGAGCCGGAGTCACTGGGCTAACGGCGCTGCCAGCAGGACCCCAGAGGACGCCAAGGTACCTTGCGGGCTATGGGGGCCTGGAGGAAGCCCCAGATAAGTTCATATTTGCTTTTTAAGTGTCTGCTCAGGGTCCCTTTATTGACTCGCCTACTTGCCCGTAATTAAAGAGGAACTCCAGCCTAAACATACTGTCATTAAGTTACATTAGTTATGTTAATTAAAATGGATAGGTAATATATAATCTCTTACCCACCCTGATTTAAAAGAACAGGCAAATGTTTGATTTCATGAGGGTAGCCATCTTTTTGGTTGAAAGAGGGTGACAGGGAACATAAGACACTGTTCCAACTGTCGTGTGTTGATCACCCCTCCCAGTTGCTAGGCAACATAAATAACGACATAGGAAATCCCATCATGCTTTGCACAGCATCAGGGAAAAACCGCCCAGCAGTTTTTTGATGGGTGGAGCTTAGCTAAAAATGCAGCTAAAAATGATGCTTTGGTAAGAAAAACAAAGTTCTGATGCTGTGAAACAGAAACACCAAGCCTTTTCAGTTCTGCTGAGTAGATTTTTAGTCCAGAGGTTCACTTTAATGACAAACTCCACCCCCTCCATCTGTATGACAGCCATGGCCATGTTTCTCTAGTCTGTCTTTGTAAGCATTGTGGCCACTCCCACAGAGAGCTTCAGAAGATGTTAGAAAATATGCCACAGTGACTTTGCCGAGGAGGGGGGGTGGAGTTTCTGAATTATGGGCCAGCAGTTGAGTAATTAATATTACCACCCACCGATCCGTGCAGCAATAGTAGGAGAGCGTAGTGGTTAGCGCTCTCACCTTGCAGCGCTGCGTCTTTGGTTTGAATCCCAGCCAGGGCACTTTCTGCACGGAGTTTGTATGTTCTCCCCGTTTCTGCATGGGTTTCCTCCGGGCAGTCCAGTTTTCTCCCACATCCCTAAAACATACATATAAGTTAATTGGCTTCCCCCTAAATTGGCCCTAGGCTACGATACATACATATGGACATACGACTATGGTAGGGATTAGATTGTGAGCTCTTCTGAGGGACAGTTAAGTGACAAGACTATATACTCTGTACAGCGCTGCGTAAGATCTGGGCCCTATATAAATACTAAATGATATAAAGCTCTCTATTTTGGTGGCCGGATCATGGTGTAATGGTTAAGGGCTCTGCCTCTGACACAGGAGACATGGGTTTGAATCTTGGCTTTTCCTGTTCAGTAAACCAGCACTTGTTCAGTAGGAGACCTTGGGCAAGACTCCCTAACTCTGCTACTGCCTCGTGGGATACAGAGCGTGCCTTTAGGGCCCTTTTCAACTAGCAATCGCTAGCGTTCACGCTGAACGTTAGCGATTGCTGAATCGTAAAATGCAGGAAAGTTCTGGCGATTGCGTTCACGATTTTGCTATGCTGTAGTGTGCATAGCAAAATCGCGGCAAATATCGCTCCGCAGCGCGATCGCGTTTGAGCCAAAAACGAATCGCGGTAGTGGAAATTACCTACCGCGATTCCTATGTTATTTAGCAAACCGTAGCGATTTAAAAAATCACTAGCGGTTTGTGATTTTGCGATTCAGCATCGCAAACGCCGCTAGTGGAAAAGGGCCCTTACAGAGCGAGCCCTAGTGCCTGCCACTTTGGCGCTTTGAGTCCTCCAGGAGAAACGTGCTAAATGTTCTGTCTTGTCTATTTTACACTGGAAGTACTGTACTTTTCAGAACTTTATGATGGCTTAATACCTTCTGTTTCAAGAAGACAACATTATATTCAGTGTTCTGTATGTCTGTGATTTATAACCTACTTTTTATCCTTCGTTGTAAATTCACGGCCGTTAGGAGGAGGGAGGCCGGTATATATTGCTCCGCACACTGCGCAGGAATGTCAGGACGCTCTCCAAATTTATACTGGGAGATAATCAGAGGAGAATGTGTACACAATCTACTCCATAGACCATCTGAGGCTGCCAGGATCCAACTCCCACCACTCTCTCTATTAGAAAGGCTGCCTGTACTTCTCTCAATCTGTGCCAGGTTCAATAATAGCTGCATGCCTTCTCATGAGCGAGCGTGTGTGTCTATCCGCTCGCTCTCTCCCCATGCCATCCAATTATTCAGTTCACGTCACCGACTTGCTGTTTAAAAATAAATGGCAGGATGTATTCTAGTGTTTCGCTGCCTCTCCGGTTACATTTGTAATGTGATATTATTATCTCTTACCTCTGGAGGCCTGGTGTTATTTTTGGTGTTTGGAAGGAGGGTGGGCTGTCTCCTAGCAACAGGGAGGACATCACCTCTCCGTGACATGCTGAAAAAGCGATTCATTGATTCTAACTTGGGAAGCTGTCACATGATATGTGGGGCACGGGGGCGATTTCCCCCGCTGGGGAGCAGGGTAATGGTTACCGCCGGTGAGTCTCGTGACAAATCTCGGTGCGCACTCAGCTGTATAACACAAATCCGGGCTATTTAAGGGAACCTAAACTGAGAGGGATATGGATCTTTCCTTTTAGGCTGCTTTCACAGTAAGACGTTACAGGCGCACGTTAGAGCAGCCTGTAACGCAGCCCAACTCACAGTAATGAAAAATCAATGGGCTGTTCACAGTGCCCACGTTGCGTTACATTGTAACGATGGACGTTCAAAGAAAGTGCAGCATGCTGTGCGTTATACACAGTTTTAGCCGCGTTAGACTGTTTGCACATGCTCAGTGCAGGAGAGGAGGAGGGGAGAGTCCGCTATTGTCCCTAGCCACATGGCTAATTATTATTCACTGCACTGTGTGACGTGCAGTGTTTACTTCCTGGAGCGGCCTCTTTGTGCGGCGATTGGCTGGCGGGACCACGTGATGCGGAGTTTTCCGATCACGTGGTCTCCACAGTCTTTGGACGCATGCGCCGTTTTCGTTCTACAAGAAAAAGTTTCACTCACCTGGGGCTTCTACCAGTCCCCTGCAGCCGTCCTGTGCGCACGGCGGTCCTCAACGATCCTCCGGTCCCCCGCCGCGGCTTAGTTTAGTGGGCCACTGCGCCTGCACGGCCACGTGTGTCCTAGTTCCCGCTCCCTTTGGCGAGAGCGTCCTGCACAGAGCAAGGTTTTATCTTACTGCGCCTGCGCAGGACTCGCTCGCCTATGGGAGTGCAAACGAGAACATGTGTGGCCGTGCAGGCGCAGTGGCCCACCAACAGAACAGTCATCAGAAACAAAACTAAGCCGCGGCGGGGGACTGGAGGATCGCTGAGGACCGGCGTGGGCACAGGGCGGCTGCAGGGGTCTGATAGAAGACCCAGGTAAGTGATACTCTTTTTCCTGCCATTGGTATAGGTTTACTTTAAAGAGGCACTGTAGTGACATAGAGTAGAATGCAGTACATTATTCAGGATACCCACTTTTAACAGTCATTTTCCTGGCTTCAGGATCAGAAACCCTTCCTATATCTATATATTGTATGTAGCCCCACCCTCCCATTGAAGCTTACAGTGATCTAGTGAGTGGTATTTGGAGTTGGCCACATTTCTCTCCCTAGTAAGTTTTAGTAAAGCCATGGCTGCTTATTGCTTATTTGGAACGTTTTTTTTTTTTTTTTTTTTTTTGTACAGTGGAACAAAACTCAGAGCTTCCTCTTTGCTCTATAAGATTAGCCACAGCATGATAATCTCTATGGAAAAATGTATTTATTACAATTTATGGATATCCTAAAAAAACAAACAAACAAAAAAGCCTCAAGTTTTAACTTGGGTTTACTTTGCAGGGAGCACAGAAAGAGTTAAGCCTCACTGATTAATCCAGTGGTTCTTAAACTTTTTTGGGGGAGGGCACCTTGATGGCTTTGAAATTCTTTCAAGGCACCCCAGGGCAAAAACTACCGGAATGCTGTTATGACCCTTATTAGGCAACACCCCCCAGTGTTCCCCTTTGCTACATTCAGCCATCAGCGGTGTGTGAGCAGCATGAACTTGTACAAGGTAGTATGGATTGGCTGAAGCAAGTATATGGGGTATATCAGTGGCTGTCAGCAGATAGATGAATTGCAGTCATTATTTGCCAGAAAGCCTGGGAGATTAGAGTCTCCCACTTCTGCATTTTTATCTGCGCTTTTGTTTAAATAAAGCCTGGAGGTTAATGATTTGCACACAGATACGTTTTTATGGCTATAGCGATGTAGTTTCATTAAAAAAAGAATGCAGTTGTGTACTTTTTGCCTTAACCTTTAGGGCCTGTTCAGACTATATGCGTTCCTAGCCGTTTTCAGGGAACATGTCCGGGTACCAAAAACGCATAGAAACGGCTCCTAATGCTTTTGAATGGGCTAGTTCACATGTATGCGTATGAGACGCATACGTTTCTCATCCGCATTGCTGCACGCAGTTCTGTGCGATACGCATAGAAACGGACGCAATGAAAGTCTATGGACGCGTATCAAAAACGCGTACTATTGCGTTTTTAGCGTCCGTTTTCCTCTGCGGTTCCCATAATTCTTTTTTTCCCCTGGGTCACGTGTTTGTGCAAAACGCAATAGAAAACGCATTCAAACGCAAGAAAAACGCATGCGTTTTTCAACTTGCGTTTCTTTGAATTTATACGCGTTCTACAAACGCAGCAAGTATGAACAGGCCCTTAGGGCCCGTTTCCACTAGAGCAAATCTGCATGTGTTTCCTGCATGCAGGTTCCCATAGACAATACACGTGGATGGTACGGTTTCCACTTGTCAGGATTTCTGAGCGTTTTTCTGTGCAGAAAAAATCTGCACGGCAGAACCATCGGAATTCGCATACTGTATACCGCTATGCGATTCGCATACAATGTATTTGGCCTCTTGCACACTGCAAGTGATTCCGATTCAGATTCCGCTTTTTAAACAGTTTTTACATCCGATTCAGATTCCGCTTTGCAGTGTGCAGGGAGTAAACTGCTAATCGGAATCGGATGTAAAAACTGATTAAAAAGCGGAATCTGAATCTGAATCACTTGCAGTGTGCAAGAGGCCTTTAATAGGAAATTTGCATGCGTTTTGGTATGCAAATTTTCATGCGAATTCGCATACGATTTCGCATAAAACAATGGAAAAGTACACAGGCACTGCCATGGTTAAATTCGCTTACATAGTCATCCATTCCGAAATCGTATGCGAATTCGCATGAAAATTCGCATGCGAAATTCGCATCCGCATGAAATTTTTCCCGCGGCGATTCCCACCGCACAAGTGGAAACGGGCCCTTACAGCGATAATTCTTTACTATTCCGTGTGCCACTGGTTCTTGGCTTTGTTTGCCCAGGACTCGATCTAAAGAAGGCCACACACCATACAATTTTTTTTTTTGAAGTGTCTTTTCAAGAATTGCAATACATTTTTCTGGCAGATTGTTATGCCGGGTACACACGATACAATTTTCTGTTCGATTAACCTGCCAGATTTTTGTTTTTTCCCCCCAACCTGTCTGATCTTAACCACTTGCCGACCGCACGCTTATACCGTGCATCGGCAAAGTGGCAGCTGCAGGACCAGCGACGCAGATCTGTGTCGCCGGCTGCAGGCTAATTAATCAGGAAGCAGCCGCTCGCGCGAGCGGCTGCTTCCTGTCAATTCACGGCGGGGGGCTCCGTGAATAGCCTGCGGGCCGCCGATGGCGGCTCGCAGGCTAAATGTAAACACAAGCGGAAATAATCCGCTTTGTTTACATTGTACGGCGCTGCTGCGCAGCAGCGCCGTAAGGCAGATCGGCGATCCCCGGCCAATCAGCGGCCGGGGATCGCCGCCATGTGACAGGGGACAGCCTGTCACTGGCTGCACAGGACGGATAGCGTCCTGTGCAGCCCCGATCACCGGGGGACAGGTAGGAGAGGGAGGGGGGTGAATGTCGCCGCGGAGGGGGGCTTTGAGGTGCCCCCCCCAACATGCCACCAGCAGGAGCGATCAGACCCCCCCCTGCACATCATCCCCATAGGGGGAAAAAAAGGGGGGCGATCTGATCGCTCTGTGTGCACCCTGATCTGTGCTGGGGGCTGCAGAGCCCACCCAGCACAGATCCCAACAAACAGCGCTGGTCCTTAAGGGGGGGGGTAAAGGGTGGGTCCTCAAGTGGTTAATTTCGATCGACTTTCCGATCGATTTCCATAGGAGCGAACTGAAGTCGATTGAAAATCGATCAAGAATAAGATCAGACATGTTGGAAAAAAAACGATCTGGCAGGTAAATCTAACAGAAAATTGTATCGTGTGTACTCAGTGTCACATTTAAAAAATTTGACCAATGTATCCACACACACATGTTCAATTTTTCCTCAATTATGAAAAAAATGATTGAAAACATAGAAGAAATGTCTTGGGTCTGTACATCAAGTAATTGACAATCTATCTTACACAGTGTTCTCCCCAGAACTTTTTTCCAGCCGGGTGGCATGAAAAAGTAGCCGGGTGGGGCGAGATGAGAGGATGCAGGGCCGGTTTTTCTGTGTGCAACTCTGCCCACAGCAGAGGAGGAGGTGATAACAGCCGGGTGCTCACCAAAACTAGCCGGGTGAAGCACCCGGCTAAAAGAGCCTGGGGAGAAAACTGCTACACCATTCAATTTTCATATAAATTGATCAGAAAAATCCATCACTTCCAATCTTCTTTTTTGAATAGAAATAGGAAATTCAATCAGATTTCTCAAACAAATGGAAAAAAAGCCTTCGATTTTTTTGGCGGACAACCGGTTTTACTGAATTGCCATAACATTGGATAATTTTATTGTATGGTGGGTGTGTCCACCTTAAAGAGACTCTTATACACTTTAAAGGGAACCTGAAGTGAGTAAAATTATTTAAAAAATAAAATAAACACATGACGTAGCTGCAAATGAATATTACATACTAACCTCACCATCCATTCCTCTCAGAAGCTCACCATTTTCTTCTTACAGTGATCCCTTCCAGTTCTGACAATATTTTGTCAGAACTGAAATATACCAGTTGCTGTCAGTTATATATCAGCAGCTGTCAGTTACAACTGAATGTGCAAGGTAATGTCCATGTTTCCCCATGGCTCAAGTGGTGTGATATTACAGTTTAACAGTGTGCTGACCACGTAGTTGTTATGGGGTGATGGCCGTTTTTAAAATGGAGGACAGAGAATTCCATTGATCACAGTGAACAAATGGGATGCAGGAGAGGAGAAGGAGATTGAGGAATAGACTATACAGGAGGTAAGTATGACCTGTGTATGGTTATTTTTACTTTTTATTTTCAGTTCAGGTTCTCTTTAAGGCTTTTCCCACCTGCTGCCAGCGTTGCAGTGTGACAAGTGTGAACTGCTCCTAGGAATCTATAAATCCCTCAGTGATTGTCAAAACCCTTATAGCTCTTATGTCATGGTGGGTCTTTTCTTAGCCTCTGGAGGAGCGCTGCTGTGTCACCCTCCTGCTGTCACTCCTGGGAGCGGAAATGTCCCTGACATTAATCGCCCTCTTCCTTCACTGCCAACAGGCGGAGGTCTGACAGTTACAGCAGAGCTGGTATCCTTCCCCTGCCACTCATATCTTCCAAGCAGGAGTCCAGCGGGCAGATGGACATTTAAATGGCTCCAATGTCATAAATGGGATCCATTTACACATGTCCCTTTGAAATGTATCCATTGGCTACGTTCAGAAAAACGAATGGCAAAGTCCCAACTTTCACGGACGTCGGACAGAAGACTGATGTCTGTCCGGTTGTCTCTTTCTGTGTAGGGTGACGATGTATGCGCTGTTACCGTCCTCGGCACGAGTTATGTGTGATCCTGGCCTTATTGATTGTCGGAGGGGAAGCAGATTCTAGGCCTCTGCAGGTGCTTCCTGACGAAGCTGAAGTTTGGCAGCAGAACCTCCTGTTTGACGTACAAAGTTCAGCGAGATTATGCTCTTCATAAAGGAACATTTTAATGAAGACCTGCCTAGTTTTTATTCACACGTGTGAAAACACTCAAGTATGTTGTAGTCAAGACCTTACTGAACGGTGTTTACAATCTGCTGTTAGGCTTCCAGGTTTATTTATTTTATTCTAAAATCACCCACTGCTGCCAACATTACATCTTTGTATCTTCAAAGCATAAAGTGGGATGAAACCCCATATTAACTGAATATAAATCAGAGAGAAATAATCTATTTAGCCTGCCTATCCTGTTGTTTTTAGTGTTCACAGTCAGACTTAAAGAAAACCTGTACTAAAAGAAACATCCTTTGGGGGTGGGGTGGGGGGGGGGGGGGGTACTCACCTTGGGAGGGGGAAGCCTCATGGTCCCAATGAGGCTTACCCCTCCCCTGTAGCTGCAGACAATCCAGCGCTGACTCCCCCGAAGCGTCCTGGAATCCTCTCCCGACAAGCCTGACAAGCGCTGATTTATTTACCTTGCCGGGGTCCAGCGCAGGCGCAGTAGCGGCTCTTCTTTCGTGTAAGGCGTAAATAGCCGAACCAGATCGTATTCTCTCTACGGCGCAGGCGCGAAAGGACTAGCGCTTGCGCAGTAGAGCGGATCAATTGGGTTTGGCTATTTCCGCCTTATCCCGAAGGGAGATCCGCTAGTACGCCTGCGCTGGATCCCGGCACGGTAATTTACATTGCCACACTTCGGGGGGGGGGGGGGCTGCGGCTGGACAACGGAGGGACAGAGAAGAACAGGGGAAGCCTCGTTACGAACCAGAGGCTTCCCCCTCACGATGTGAGTACCCGCCAGGGGACTTTTTCTTATTTTCAGGTTTTCTTTAAAGTGTATCTGAGATGACCTAAAGACCAAGACCTAAAAGTTTTATACATATCTGGGTCTTCCTCCAGCACTCTCCACAGATCGCTTGTTCGCTGCTGTCCAAAGCTTCCTGGATCCTCCGGTAGCAGCTGTTATCTTCGGCCTGTTGGCGCAGTAGCACTGCCCAGGCGCAGAACTCTCCCAGCCGCGGTGACGGGGCACACACACACTCGCAATGCCGGTCTGCGCATGTGCAGTACGCCCCGACTATCGGAAATAACGGAGCTTCTACCCGAGGATCCAGGAGGCTTAGAATGGCTGCGGAGGAGCCACTTTTAGCCCTTTATTCATTTCTGGTTGTTCTGAGTCACCACGAGTTATCTGGATATTCCTTTATCAAACTTTGTCAATAAGCCAGACTGTCATAAATCTGTGCCCCAAAGCTGCAAATCACATTGCAGTATTGATATAAAGCCTCTTACACACGCCTGATTTAAGTTGGCTTAGGTGGCTGATGACGACCACCTCAGCCGACAATCAGGCATCTGCATGACCCCCATTGCCCAACCCATGAAGGATCCGTCAGACGGATCTACCCAACCCCAGCGACGCTGATCCCCCAACCGGCGATTCAATTGTTCCCACTGCTCCCCTGCCCACTGTGTCAGGGAGCGCATGCACCGCTTGTTGTCCCCCCCCCCCCCCCACACCGCACAGCAACAAAGCGTGACGTCTGCTACACAGCTAAAATCAGTAACCCTTCGTGCACTCTCATGCAAGTGTTCAAACAAATGCATTCACAGATTTACTCATCCAGGCACCACTGTTATCCCTGCAGCTAAGTTAAAAGTCGGGGTCTTAGTTCACAGAAGAATGCATTCTTATGCTTAGTCACCTATACTGCGCAGAAGTACCCAGGTAAACGTAGGTGTCATAACTCTGGCCCTGTAACATGCATAGTGCAAACATGCACACATTCATTGCATCAAACCTATCAAGGGATTAGGAGCACACATCCTAACTTCCTCTCCTGGGACAGATAGCCCATCATACCAATCGCACAAGGGAGCTAATGTAATGTATCCATGCGCACAATGCACAGCTGACACGCGTGTGTGCAGCCCGGCCCAGCAATGTCGCCCATCGGGGCTCGGCTCCTGGTCCCTGATGGGCGGCATCAGTTGGGCATGTGTACGAGCCCTAAAACCAGTAGCTGCGCAGTTTATCTGACGGGCACAGAAGTGATGCCATGCAGTTTAGACAGAGCAAGTCGGCGTCAGAACTTGTAGAATTAACTGTCAGTGTTGCTAAACATGGCCTCTGATTCACACATTTTCATTTAAGATAAGCTGCTCCAGTTCTTCTGTTTAATGAACGCTCTGTCTCCGGTTGTATCCAGCCGAGAGATTTTATTCTGTATAAATAGAATTTCCCTTCTTTCTTTTTTTTGGGATGACATGCTGAAGATCGGCAGCAGGAAGTAGAGATGTTATAGCGGCAGGAAAACGGGGGAAATTAAAATCTGCAGGAGACGTAACAAAAAGGGACAACAGTCTTTGCCTCCTCTTTTGCCCTTTTTGTGGCCGTACACATTGCAATAAAATCAATTTACTATTTTTCTGATTAAAACCAATTGTTTAAGAAGAGGAAAACCATTGAATTGTCGTCTTTCTTAAAAAAAAAAAAAAAAAAAAAAAATCTGATCAGAGGTATTGGAAAAAATCAGATTGAATAAATCAGATTGAAAGAAAACACATCATGTATAAGTAGATAAATACTTGCTCTACTTAACATATGTATTGCACTGTCCACGGTTTAGTGATTTTTCTACAGTAAAAGAGAAAATCTTTCTTAGCATTTCCCATTTCAGCTGTGGCTAATTTGAAGCCAATCCTGATGTCATTTCCTCCCTTACTCTCCTCTGCCTGATTTGTCTGCCTTTCACTATGGAAAGTGCATTGTCTCAGCATGAGCAATATAGGCCAATCAGAGAGGAACAGAGGTGTGGGAGGGGAAAACAGAAGGGAAAGAGGCTTCAGCCAATCGGGCTGCATTAGTTAAGGGAAAAGTAGAGAAGCAAAAAATGACAACCCAGCATGCCCTGCAACTTCCTTTTTGTGTACCAAATTTTGTGTGTACCAAATAAGAGTCAGGTAAACTGGGGAATGATAATTTTAACAAGAAAAGAAAGTGTTTTTATCTTTTGGATTGCCTGGTTAGCATCCTTATTACTTGTTTATCCGATAAAAATAAAGAATTGATTTTTGCTTTTATGCCCGACAGTTACTCTTTAAAGCGATCCCGAGCCAAAGCTTGGCATTAAAATAAGAGAAGCCTCAGGATCCTATTGAGGCTTCCCTTGGTGGTCCGATGTCCCCGGCCCTAGGCCCCAGACCGGGGCTGTGCTCCTTCCCGTCTTGCAGCGCGGCCGCGCAGTAGGCACATGAGCATGGCTGCGCATGTGCAGTAGCACAGAGACCGCAGCTCCGGCTTACTGAGCATGTACGGGCCACACTGAAAGAGGAGGAGCTGCTCAGCCCTGATATGAGAAGCGACAATGCCTTGTTGCTAATCTGGGGGGGGGGGGGGGCGCGCTCAGCGACGGGGGTCAACAGAACAGAGGAAAGCCTCAATAGGATCCTGAGGCTTCTTGCTCTTTAGGTATGTATCTCAATTTGCACCTGAACTTCAGCTCGGAACACTTTAAATGTTAAGAAAATCAATTACTTGAAAAAGTAGAAAATTTGATCCAATTTTATCTGACCAATCAACAAAAACAAGGAAAAACCGTGACCAAGAATTGAACTTCATCCCAATCAGTAGCCAATACCCCCTTTTACATGAGAAATCTTTTTTCCTTTTCTCAAATGGATCATCAGGGGGCGCTGTATGGCTGATATTGTGGTGAAACCCCTCCCACAAGAAACTGTGGGGACCATGGTCTTGGTAGTTTCCTGTTTGTGAACCTCATTGCATTGTGGGAAATTACAGCTGTTTTACTGTGTGCAGCTGTTTCCAACTGCCAAAAAAGCAAGCAGCATCTCCTGTCACTGACATCACCTTCCATCAGTAAAAATGTCACCATGTGATAAAGGTCAGAATGTAAATCAGGGAGAGGAAAGATTTTACAATGGGCAAACACTGACTAAATCATTTATACAGAATTATTGTAAACATTAAAACCACTTTACGACTGCCGCCGATAGGCGTCGGCAGGTCGTTAGTGGTATAGCATGGAAACGGCAGCTCGTTCGAGCGGCCTTTCCGTGCCAGTTCACTGAGGGAGTCTCCGTGAACAGTCTCTGCGAGCCGCCGATCGCGGCTCTCAGGCGAAATGTAAACACGCGGGGAAGAAATCCCCGCAGTTTGTCATACGGCGCTGCAGCACCGTAAAGGAGATCGGGGATCGCCGGCATATGATAGGCTGAAGCCCGTCAGTTCCGGCGCAGGACGGATTTCCGTCCTGCGCAGCCCAGGTAAAAGGAGGGGAGAGAGAAAGCCAGGGAGGGTGGAAAACGCTGCAGAGGGGGGCTTTGAGGAGCCCCCCCGCAACACAAATATAGCCGGCGGCGATCAGACCCCCCCAGCAGGACATCCCCCAATGGGATCAGCCAGAATTCGGCTGGTCCTTAAGTGGTTAAGCACTTTTTTTTTAAATTATGTTCACTGGAGTTCCTCTTTAATGATGTATGGCCACACTCTTCCGATTTTGTCAAATTAATAGTTTTTGCTGTATTTGAGCTGTAAGGTTATATATTTTTGTGATATGATGCTTATCTCTATAGACCATTCCTTGTGGTCCTTAGGCGCAGTTTTCTCTCATCCTCATTGCCATGCGCACTTCTATCTGGAAGCTCTCCAGTGCCTAGGCAGGGAACTTCTAGCAGCACTGAGAAAAATGTTTTTGGATTATTCCTTAGAGTGGAACTAAACTCCAAACTGCTCTAAAAGATTAGCCACAGCATGATAACCTTTAGGGGGAAAAAATCATCTTCATTCCAATTTATGGAAATTCTAAAAATAACCCTGAAGTTTTAGGCCGGGTGCGCACATAGCAAAAACGCTAGCGTAGCGGGAAACGCTGTGTTTTATGCAGCAATGTTAGTCTATGGGACGCAGAAGAAGCTGCGTTTCATTCACTGCGTTTGTACAGTATGCGTTTCACAAATGCTGGAAGTATTGCATAATATGCAGGCTGGCTGCCAAAACGCACATAATGAAAGTCTATGGTAACGCATATGCATTGCGTTTTTCATGCGTTTTTTTAACCACTTCACCCCAAGGCGGTTTTTACCCTAACGGACAAGAGCGATTTTCACCTTTCAGTGCTCATTCCTTTCATTTGCCAATAGCTTAATACCTACTAACAATGAAATGATCTATATCTTGTTTTTTTTCACCACCAATTAGGCTTTTTGGGGTTGATATTTGTTTTCAGTAATTACTTTATTTTCTATGCATTTTAAAGGGAAATACAAGGAAAAAAGAAAAAATACACTTTTTCCAATTTCATCTCCCTATGGTTTTAATATAAACACTGCTACTGTGCATAAAACCCACACATTTTATCTGCCTATTTGTTCTGGTTATCACAAGGTTTTAATTATGTCCCTAGTACAAAGTATGGTGACAATATATCATTTTGAAATAAAGGGGTATTTTTTTTTTGTTTTTTGTTTTTTTTTTCCCCCACTATTTTCACGTGCACGGGAATGCACACGCGGGAGCGCGCACGTGCACCTGTGGGAGCGCACGCACGTGCACAACGGCAGCAGCACTGTCTGACTTATAAAAACGTCCTGGAGCCATTAAAGAGAATCTGTATTGTTAAAATCGCACAAACGTAAACATACCAGTGCGTTAGGGGACATCTCCTATTACCCTCTGTCACAATTTCGCCGCTCCTCGCCGCATTAAAAGTGGTTAAAAACAGTTTTAAAAAGTTTGTTTATAAACAAACAAAATGGCCACCAAAACTGGAAGTAGGTTGATGTACAGTATGTCCACACATAGAAAATACATTCATACACAAGCAGGCTGTATACACCCTTCCTTTTGAATCTCAAGAGATCATTTGTGTGTTTCTTTCCCCCTGCAGCTATCTTCCACTGAAGTGTCAGGCTGTTTCTTACTGCAGAGTGCAGACAGCTCTGCCCATATGTAATTCATCAGTATGTGAAAGCCCAGCCAGCTCAGAGGAGGATTTATCCAGCTTGTAAAAGATAAGAGAGAAGAGAGAAGCTGCCCTAATCTAAATAATACACAGGCAGTGTGCAGAGAGGGGCCTGGAGGGGGGAGATGCATCACAGAACCACAACACTGAAGAACTTGGCAGCCTTCCAGACACAGGCTGACAAGTCTGACAAGAGAGAGATAAGTTGATTTATTACAGAGATGGTGATAGAACGTGCTGCAGTAAGCCAGAACACATTAGAATAGCTTTTGGAACTTGTAGGATGATAAAAAACAGGATGCAATTTTTGTTACGGAGTGTCTTTAAGTCAGCATGTCATGAAGTGGTTAATTAAAAATCTTTGGTGTGTTTCTGCTTCCTGTTGTCTTCCTAATGATTTGCATGAGTTGAAAAAAAGCATACAAAACCCATATGCGGTTTACATTGGCGAACTACAAACGCATTAAAACGCATCTGCATAAAAAAAAGCAAAACGCACCAAAAACGCAATAGAAAATCACAAACGCACCATCCTAAAATGCTACTTTATCACGCTATGTCATGTGAACCCAGCCACACTTGGTTTCTCTTTTGCAGAAGGTACTGAAAGGGTTAAGCCTGTGTTTGCTTTATGGAAAGCTGCCCTGGCAGAGCTCACCTGCATTCTATCCACGAAATATTCAGAAAAAGCCAGCTTTATCGACACTTTGCCATTGTAATTTTTTTTGTCATTGATTAGATTTACTTTGTAAATAAAATAAATATTACCACATTATACACTGTATATTTATACTACTATTTTCTGACTTCACTAAGGCCCCTTCCCCACTTGTGCGTTGCTGAATGAATTTATCAGTGCAGTTATGCGATCTGCGGGGTTATCAGAAGTGCATAGACCGCCGTATCCTATGTTTCTATAGATTTGTTGTGATGATTTAGCATGGAATCGCGACACGCGGTTGCAGCAAAATTCAGGGCAATGCAATGCGGTTCCATTCATTATAAATGAATGGTATCGTAACCATGTACGGTATATGTAGGCAAAGGCGCCAAAAGAATAAAATGTACTAAAAATGTTAAAATGAGGAGGCAGAGGTGGACTTGCCTCCTCCAAGCAGACGCACAAAGAGACTGTTGTATATGTTGAAAACAACAAGGGTTTATTTGTATACTCCCAAAAGTGCAAGTGCAACACGTTTTGCAGGCATCTCCTGCTTCATCAGGCAATAGAAAAAAAATGGAGCATGTACTCATACAGGTCTGGTGCAAAGCTCAGTGCCTCTGTCCTCGTGTATCGTAACCACTTTGCGGAGAATTGCATAGTGCTGTGTGTTGACGCCCACCTGCGTTGAACATAGAGCGCAAGTAGGGAAGAGGTCTAAGGCCGCTTTCACACTTAGCATGTTTCCAATCCTGCGTTTTGAGGCTGTTTACATGTTGTTGTTTTTATTTGGGGGGGGGGGGGTGAGGTTTGTGATTCTATTTGTATGCATGAAAGCAGGGCTGTGGAGTCGGTACAAAAATCTTCCGACTCCTCAGTTTATGTAACCACCGACTCCAACTCTGACTCCAGGTACCCAAAATGGCTCAGACTCCTACTCCTCGACTCCTACTCCTTAGTCTAATACTTACCAGGGCGGTGGATTTTGTACAAAATCATCCGACTCCTGACTCTGACTCCTCAGTTTATGAAATCACCAACTCAGACTCAGGGTACCCAAAATTGCTCCGGCTCCTCGACTCCAACTCCGACTCCACAGCCCTGCATGAAAGCCACGTAAAGATTTGATTTAAAAAGAAATGCAGGTAAATTACGAAGATATTGATCTTGTCAATTTGTGGTGCTTCTGAATTCCCAAATATGCAAGCCGTGTGTGAATTAATTTATGTGTGCAAACCCCCCTAGCACAGGAATTTCTTCCCATTCCGCAGCCATGACAAACAAAGCATTTTTTTTTGTTACCAAACTTTTTGTGCATTATTTTTCTAAGAGATGAATAAACAAAAACCTGTTATTGACCTTAAAATTAAATACTGCTGGGATCTGTCCTTAAGGAACCTAGATGGTGATTAAAAACCTAAACTCGCTAAGTCTTCTATTGCCATCCTGGCTCAGCGTGAATGAAGGCAAGGTTACAGTTCCTGTAATTGCTGTGGCTTTCCCAGCATGCTCCAGGCTCTAATCATTTTAGGTGTTCCAGGGTTGCCCAACAGGTCTTTATTAAATAGTCCTCAATTATGTTCTGTGTGTGATCTCCATCATAAAGTCTCTGCAGACAGCCAATGGGCTCCCCCTGTCTGGCTTCAGGGAGAGGAGGGTGGCTTGTTTTATAGGTGTATATAGGTGTGACCGGGCAGGCACGCTGCTGACAGGTAGACACCCAAGTTTGCTGATGTGTGTCTGTGTGTCTTCTCTTCCAGATGCCCCTTCCAATGACCAGCAGGACCTCTTCTGCCAGAAGCTGCAGCAGTGCTGCGTGCTCTTTGATTTTATGGACTCAATATCTGACCTGAAAAGCAAGGAAATTAAAAGGGCCACGCTGAACGAGCTGGTGGAATATGTCTCCACACACCGAGGGGTGATCGTGGAATCTGCCTACCCGGATATCATAAGGATGGTGAGTTTACTTCGTACGAAGTTATAGAGTCTAAGGGCTGGTTCACACGGAAGGTTTGCAGGCGTTAAAGACTCTGAAGTCTCATAAAATTCACCTTTTTATTTAAAAAAATCTGTTTTACATCACTGCCCTAACTAAAACGCTGCATCTCCGCGGCTGAACACTAAGTAAATCCCCCCAACTCTCCCCGGCACAATCCACGACTTTCTTGGGCGTGCATTTTGCTGCTCGGGGAGGCAGAGATTTCAGCTGCAGCTCTGCCTCCAAGCGCGTCAATCCGCGCGTATCTCCGCCTCTCCCCCCGCCCCTCTCAGTGAAGGAAGACTGAGGGGCGGGGAGAGGCGGAGATACGCGCTGAGAGGCAGAGCTACAGCCAAAAGCTCTGCCCCTCATGGAAGCGCTCCCCGCAGTGTGCCCCGGGGTGTTGGGGGGGGGGGTGGGATTTAGTTAGTGTGCAGCCGCAGGGATGTAGTGTTTTAGTTAGGGCAGTGATGTAAAAGAGATTTTTAAAATAAAAAAGTGAATATTATGAGACTTCAGAGTCTCTTTAAATGCGGCATTTTAAAAATTACGTTCTCAGGGATCGAACAATGTCTAATGTGAGTGAAGAATGGGGGTGTTTAGAATGAGCTTTTTGCAGGCTTTCATATAAGCCTGTCAGTAGATCAAAAGCAACATGCAGCTTCTAGAAGTCTTTGCTGTTGCTGGCGTTGCATTTGAATGCCATCAAAACCTACTGAAAGCCAACAAAAGCCTGTAACATCCCAACCCCTTTCCTTGACTTCTTGCAAAACGCAACACACTCAAATGCTACGCACTGAAAGCCATTAAAGTGGGAGCTGTCAGCCATACTATCTCAGATAAAAAAAAAACGCATGTAAGTAGATAAATACTTGCTCTACTTGCATAACCTATGTATTGCACTGTCCACGTTTAGATTTTAGTGATTTTTCTACAGTAGAAAAAGAGAAAATCTTTCTTAGCATTTCCTATTTTGACTGTGGCTATTTTGAAGCCAATCCTGGTGTCATTTCCTCCCTTACTCTCCTCTGCCTGATTGCGTATGCATTGCCCGCCTTTCACTAAAGAAAGTTCATTGTCTCAGCTTAAGATTTATTGTCCAACCAGAGAGGAACAGAGGTGTGGGAGGGGAGAACAGGAGGGAAAGAGGCTTCAGCCAATCAGGCTGCATTAGTTAAGTCTGAGGGCCCGTTTCCACTATAGCGTTGCGGAATCGCTGGCAAATCACCGCAGGCAAATCGCATGCGGGTGCGATTCCGCATGCATTTTTTGCTGCGATTTCGCATGCGATTTTTGCATAGGTTAGGGTGATGCGATTTTAACCATGTCACTGCCTGTGTGAATTAACATGGGTACCTATGCGAAATCGCATGCGAATTCGCGGCAAAAAACGCATGGGGAAAACGCATCCGATTTCCCTATTAAATACATTGCGTGCGATTCGCCTGCATTCGACACGCAGGCGAATTCTGAGGGCTGTGCCATGCAGAAAAATCCTGCACAGAAAAACGCACAGCAAAACTGACAAGTGGAAACAGGCCCATCCACTTGTATTGGCTGTGCGAATCCGCATGCGGGCAACGCATGCGGATTCGCGATAGTGGAAACGGGCCCTTAGGGGGAAGTATAGAAGCAAAATTAAAGACAACCCAGCATCCCTGCAACTTCTTTTGTGCGTACCAAATAATAGTCCGATAAACTGGGGAATGATCATTTATCAACTAGAAAAGTAATGGTGACTTTAAATTTTGGTTGCCTGGTTAGCATCCTTATTACTTGTTTTCCAGATAAAAATAAAGAGTTGATTTTATGCCCGACAGTTGCACTTTAAAAGTCTTCAAAAGTCATTAAAAACTTAGCTGTTAAAGGGAACCAGAGACGAAGCACCCTTGTGTATATTACCATATATATCAGTAAGAACATTAGAGAAAACACTTACCATGCTCTCTGTTTCATCCTCACTGCTAAAAGTGTCTGTTATCAGCTGTGATAAGAATCCCAGACTGAGAATTCAGTCTGGCTTTGCAGGGAATAATTATAGCTGAGTCATTATAGCAGAGACACAAGGGAAGATAGTTTCAGCTATAATCTTTCCATAGCAAAGCTAGACTGAGCGCTCAGTCGGGGATTCTTCTCAGAGGTGATAACAGTCAGATTAAACAGAGAACAATGAAACAAAGAGCAGATTCGGTGTTTACTGTCATGTTCCCACTGATGTATAAGGTGAAATACAAGAGGGATCTTCATCTCTGGTTCTCTTTAAATGCTGGCATTCTTGAGAAAAAAAGATGGCGGCGTTTGAATGAGACGCTGAGCAGAAGCTCGGCTGAAGACCATGTGAGCTAGCCCTAATGCTCGACCCATCAAAATACAGTGGAAACATTATAATGACCCTGTTAGTACATTACAGCTTACCTGGTAAGCCTGCATACCATGTAGCCCCACCTTCCCCATCACGGTAATGTCTGTACTTACTACAGCTGGCTACACACATATCTAATATCTGTTGCCCCCCGATGTGCCCTTTGGATCAATTTAGGACAGTTTGTTGATTGTAATGCTAGGTACACACCATACAATTTTCTGGCAGATTTACCTGCCAGATCAATTATTTCCAACATGTCCGATCTGAATTTCAATCGATATTTCGATAGTTTTTTTTAATTTGTGTTCGATAGTTTTTTTTTTCCGATCAATTTCCATTCAGTTCTATGAAAATCGATTTAAAAAGAGGTAGAAGAGAACTATTAAAAGAATCAGAAAATCGAAAAAGCAATTGAAATTCAGATCGAACAAGTTGGAAATAATCGATCTGGTAGATATATCTACCAGAAAATTGTATGGTGTGCACCTAGCATAAGGGTGATTAGGCAATTCTCAGTGGAGTAACCGGGCGAGAGGAGTGGTGAGGGATCGATCGACACATAGATTTACTGCGAATAGAAGTATATTGGTTCAGTCAATATATTCCTACTAAAATATAATTGCAAAAGAGTGAACAAGGTGGAAAAGAAGGGATTGATCACCTGGCATATTGAGAACTTATTCTCCTGTGTATGGCCAGCCTTACTGGAATCTTCTGAGCCCCAACAAGGCACTGAAATCACATGTGAATCCCAAGTGTGTAGGCTCTGTTACCAAGCTCCTCCCCTCTCGCTGTGTGACAGCTGCCTGTCCCCACATTGGTTGGGAGAGATGTTGTAGGAGTGGGTGTGGTATTGGTGGGAGGGGACATGAGATGTGTGGGAGAAGTGACATCGGGGCGTAACCAGATCTCTAAGTACACTGGCTAACCTGTATTGTGGCACCTATACACTGGCTAACCTGTATTGTGGCACCTATACACTGGCTAAACCTGTATTGTGGTACCTATACACTGGATAAACCTCTAATGTAGCACCTATACACTGGCTAAACCTGTATTGTGGCACCTACACACTGGGTAACTACACACTGGCTAACCTGTATTGTGGCACCTATACACTGGCTAACCTGTACTGTGGCACCTATACACTGGCTAAACCTGTACTGTGGCACCTATACACTGGCTAAACCTGTATTGTGGCACCTTTACACTGGCTAATCTGTATTGTGGCACCTATACACTGGCTAACCTGTACTGTGGCACCTATACACTGGCTAACCTGTATTGTGGTACCTATACACTGGCTAACCTGTACTGTGGCACCTATACATTGGCTAAACCTGTATTGTGGCACCTATACACTGGCTAAACCTGTATTGTGGTACCTATATACTGGCTAACCTGTATTGTGGTACCTATACACTGGCTAACCTGTATTGTGGCACCTATACACTGGCTAACCTGTATTGTGGCACCTATACACTGGCTAAACCTGTATTGTGGCACCTATACACTGGCTAACCTGTACTGCGGCACCTATGCACTGGCTAACCTGTATTGTGGTACCTATACACTGGCTAAACCTGTATTGTGGCACCTTTACACTGGCTAACCTGTATTGTGGCACCTTTACACTGGCTAACCTGTATTGTGGCACATATACACTGGCTAAACTGTACTGGTGCACCTATACACTGGCTAAACCTGTATTGTGGCACCTATACACTGGCTAACCTGTATTGTGGCACCTATACACTGGCTAAACCTGTATTGTGGTACCTATACACTGGCTAAACCTGTATTGTGGCACCTATACACTGGCTAACCTGTACTGTGGCACCTATGTACTGGCTAACCTGTATTGTGGTACCTATACACTGGCTAACCTGTACTGTGGCACCTATACACTGGCTAAACCTGTATTGTGGCACCTATACACTGGCTAAACCTGTATTGTGGTACCTATATACTGGCTAACCTGTATTGTGGTACCTATACACTGGCTAACCTGTATTGTGGCACCTATACACTGGCTAACCTGTATTGTGGCACCTATACACTGGCTAAACCTGTATTGTGGTACCTATACACTGGCTAACCTGTATTGTGGTACCTATACACTGGCTAACCTGTACTGCGGCACCTATACACTGGCTAACCTGTATTGTGGCACCTATACACTGGCTAAACCTGTATTGTGGCACCTATACACTGGCTAACCTGTATTGTGGTACCTATACACTGGCTAACCTGTACTGTGGCACCTATACACTGGCTAAACCTGTATTGTGGCACCTATACACTGGCTAACCTGTATTGTGGCACCTATACACTGGCTAAACCTGTATTGTGGCACCTATACACTGGCTAACCTGTATTGTGGTACCTATACACTGGCTAACCTGTACTGCGGCACCTATACACTGGCTAACCTGTATTGTGGCACCTATCCACTGGCTAAACCTGTATTGTGGCACCTATACACTGGCTAACCTGTATTGTGGCACCTATACACTGGCTAACCTGTATTGTGGTACCTATACACTGGCTAACCTGTACTGTGGCACCTATACACTGGCTAAACCTGTATTGTGGCACCTATACACTGGCTAAACCTGTATTGTGGCACCTATACACTGGCTAAACCTGTATTGTGGTACCTATACACTGGCTAACCTGTATTGTGGTACCTATACACTGGCTAACCTGTATTGTAGCACCTATACACTGGCTAACCTGTATTGTAGCACCTATACACTGGCTAAACCTGTATTGTGGCACCTATACACTGGCTAAACCTGTATTGTGGTACCTATACACTGGCTAACCTGTATTGTGGTACCTATACACTGGCTAACTTGTACTGCGGCACCTATACACTGGCTAACCTGTATTGTGGCACCTATACACTGGCTAAACCTGTATTGTGGCACCTATACACTGGCTAACCTGTATTGTGGCACCTATACACTGGCTAAACCTGTATTGTGGCACCTATACACTGGCTAACCTGTATTGTGGTACCTATACACTGGCTAACCTGTATTGTGGCACCTATACACTGGCTAAACCTGTATTGTGGCACCTATACACTGGCTAAACCTGTATTGTGGTACCTATACACTGGCTAACCTGTATTGTAGCACCTATACACTGGCTAACCTGTACTGTGGCACCTATACACTCGCTAACCTGTATTGTAGCACCTATACACTGGCTAAACCTGTATTGTGGTACCTATACACTGGCTAACCTAGACTGCGACACCCATATTGGCTAACATGTACTGGTGCAGCTATAGCTGGCTTACCTATACTGGTGCACCTATAGTTGGCTAAACTATACGGGGGAACTCACCATTGGTGTGCTGATCCATCATTGTGCATTGAAAATTGTAAATCGAATAAAAATCACAATTTCTGACAGAAATCGTGCAATTCAATCTTTTCCTAAAATCGTTCAGGTCTACCTGTGGCTTCCTTCAGCTCCATGCTGGTCTTGGCTTCATCGTCGTTCTCCTGGGCCCCTCCGGTCCACTGCTGTGTACCCCATTATATAGCTCATTCACGGCCAGCCGTGGTTCGCCATGTGTGTGAGTCCTGGCCATGCGGGAACCCTGTCACGTTCTGTGCCAGCGTAGTACTAGCTGCGCAGAACGCTCATGGCGACTGGAACACCGTGGCGGCCGTGCATGCGCATTGAACCACGACTGCCTGCAACGGAGCTATATACCGGGAGACACAGCGAAGGAGCGGAGGTGCCCAGAAAAACGGTGAAGGAGCCTAGGGCTGTCATGGGGCTGGAGGAACCCCCAGGTAAGTATAAATGCTGCTTATTGCGTAATCTCTGGTTTCCTGTGAAAATAATGTAATAAAAAAAAGTGCTTCATTTTTACAATATTTATGTATAAATGATTTAGTCAGTGTTTGCCCATTGTAAAATCTTTCCTCTCCCTGATTTACATTCTGACATTTATCACATGGTGACATTTTTATTGCTGAAAGGTGATGTCACTGGAAGGAGATGCTGCTTGCTTTTTTGGCATCTGTAAACATCTATAAACAGCTGTTATTTCCCACAATGCAGCTCAAGGCTCCCACAGTGTTTTGTCAGAACCATGGTCCTGACATCACACTGTGGGAGGGGTTTCTCCACAACATCAGCCATACAGAGCCCCCTGATGATCAGTTTGAGAAAAGGAAAAGATTTCTCATGGGAAAGAGGGTATCGGCTACGGATTGGGATGAGGTTCAATTGTTGGTTACGGTTTCTCTTTAAGGAAAACTTCCTTCGCTTCCATGCATAATAATGGCATAGCGGCGCTAGAAATGTACAGGGAACCATACAGAAGATGTGGGGGAAGTGTTATGCATTTTTCTATCGTTTTCCGCGCTAGTTTGCTGGGAACGAGGCCTGTGGTTTTATTGGTTTGCGAGGTAGACGAAGCCTGCAGGACTTCATAGACTTTCTGCAGTGTGTACCATCCTGCATGCTAGAAAACTCATGGCCTCATCACTAATAGCTTGCCGCTGCCCAGCTCGCTGACAGCTTGTCTGTGTCTCCATGGCAGCCCTGTAAACTTGGATCAACATGGCTGCCACAGCGTGGCCTGGTGTAAGCAAGCTGCGTCTCTCTCCCTCTGCCCGCTCAGTTCATACTTTGGTTCTGGCAGGAATATTCTGGTTTTGATTAGTCTGCCCAGATCAGTCCAAACTGTGGCAGGATGGCTCTGGGAAATGAGATTCTCTTTATTACAGCTGTGTCCAGCGCTCTGCTGTGCGTGTGTTCTGTGGGTCGTGTAACTGCTCCGAAAACAGTGAGGCGGCAATTACCAGCTGTTAGGGTCTTAACGCGGACCTGAGCTCAGACATTCCTCTTTGCTCTAAAATATACGCAACAGCATAATAACCTTTAGACAAAAATATTTCTTTGTTACAGCTCATACAAATCCTGCAATTAATCTGCACTTTCTACTTCTTGATTCATGGAAGCAGACATAGTGTTAACATCTTGTACTTTCAAATGAGCTTATCTGCCATCTTTGCCATGGCAGGGGAGAGATCAGATTACAACTTGTGATTACACACAAAGGAGGGGGAATTGGACAGGCTAAACTCTCTAAATACATACAGGGTGCATTTCTGTGTTTTCCTTTTGTCCTGTGCAAGAGTTCAGGTCCACTTTAATGTTATGGCTGGATAGGTGTATGAGTAGTGTTACTGTTGCCCCTAAGATAAGCCCTACTCTGAAAATAAGCCCTAGCTTGAATTTAGAACATGCTTTGGGCAATATAATTGGTGGTGGGGGGGGGGGGGGGTGACCTTACCTTACCTTACCTTACCTTACCTAACCTGGTTGCAGTGGTTAGGAATATGTCATTTAACTAGTTTACTAAAGGTGACAATACATGTAGCGATGTACGGGCAGATTGGACCAAGAGACAAATCTCTCTCTGATCGGATCTGATTAGAGAGAGATCTGTCGTCTGCCCATACACCGCAGGCCAATTCCTGATCAAATTCAGCATGAAATCTCTCGAATCGGCCGAGCCCGCCGCGACCGCTGCTGTGTGTGTATGTAATGTATATGTGCTGTAATGTGCATTTATACATTACCTGTCCTGTGTCGCGACGTCCGTCCGCCTTCCACCTAACTTTAACTAGCCATATACACGCTGCCGGTGTGGCGCGTGTATGATGTCACTCGCCGGCAGTGTGGGCACCGTGACACAGGACAGGTAATGTATATATATGCACTTTCCAGTACATATACATTACATACACACATACACACACATCGTGGGAACAGCGCCGGGGGTTTCGTCACTTGTCCCAATATCGCTCGCCCTTACCGCCATGCACCCGATCAAGCAAGTCGGCCCGACATTTTGCAGTATGTATGACCGATTAATGCGAGCGATTTCGGCCCGATTTTTCATCCGATTATAATAATTGGATCGCCCACCAAGTCGCCTGAACTACAGCCACCTTAAAGTGAACCAGAGACGAAGCACCCTCGTGTATTTTACCATACATATCAGTGGGAATATTAGAGAAAACACCTACCCTGCTCTCTGTTTCATGCTTCACTGCTCAGCCTGCTTGTTATCAGCCCTGATGAAATCCCCGACTGAGTATTCAGTCTGGCTTTGCTCAGTAATCATTATAACTGAATCTGTCTTCTCTGATGTCTTTTCAAGCCTGCCCCCTGCTGGCTCTGCTATGACTCCGCAATAATGATTCCTGAGCAAAGCCAGACTGAATGCTCAGTCGGGGATTTTATCAGGGCTGATAACAGGCAGACTAAGCTGAGAAGAATGAAACGGAGAGCAGGGTAGGTGTTTTCTCTAATGTTCCCACTGATATATATGGTAAAATACATGAGTGCTTCGTGTCTGGTTCACTTTGAGGGTTTTTTTTACCCTTAAGGACTGGAGCAATTTTCACCTTTCAGGGCTCCTTCCTTTCATTTGCCACGTTTTAAAATAATATATGCTACTGTAATTAAAACCCACAAATTTTATTTGCCCATTTTTCCTGGTTATTACACCGGTAAAATTATGTCCCTTTGTAAAAAAGAAAATAAGGAAAATAAATGTATTGAGAATAACTTTAGTAGAGATATGTAAGATGGAATTAATTTTGGTTTGTTGTAATTTCTTTGAGATATCTCCCTGAAATGTCTAATTTTTACCTATGCTATCTCTAAATAAAACTTATTTGAAAAAAAAAAAATGATGTCCCTATCACAATGTATGACGGCAATATTTTGGAAATAAGTGTGTTTTTTCAGTTTTGCATCTGCCACTAATTACAAGCACTTATTTGCAAAAATAACAGTAACATATCCTTGTGACTTACGTATTAACCACTTAATGACAACCAGACTTATAAAAACGTCCTGTTGGATCCTCTTAAAGAAAATCTGTAACTAAGAAAACTTAATAAAGTAAACACATCACCCTGTTTGTAGCGCCCTTCTCTCCCCCTCTGTGTCATTTTCGCCGCTCCCCGCTGCTATTTTGGCCATAAAAAACACTTTTATAAAGTGTTTTGTAAACAATCAATATGGCCCCGAAACCGGAAGTACGTCAGGCAGAGCGTGTGCCCGCTTCCAGTTACTGTGCATGAGAGCCGTGCACGAAAGGAGCGCTCAGGGTGGCTGGCTGAATCTTGTCACCCGATCAGCCAATCAGCGCCTCAGAGCCAGAGCTGGCTGCAATGCACAGAGGCAGAGCATTCATTCTCTGCACAGCGCAAGTATTGCAGCCGGACTTACTGAGACTCTGATACATGCCTCATGACGTAACTCACGGGATCGAGCATAGAGGGTGCGTGGAGGGGAGGACTGCCTAAAACAGAGGGACAACACTAAAGAGTCAGCCCCTTCCTGAGACAGCACGACAAGTACGACATAACATAGATAAGTTGATTTATTACACTGACTTCTGCAACTACAAAGGGCTGCAGTAAGCCAGATCATATTAGATTAGGTTTAGGAACCTGTAGGACAGAAGAAATACGGCTGAAAATTTTGTTACAGAGTCTCTTTAATGGCTCCAGGACGTTTTTATAAGTCAAACAGTGCTGCTGCCGCTGTGCGCGTGCACGTGAGATAAGGGAGGGAAAAAAAAACATAGAAAAAATACACCTTTATTTCCAAATACTATATTGTCACCATACTTTATACTAGGAACATCATTAACCAGCTGGGCGGTATGGACGAGCTCAGCTCGTCCATCACCCCTGGAGGCTGCCGCTCAGGCCCTGCTGGGCCGATTTTCATGAAATAAAGAGCAGCACACGCAGCCGGCACTTTGCCAGCCGCGTGTGCTGCCCGATCGCCGCCGCTCTGCGGCGATCCGCCGCGAGCAGCGGCGAAAGAGTTTCCCCCCAGCCGCCTGAGCCCAGCGTAGCCGGAACAAAAAGTTCCGGCCAGCGCTAAGGGCTGGATCGGAGGCGGCAGACGTCAGGACGTCGGCTGACGTCCATGACGTCACTCCGCTCGTCGCTATGGCGACGATGTAAGCAAAACAAGGAAGGCCGCTCATTGCGGCCTTCCTTGTTTATTCTGGGCGCCGGAGGCGATCGGAAGAACGCCTCCGGAGCGCCCTCTAGTGGGCTTTCATGCAGCCAACTTTCAGTTGGCTGCATGAAAGTTTTTTTTTTAATTTAAAAAAAACCCTCCCGCAGCCACCCTGGCGATTTAATCAGAACGCCAGGGTGGTTAAAATCTTGTGATAACTAGGACAAATAGGCAGATACAATGTGTGGGTTTTATGCACAGTAGCAGTGTTTATATTAAAACCATAGGGGATGAAATTAGAGAAATACTGTGTTTTCTTATTTTTTCCTTCTTTTTCCCTTTAAAATGCATAGAAAATAAAGTAATTACTGAAAACAAATATCAACCCCTAAAAGCCTAATTAAAAACAAGATATAGATCATTTCATTGTGATTAGTAGTGATTAAGCTTTTGGCAAATGAAAGGGATGAGCACTGAAAGGTGAAAATCACTCTTGTCCGTTAGGGTAAAAACCGCTTTAGAGTGAAGTGGTTAAAAAAAAAAAAAAAAAAAAAAAGTTGAGTCCCTAAGGACCCAAGTCCCTAATGTATATATATTTTTTTAACATGTCGTTTTTTGTTTTTTTTGTTTGTTTTTTTAATATATGCAAATGTTTTATTTTGGTTAATAGCTGTCCCCTCACTTTATCTTCCTGTGCGCACTGTCAGTACACTAACAGGAAGTAATCGTGTATGTGTTAGTTTAATTTTGTCAATT
This sequence comes from Hyperolius riggenbachi, assembly GCF_040937935.1. NCBI lineage: Eukaryota > Metazoa > Chordata > Amphibia > Anura > Hyperoliidae > Hyperolius > Hyperolius riggenbachi. Next base: position 475,275,164 of record NC_090649.1, read on the forward strand.
ACCACGGCATCTCATTGATGCTGGTGGTCATTGATCATAGGCACTGCGCTCCCATTCACTGATCTGTGCACTAACAGGTGGCAACAAGAACGTGAGCAGGAGCGCCCAGCGGCGGTAGATTAATATCTAAGACCCTGGGACTTCACGCGTGGGGCGCAGTAACTAGTTAAATTGTTTTTTTTAGGTATAAACCCCCCCCCCCTCCCCAAAAAAGCGTAATTTACCTGAGGCTTCTACCGGTTCCCTGCATCTATTAAGTCCCACACTGTCACTGAAGCCCCTTCGTTTGTCACCGCCAGTGACCAGCTAATTATTCATCTAACTAGATGAACAGCACTGTGCGCGTCATCGGGAGCTTACTGCGCAGGCGCAGTACAAGAAAACTCTGTTCTGCGCAGTAAGCACCCGATGACGTCAGCGGGAGCTAGGCCGCGCAGCCGCAGTGCCATTCGTCTACTTAGACGAATAATTAGCAGGTCACCGGTGGCGACAGAGGGGGCTTCAGTGACGGCGTGGAACTTAATAGCTGCAAGGGGCTGGTAGAGGCCCCAGGTAAGTGACTCTTTGGGGTTTGTTATACCCCACAGAACCCCTTTAAGGCAGGAGCCTAGAACGCCATCATTTCACAAATGAGAGAGCAGGTTAGGTTATGCAGGTCTCCTATGGGGTCATTGCTGCCATGTGTTTGTGCTCTGGCTGGTATCACTGCTTGCTCACCTGGCTTTATGGTCATGGAGTTGTCTGCGTTGGGAGGATGGATGAGTAAAGATTGCTGCAGAGAAGCAATGCAATCTTGAAGAGGAACTCCAGCCTAAACAAACATACTGTCATTAAGGTACATTAATTGTTACATAGTTACATAGTTATTTTGGTTGAAAAAAGACATACGTCCATCGAGTTCAACCAGTATAAAGTACAACACCAGCCTGCTCCCTCACATATCCCTGTTGATCAAGAGGAAGGCGAAAAAACCCTTACAAGGCATGGTCCAATTAGCCCCTAAAGGGAAAAATTCCTTCCCGACTCCAGATGGCAATCAGATAAAATCCCTGGATCAACATCATTAGGCATTACCTAGTAATTGTAGCCATGGATGTCTTTCAACGCAAGGAAAGCATCTAAGCCCCCTTTAAATGCAGGTATAGAGTTTGCCATAACGACTTCCTGTGGCAATGCATTCCACATCTTAATCACTCTTACTGTAAAGAACCCTTTCCTAAATGGCTAAAACGTTTTTCCTCCATGCGCAGATCATGTCCTCTAGTCCTTTGAGAAGGCCTAGGGACAAAAAGCTCATCCGCCAAGGTATTATATTGCCCTCTGATGTATTTATACATGTTAATTAGATCCCCTCTAAGGCGTCTTTTCTCTAGACTAAATAAACCCAGTTTATCTAACCTTTCTCGATAAGTGAGACCTTCCATCCCACGTATCAATTTTGTTGCTCGTCTCTGCACCTGCTCTAAAACTGCAATATCTTTTTTGTAATGTGGTGCCCAGAACTGAATTCCATATTCCAGATGTGGCCTTACTAGAGTGTTAAACAGGGGCAATATTATGCTAGCATCTCGAGTTTTTATTTCCCTTTTAATGCATCCCAAAATTTTGTTAGCTTTAGCTGCAGCTGCTTGGCATTGAGTACGATTATTTAACTTGTTGTCAATGAGTACTCCTAAAGGCTAGTACACACTAGCAATTTTGATTGACCAATGATTGCTCTATTTTACCACCTCCATGTAGTATGAGGGCCAAACAGATTTTTAATTCTATGCAGCTTATATAGGTAAATGGTCATACTACATGGAGGTGGTAAAATTGAGCAATCATTGGTCAATCAAAATTGCTAGTGTGTACTAGCCTTAAGTCCTTCTCCAAGTTTGATGTCCCCAACTGTATCCCATTTATTTTGTATGGTGCTAGACCATTAGTACGTCCAAAATGCATGACCTTACATTTGTCAACATTGAATTTCATCTGCCATGTATGTGCCCATATAGCCATCCTATCCAGATCCTGTTGCAATATGACACTATCTTCCTGAGAGTTAATGATTCTGCACAATTTTGTATCATCTGCAAAAATAGCAACATTGCTCACTACTGCATCTACTAGGTCATTAATAAATAAATTGAAGAGCACTGGACCCAGAACAGACCCCTGTGGGACCCCACTGCTAACAGTCTCCCATTTTGAGTATGATCCATTGACCACAACTCTTTGTTTTCTGTCCATTAGCCAGTTCCCTATCCATGAACACAGACTCTTCCCCAGTCCTTGCATCCTCAACTTTTCCACCAGACTTTTGTGGGGAACAGTGTCAAAGGCCTTTGCAAAGTCCAAGTATATCACATCTACAGCATTCCCAATATCCATATTAGCATTCACTACCTCATAAAAGCTGAGCATGTTAGTCAAACAGGACCTGTCTTTAGTAAACCCATGTTGATGCTGAGAAATAAGATTATTTTCTACTATGAAGTCATGTATAGTATCTCTTAGTAACCCCTCAAATAGTTTGCATACAACTGATGTTAAACTTACAGGTCTATAATTTCCTGGATCAGATTTTTTGCCCTTCTTAAATAATGGGAAAACGTGGGCTGTACGCCAATCCACTGGGACTCTGCCAGTTGCAAGAGAGTCACAAAAGATAAGATAAAGGGGTTTATCTATAACTGAACTTAATTCCCTTAGGACCCGAGGATGCATGCCATCCGGGCCAGGTGCCTTGTCTATTTTTAATTTTAGTCTTGCCTTCACTTCTTCCTGCGTTAAGTATTTAATATTACAGTTAGAAGATTGAGACTCTTCCGCCTCTGTAGTTTGCAACAGTGCTGTTTCTTTTGTGAAGACAGAAGCAAAGAAAGCATTTAAAGGGACTCCGAGCTCAAAAAAAAAAAGAAAGTTGTACTCACCATGGGCTTTCTCCAGCCCAGTGCTGGTCGGGAGGTCCCACGCCGGCGTCCTGGCTCCTCTCCTTCTCCCCGCTCCGGAATGGCTGGCAGGCCGCAGCCCGGGCGACACTCTCCCGAGTGTCGGGCTTCTTCTTCCGCATATGACGCGGATTACGTCACACGCCGGCCGCCTCGCGTCATCATGGCGGCCGGCGTGAAAGTACTGCGCATGCGCAAACAAAGCGCGCATGCGCAGTACTTTCACGCCGGCCGCCATGATGACGCGAGGCGGCCGGCGTGTGACGTAATCCGCGTCATATGCGGAAGAAGAAGCCCGACACTCGGGAGAGTGTCGCCCGGGCTGCGGCCTGCCAGCCATTCCGGAGCGGGGAGAAGGAGAGGAGCCAGGACGCCGGCGTGGGACCTCCCGACCAGCACTGGGCTGGAGAAAGCCCATGGTGAGTACAACTTTCTTTTTTTTTTTGTGCTCGGAGTCCCTTTAATAACTCTGCCTTACCTTGGTCATCCACCATTGAGTTCCCATCCTCATCCTTTAGGAGTCCTATACAGTCAACCTTTCTTTTTTTAGAGTTAATGTACTTGTAAAACTTTTTTGGGTTAGATTTGATATCCTTAGCGATTTGTTTTTCAGCTTCAATCTTTGCCTGCCTAATTTCTTTTTTACAATTTTTATTGCACTCCTTATAATTGCTTAGTGCAGCCTCTGTCCCCTCCTGTTTTAAGACCTTATAGGCATTCTTTTTCCTCTTCATTTTATCTTTAACCTTTCTATTCATCCATAGAGGCCTTTTTTTATTCCTAGACATTTTGTTTCCATATGGGATATACATACTACAGTATTGATTGAGTATAAGTTTAAAAGCTTGCCATTTCCCTTCAGTGTCTTCCCCTTGTAGTACATTATCCCAGTTCACCAAACTTAGTGCCTGCCTAATTTGAGTGAACTTTGCTTTTCTAAAGTTCATAGTTTTAGTGGTCCCGCTGCCCCGTGGCCTATAAGTCACCAGCTCAAACGTTATCATGTTGTGATCGCTATTTCCCAAATGTTCTTGAACCTGCACATTTGATACATTATCTGGTCTATTAGAAATGATCAGATCCAGTAACGCATTCCCCCTAGTTGGTTCAGTTACCATTTGAGTCAATTAATTTGTGTTAATTAAAATAGATAGGTAATATAATCTCTTACCCAAAAGAAAAAGGCAAATGTTTGTGATTTCATGAGGGCAGCCATCTTTTTGGTTGAAAGGAGGTGACAGGGAGCATGAGACACAATTCCAACTGTCCTGTGTCCTGATCACCCCTCCCAGTTGCTAGGCAACATTAACAACAACATAGGAAATCCCATCATGCTTTGAACAGCATCAGGGGGAAAAAAGCCCGGGCAGGTTTCTTTGATGGGTGGAGCTTAGCTGAAAATGCAGCTAAAAATTATGCTTTGGTAAGAAAAACAAAGTTCTGATGCTGTGAAACTGTTAAAGAAACACCGAGGCTTTTCAGTTCTGCTGAGTAGATTTTTAGTCTGGAGGTTCACTTAAAGACCTCTTTCACTGTGGGACGCTGCGTTTAATGCAACGTTAAAGTCGCACACTGTGCCCCTAACGCAGCGCATTGGACGTTATTTTGCACTGCGTTGTGTCTCTTGGTGCGCCGTTTTCATCGCATACTGATGGTCAGAAAGTCAGATTGGATTAGCTGCATGCTTGTTTCAGGTGTGATTCAACCACTACAACCAAAGAGATCAGCAGGACTGCCAGGCAACTGGTATTGTTTAAAAGGAAACATCCATATCCCTCTGTTTAGGTTCCCTTTAAGCCCCATCTACACCATACAATTTTTTTTGTCCGATTCAATTCGATTCATTGAATCGATTCAATCCGATATGTCCGGTCGGGATTCGATTCAATACAATTTGCCTAGGCAAAACAATGGCAAATTGTATTGAATCTAATCCTGATCTGACATGTCTGCTTGAATTCGAATCAGACAAAAATTGTATGGTGTAGATGGGGCTTAATAGAGGACCCTCAGTATCTTTACAATGTTTACTGATCTGATAGGTGTACATAATGCGTATCCTGCTGTGCCTGTGGAGAAAACAGCCCATTAGATCTTTATAGTTCAAACTAGGCCTAAAGCCCAAACTACATGATACGGTTCTTTGTGCCATTCGATTACAATTCTATTTACGATCCGATTAAGGCTCCCTGCACACTGCATGCGATTCCGATTTTTTTATTGTTTTTTACATCCAATTCCAATTTTTAACTGTTACTGCATGCTGCGTTTTTTACTCAGTTTTTTGCATTCAGGGAAAATCTGAATTGCAAATCGGAATCGCCAAACGGATTTGCAGTGTGCAGGGAGCCTAAATCCGACATGTCCAATCGGGTTTCGATTTGATTCAATTCGATTTGCCATTGCAATACAATGGCAAATCGAATTGAATCGAATCCCAATCGGACATGTCGTATTTAATCGGATAGTAAATAAAATCGTAATCGAATCGCACAAAGAATCGTATCGTGTAGATGGGGCTTACGGCCCGTTTAAAAATGGGCGCTAGGCTGTGGCGGCGCCCGCCGTTCACCCCCCCCCCCCCCCCCTCTACCGCACTGGTCTGTCTCTTATAAAATTATCCACATCCACTCATGCACGTGCCCCCGCCGCCCTCTGCCGCGCGTCATTCCCACCCAGCGCTCGACAGTGTCTCTGCGTCCCTCGGTGCAAATGCGCAGTGTAAAAAGCACTGACACACGGACATGGGACGCAGGGGCACTTGCAGTAGATGTGGTCTCCGCTTCACCCGATCCGGATGACTCTGTGCACACTGCAGAATGGAAGTGAAAACCGATCTGAACAATGATTGATCGGATCAGTTTTCACATACATACCTAATGTTCTGTAGCAGCCGGCGGTAGAGGCTTCCTCCTCTTCCGCTGTGACTACACAGCGCGTCATGTGACTAGTCACATGACCTGGAAGAAGACGGAAGCCTCTACCGCCGGCTGCTACAGAACATAAGGTATGTATTTTACCCTCCCTCACCCACCAGCCCGGCTGCTGCACCCTCCCTCACCCCTCCGTCGCACAGATCGCATCGCCTCATTCCCCCCATCCACGTGGAACGGTCCGTTTCTTCACTAGTGTGAAGAAACGTTCCGTTTTCTATTGCCCCAATGCTGCAGCATTTTTTGGCCAGAAAATTAGGGCCTGCAGCAAGTTTTAGATTCGGGGACCGGAACGTATCCGTACCAACGGACGCATGTGAATGGATCCATAGGTTAACATTGGATCCTTTTACATCCGTTCCGTTTGTACAGTATACGTTCCTGTTACGTTCCACAAAAAAACACTAATGTGAACAGGGCCCAACACTTTTTTTTAAGGCCTCGTTCTTCCTCCTGCACGCGTTGCCGTCCTTATTTTGGCGACGCGTGCAGGAGGCAGACAAACACGAACATCAGAAGTGCATAGACTGCACTGTCTGATGTTCACATTGCATGAGTTGCGTAGCGGTCTGATGCGCAAATGCATTTGTCAAAAGCATGGCTGACCCACTCAGCCACGCAACGCATGGAAATGCAGATTGTTTGCGTTTGTGCGCGTTGCGTTCCGAACACAAGGCCATCTGAGCGTCATTTGATCGAGGCCTTATGCTGGGCATAGACGAGTCGACCCGGCGGCTCGATTAGCCGCCGGATCGACTCCCGCTGCGTCCCCGCTCGTCCCTGCGGGTGGCCGGATCGATTCCCGCTCGTCCCTGCGGGTGGCCGGATCGATTCCTGCTAGTCCCCGCTATTGTCCACCGCGGGGATCGAGCGGGAATCTATCCGGCAGGTCAACGGACCTGTCGGATATTATCAATCGAGCCATCAGTGGCTCGATTGATAATATCCGACAGGTCCGTTGACCCGCCGGATAGATTCCCCGCTCGATCCCCGCGGGCGGACAATAACAGCATAACAGATACATTTTATCTTTTTTTAATTTTTTTTTACTGAACATTGAAGCAGTAAAAATCTAGAAAGAAGAGCAGCATCCAAGTAATAATAGTAAGATAATACAATCATAAGAGTAAACTCTACAACTATAAAATACAAAACAGAGAGATTGCTTCTACAGGCGCCTCGGGTGCACTTTGAGTGTGAAAGTACCCGAAATCACGTAGTGGCCACAGCGGTGGTTTCCTGAAAGAATGACAGCAGCTGCAGACTGAATGTGAAAGTTCTATACTGTAGTTATATAATGATATGATGATCTTGGGATCGCCAAAGTGCCGGTATTGCTGCGGCTTTCGCTGCTGCCGCTGGTACCTGGTCTGCTCTGCTCCCTTCCCCTTTCTCCGCTCACGGCCCTCTCCTCCAGTTAAGTTCCAATTACATTCGGGCTCACCGCATTGCACTGCCACGTGGTGAGCCACAGGGAAGAGGCGGCGAGTGTTCGGGGCATGTACCAGGTAGTAGGCCTAAACGATTTTAGGAAAAAATTGAATTGTGCGATTTCTGTCTGAAAGAACGATTCACGATTACTTTCAAATCAAGCTTTGTTCCCCCTCTGTGCCCGTTTGTTCCCCCTCTGCCTCCTCTGGGTATCTCTCTTGCCCCTTTTGTGTCTTTGTGCCTGCTCTGTTTTTTTCTGTGGCTCTCTTTGTGCCCACTCTGTGGGGGAGATTTATCAAAGCATTACCGACAGTTTTTTTTCTTCTTAATCTGTTCTAACCAGCAGGGAGAACAGTTCTGCATGATAAGAACCTTCTTAAATCCTAGTAACAGTGGCAATTTAGCATGAATTTCTAGAGCTGCACTACAGTTAAGAAAAGTGCAGATCCATCCCTAAACTGGGGAAGATTAAGAAGTGCTTGGTAGCAGTTCTACAGATGTAGAACTGCAGGCTAGACATGATTTGTGATGTGCTCCTCCCACCTGCTGAATGCCTCCTCAGAGCCTGCTGCTATCAATACAGCAGGTGTGTTGATTACCTCAGCAACAGCAATTCCCCTCACACACTGCACTGTCTGAGAGACCTTCCTAACTCTTCCCATTATACAACAGTTTTAGAAGGAATCTGCACTATCTAATGATTTCTTAGGATGTCTGAGACAGTTCTGCACGGATTCCTAAAAACCTACTTCTATTTTGTCTCGGACACTCTTGATAAATCTGGCCCTGTGCCTCCTCTGTCCCCCAAGCTGCATCAGTTCTGGACATAGCTTCAAGCACGAGTCCAGCGATGCCCGTCTATCCACTTCGTCTCCTGCAGGCTCTAATGCACAGCATACTTCCTGTATGTCATGTGACATACAGAACTCAGAGTTTCGCCAAGCACAAGAGCCGGCAGACAACGATAGAGTACGGACAGCGTTAGACTCGTGCAGAAGGTAAGTCCAACACTGCGGGCCGCACGCCCTGGGACTTTGCGGAGGTTTGAAGCCACTTCTTTTTTAAACTTCCCCCATGTAGAAATGACGTGATCGCGAAAATTGCCACTTTGACGATTCTGAAATTGTGATCTTGGTGATTACGATTTCGGTTTAAATTCGATTTATCTTTCAGGCCTACCCTCTGTTACTAGGCTCGTTGCCAGTTTCCTGCGGCTTGTCGCGCGGCAATAAAATGTGGTAAGGCCGAATGTAATCAGAAGTTACTTAAAGAGGAACTGTCGCGAAAATCTTAACATTTAAAACACATACAAAAAAGTTCATTTCTTCCAGAGTAAAATGAGCTATAAATTACTTCTCTCCTATGTTGCTGTCACTTACAGTAAGTAGTAGAATTCGGACATTACCGACAGATTTTGGGCTAGTCCATCTCTCGATAGGGGATTCTCAGCATAGCCCTCTTTTTTTTTATAAATACTCTCCATTAAAAAGATTCATACGAAGATGCTGGACAGCCTCCCTGCTTGCTGCACACTTTTTGGGCAGTTGGGACAGTGCAACTGACATTCACTAAGTGCTTTTAAAAATAAAGAAAACCATGAGAACCCCCCATGAGAAGATGGGTTAGTCCAAAATCTGTCGGTATGTCAGATTTCTACTACTTACTGTAAGTGACAGCAACATAGGAGGAAAGTAATTTATGGCTCATTTTACTCTGGGAGAAATGTACTTCTTATTTGTATGTGTTTACATGTATTAAAAATGTTAAGATTTTCGTGACAGAGGTCCTTTGCGGAGGGGGCCGGGAGGGCAGCAGGTAAATGCAGCGGCGAGGGGGATCTGGAGGCTGCGGCACCTATACACTGGCTAACCTGTCCTGTGGCCCCTTTACACTGGCTAACCTGTCCTGTGGCCCCTTTACACTGGCTAACCTGTCCTGTGGCCCCTTTACACTGGCTAACCTGTCCTGTGGCCCCTTTACACTGGCTAACCTGTCCTGTGGCCCCTTTACACTGGCTAACCTGTCCTGTGGCCCCTTTACACTGGCTAACCTGTCCTGTGGCCCCTATACACTGGCTAACCTGTCCTGTGGCCCCTTTACACTGGCTAAACTACATACTGAGGGCACCTGTACGTGGCTACCTATACTGGGGGAAACTCGTAATCGCCATCGGTGTGCTGATCCATCGTTGTGTATTGAAAATTGTAATCGAATCGAAATTGCAATTTCTGATAAATCGTGCACTACAATCTTTTCCTAAAATCGTTCAGGCCTACTCCATATCTCTCTCACTTCAGTCGGTACAATACAATAATACAATAACATTTGTAAAGCGCTTTTCTCCCGTAGGACTCAAAGTAAGATTGTGTATGTGGACATGTCTGCTCACTCCAGTGTTATAATACTTGCGTGGAGGTTTCTCCCTGGTTCTATAAACCGAGCCCCACAGCTGTGACGTGCCCGGGGAAAGCGTCTGGAGCGTTTCTGTGCAGCATTCCAGCAGGAAGTGACACTTCCTGAACGACATCCCGGCCAATTGAGAACACTTTTTCCACTTTCGCCCTGTCTGTTCGCAGGACCTGTTCCTGCTTTGATTTCAGCTCTTGGCTATGTAGATCAGAGCGAGGCTGTAGTTTTCCATACACTTTAATTATTCTATGACATCATCAAGCCTCCGGTAAATGTGGTACGTCGGTGCTGGTATAATATGTTTATCTTGCTTGGTCATCTTCCTGTCTTTCCCGCTGACTGATTGGCATCTTTTAGCAGCACCAGTATACATGGGGGAGGGGTAAGCCATGGGCGGGTGAAGTTGTCCAGGGGGGGAAAAAAAAAGTTGTCCTTAAAGGACCTCTGTCGCGAAAATTTTAAAATACATGTAAACCTGTACAAATAAGAAGTATATTTCTTCCAGAGTAAAATGAGCCATACATTACTTTTCTCCTATGTTGCTGTCACTTTCAGTAAGTAGCAGAAATCTGACATTACCAACAGCTTTTGGACTAGCCCATATTTTCATGGGGGGTTCTCAGGGCTTTCTTTATTTTTAAAAGCACTTAGTGAATGGCAGTTGCTCCGTCCATCTGCCAAAATAGTGTGCAGTGAGCAGGGAGGCTGGCCAGCATCTTTGTATGAATCTTTTTCAGAGAATGTCTTTATAAAGAATAAAGGACATTCTGATAATCCCCCACGAAGAGAGAGATAAACCCTAAATTGGTAGTGTCAGATTTCTACTACCCACTAGAAGCAGTAGGGTATTGTACCGTGTTAGCCATGAGTAGAAGCAAGAAGTTTTGAATCAGGATGATACCATTTATTGGTTAACTTAGAGATGGATAAACAGTGAGCTTTGACTTTTATAAAAAGCCTTCATCGGACTGGTTCCTGACAAACACTGAAAAACACAGCTTATATACACTGACATACAGAGGAGAAACATTCTTTAGCAAACATAAATGTAATTAGATGCCTCAACTGTTACTGAGGAGGCTTTCCCAGGCATCCTGGCTAAATTGATAAGATCAATAGACTCCTCAACATGACATGAAGCAGACTCTGGTGATTGGGAGACATCGTAAATTCCGAGTTCAAATTGTAACTGGGCTGGTTACATGCACCATTAATTCTAAGCTTTATGGCCCATACTCACGGGCTACATTTGTGGCCTGTCGCTAGCACACGGGAGCGTGTGCGCGACAGGCAGGCGACAGCTCATCGCCAGGTCCCTCCGCATACACACGGCGGAGGGACCTGGCAACTGATGCGGCGGAAGCTGTCGCTGTTGTTCCTCCCCCCCGCCGGAAGCTCAAGGTATTCCCTGCTTGTTGCTGTCGCTAGTCCGCATACCCACGCGGACTAGCGACAGTTGCGGCGGAGTTGCTGACCGCGGCAATCGCCTGGCGACACGAGCGCGACGGTTCAGGGTGCGCGCCCGTGTTGCACCTCATACTCATGGGCAACACGCGCGTGCCGCAGCGACAATTGTAGCCCGTGAGTATGGGCCATAAGAGAATTGTGGCATTTAAAGCCAGCACATGAAAGCAGATAAAATGAATAGTGACAGTGAATACCAGCTTACACAGCATATGGCACAAACATGAATGAAAAGATAGAAAAATTTAAAGAATTGTGGCATTTAAAACCCATCGTAACAGCACAAGAAGTTAGAGTCCTTGTTTAAACCATCTTCTACAGTTTTGAACCAATGTATAAACTTTGTTTCTTGTGTTAGTCTCATGTTTCCCGATTTGAAGCCACCCATTAATACAGTGACACGAAAATCGCTTAAACTGTGTCCAGGTAAACAAAAGTGTGTTGGTATTGGGAGATCAGTATATTTTGTAATATCCCTTTTCCACAGATCCACTATTAACAGCAGGAAAAAGGATATTACAAAATATACTGATCTCCCAATACCAACACACTTTGGTTTACCTGGACAGAGTTTAAGCGATTTTCGTGTCACTGTATTAATGGGTGGCTTCAAATCGGGAAACATGAGACTAACACAAACAAAGTTTATGCTTATTTTCAAAACTGTAGAAGATGGTTTAAACAAGGACTCTAACTTCCTGTGCTGGTACGATGGGTTTTAAATGCCACAATTCTTTTAATTTTAATTTTTCTATCTTTTCATTCATTTTTGTGCCATATGCTGTTTAAGCTGGTATGCACTGTCACTATTCATTTTATTTGCTTTCATGTGATGGCTTTAAATGCCACAATTCTCTTAAGCTTAGAATTAATGGTGCATATAACCATCCCAGTTACAATTTGAACTCGGAATTTACGATGTCTCTTCATCACTAGAGTCTGCTTTATGTCATGTTGAGGATTCTATTGATCTTATCAATTTAGCCAGGATGCCTGGGAAAGCCTCCTCAGTAAAGCCCCATCTACACGATACGATTCTTTGTACGATTCGATTACGATTCTATTTACGATCCAATTAAATCCGACATGTCCGATTGGGATTCGATTCAATTCGATTTGCCATTGTTTTGCAATAGCAAATCGAATCGAATCCTGATCGGACATGTCGTATTTAATCGGATCGTAAATAGAATCGTAATTGAATCGTACAAAGAATCGTATCGTGTAGATGGGGCTTAACAGTTGAGGCATCTAATTACACTTATGTTTGCTAAAGAATGTTTCTCCTCTGTATGTCAGTGTATATAAGCTGTGCTTTTCAGTTTTGGTCAGGAACCAGTCCAACGAAGGCTTTTTATAAGTCGAAAGCTCACTGTTTATCCATCTCTACTACCTACTGTAATGGCCCATACTCGCGGGCAACTTTTTGTGCCTGTCGCCAGCACACGTGAGCGGCGCGACGGAAGCTGTCGCCGACGTTCCTCCTCCCCCCCCCCCCCCCCACCGGAAGCTCCGTATACCTCAATGGAGGTTGCTGTCGCTAGTCCGCGTACTCACGCGGACTAGCGACAGTTGCGGCGGAGTTGCGGCGGCGACTGTCGCCAGGCGATTGACCGCGCCAATCGCCTGGCGACATCAGCGACGGGCGACAGTTCGGGGTGCGCGCCCGTGCGACGGCGCATACTCACGGGCGACCTGTCGCCGCAACGCGCGTGCCGTGTGTTGCGGCGACAATTGTAGCCCGTGAGTATGGGCCATAAGTGACAGCAATATGGGAGAAAAGTCATTTATGGCTCATTTTACTCTGAAAGAAATGTACTTATTTGTATGCGTTTTAAATTATAAGCTTTTCGCGACTCTTTAAACACTTGAGGACCACAGTGCAAAAACCCCTTAACGACCTTCCGTTTTTTTGTTGCGCTGGGCTGTGTAGACTTTTCAGCCTTCTGCACAGCCCAGCTAAGGAGCCCAGCAATCGTACTCTCCTATTTTTGTCCCTAAGGGGTCATCCCGCCGTAGGTGTCCGATCGCTGCTGCATTATTTTTTTTTTTTTGCCTCAAAGAAGCTCTGTTCATTGCCATCCCCCTCCCTCCCCTCTGCCTGCAGCAATGAACAGGACAGAGATCCGTCCTATTCTCCGCCTTTCATAGGCATCAGCCTATGAGAGGACGGCGATCTCCGGCCAATCAGAGGCTGGGGATCGCCGATCTCATACAGCGCTGCTGGAGACCGCAGCGCTGTACAGATGTAAACAAAGGGGATTTATTTCCCCTTTCGTCTACAAACAGCCTGCTAGCTGCGATCGGCGGCTAGCAGCCTAATCACTGAGCGACGCTACGGGAACGGGCAGGGAATGATTGCGCATGCACACGGCCGTTCCCTGGGAAACTGCAGCTCCAGGACTTGACACCAATTGGCGTTAGGCAGTCCTGGGGCTGCCGCCGCGTTCACGCCCATTGCCGTGACGCGGTCGTTAGGTAGTTAAAAGTTCCATCTAGCGATGATGGGCAGACTTGACCAAGAGACAAATATCTCTCTAATCAAATCTGATTAGAGAGAGATCTGGCGGCTGCCCATACACCACAGGCCGATTCCCAATAATTTCATGCTGAAACCGATCTGGAAGCAGCCTTGTGATGCAGCAAACCACCGCCTCGCTGGCCCCAACGCTGTCCCCATAATGTGCAACATGCCCCCCCCCCAGTGTACTATACATTACCTGTCCTTGTCTGCCACCGCTGGCTCCGGACACTGTCCTGTGTCCATACACTCCCCACGTGGTTGTCAATGTACACCTGGATGCATGTGCGCCCATGTTACTCTGACAACCACGTGGGGAGCTTGTATAGACCAAGACAGCGCCCAGAGCCAGCAGTGGCAGACAAGGACAGGTGAAGTATAGTGCACTGGGCCCGGGGGGGCAGTACATTGAATATTAGGGGAGGGGGGACAAGGTCGGACGTTTCTTCGCTAGTCCTGATATCGGTCACCGTTGCACTCCCGATCTAGCAAGTCGGCTCTACATCTTGCAGTATGTCCAGCTGACTCATGGGTGGTCGCATCGGTGATCAGGCATGCACTTGGCGGCACTGATTATCGTCCAGTTAGATTACAATCAAAATGGCTGGTCAACCAGCTGGCAAGTCGCCCAACGTATGGCCACGTTAAATATAACGATCTTAATCAACAGGATGTTGTTACAAATAAAATTAGTTAATTAATTTTAGTGCTGGTACTTTATTCATACCTCTGCCAACATGCATGGCAGCTGGGGTTTGCTCAAATACTTGTGCAGGGAACACGCTTGTCGCTGTGATATCGTGGCCTTTTCTTTCGTTGTGCTGCAATCCTATTTTCGTCCAAAATTTGTAATTCATTTTTTCTTTGTTTTGAGGCAAAGCACAATAAAATGGTATGTGGGGGGAGGGGAAGGAAAACGCAAAAATGGAACACAAATGATTGCAAGAAATTCCCAATTCTTGAGCAGCCCATCGTCTTGTGTGTGGTTTTTATATCGCGGCAAAAGGTGCACGATTATAAAATATCTCGGGAACTGTCCTTGTGACGCCGCATCCGCCACCCCCAGCAATGTCCCCTTCTAATGTAAAATGTGCCCCATGCAAAATACTTGAACTGTCGGTGTCTGCTGTTGGCTCCATCCTCCGTCCACATACACGCGCCCCACGTAGATGCCGACAACCACATGGTGGAGATGTGTATGTGGACGGAGTGCGGAGCCAGCGGCGGACACAGACAGGTAACGTATATGACACTGGGCACCGGGGGGCACATTTTACACTAGGAAAGGGGTCAGTGCTGGGAGTTCCATCACGTTATTCTCTTGTCCCGGTATCACACACGGTTGAGCATGTCGGCCCTACATCTTGCAGCATGTCTGATCGATACATGCGACCAATTTCGGACCCAAATTGCTAGCATCGTCGATCGGTCATGCTCTTTGACGATTATAAATTATTATAATTTATCTTATTATAGTAATCTAATCAGGTGATCGATCGGCCGCCAAATCGTCTGAGGTATGGCCATCTTAAAGCCTTGAACACTTGCTACTTGAAATGATGAAAGCCTAGGTCGAGAAACCAGCGTGTGTACAACCGCCCCCGACAGCTTGAGAGCATTGTTCTCACTTACCCCGCCCGCCACTATACATCTCTCCCGCGCATTTGGTAAAATGGGTGCCGCCTAGAACATAATGTTAATTGTGTGTGTGTGTATAGCGGCATCCAGGAGATAATGTGCGCGCTAGCAATGCCCCAATAATCTTAGTTTTTATAATTTTTAGAGGCGCAGATATTGGCAGGGGGACTTTTTAACGGCAAAGGCGGCGCAGATCAGAATCAAACAGTCCAGAGAGACAACCGTAGGACGGGTGAAGCCTCGATTGGATCCAGAGGCTTCCCCGTCCCGAGGGAAGTACCTCCCCCCCCCTTAAGCTGGACATAATTGTATTATCCAGATTGTATAGTTGACGCTATAGTTTGAGTAGATTCTTTAAATTCTGCTACACAGCGGTAACCTTGGACACAATTTTACAATCCAATTGAATGTCCGCCTTGAGATAATAATTCTACCCACACAATACGTCATGTTACTTTATTTTGTTCTTGTTTGTTTTAGGTTTGTTTAACCAGCGCTCTCTATTGCTCTGTTACAGATTAGCTCCAATATATTTAGAACCCTCCCGCCGAGCGACAATCCAGACTTTGACCCCGAGGAGGATGAGCCGACACTGGAAGCCTCCTGGCCTCACATACAGGTGAGTGTTACCTTCCGCTTCCGCTCTGCTCCATCTGCCCTGCAGAAACAAAAGCTGTCTTCATTGCTGCTGTCACATGACACTAGGCAGGTCAGCTGATGTTTTCTTTACTGAAGACAGCCCTGGCATTGGTTATTAGACATGAACTGACAGAGGAACCAGCAATTTATCTCCGGGACATGTTGCTGGAAACTGCCGTGGTTACTCTGAGTATACAAGACTGAGCTGTTTGCTTAATTTTTTTTTACCAGTTATGAAGATGGTTAAACCACTAATCTCCATATACACATTCCATTACACTCCACCGGAGAAGCAAGCACACATTTATTATAAATCTTGCATCGTGTTTTGAATGTGTGTTTTAATACATCTTTCAAGTATGTGTTTTTTTAAAATGAGGAACTCTAATGTAATAAAAAAAAGTGCTTCATTTTTACAATTATGTATAAATGATTTAGTCAGTGTTTGCCCATTGTAAAATCTTTTCTCTCCCTGATTTATATTTTGACATTTATCACATGCCGACATTTTTACTGCTGGCATGGGATGTCAGTGGAAGGAGATGCTGCTTGCTTTTTTGGCAGTTGGAAACAGCTGTTACTTCCCACAATGCAACAAAGCTCCCACAGTGTGATGTCTGAACCATGGTCCTGACATCACACTGTGGGAGGGGTTTCACCACAATGCCATACAGCCCCCTGATGATCCGTTTGAGAAAAGGAAAAGATTTCTCATGGGGAAATATGGGGGGTATCTGCTTCTGATTCGGATGAAGTTCAATTCTTGATTACGGTTTCTCTTTAACCACTTGCTGACAGCCCACTACCTATGGGCGTCGGCAAGGTGGCTTCCCCAGGACAGCGTAACGCCGATCGGCGGCGGCACCTGGAGGACTGATTAGCCGTGCAATGTAAGACGTACCTGCCGGCCACAGAGGGTGCTTTATGTCATACGGGGAGTCCAGTGCGGTGAGAGGCCCATCACACCTCACAAACAAAGTCCAATCTGTAGTAGCAATCCACATAGGACTCAACCCTTCAAGGAATGATTTCCATCAAAATATTTGTGCATAGCGGTCCTACAGCATATAGATACGCACAACGTTTCGGGCAAAGGCCCTTTCTCAAGTGCTCTGAGCACTTGAGAAAGGGCCTTTGCCCGAAACGTTGTTCGTATCTATATGCTGTAGGACCGCTATGCACAAATAAATATTTTGATGGAAATCATTCCTTGAAGGGTTGAGTCCTATGTGGATTGCTACTACGGACTGATTAGCAGCCCACCCACGACGTCAACCCGCTGGCCAATTAGCAGCACCGGCGGGTTGTAAACACACTGATCCTGTCCCCCCTGATCGCCCATAGCACCCCTCAGACCCCCCCTGATCACCCCCTCAGACCACTGTTTGCACCCAGTCACCCCCCTAATCACCCATCAATCACCCCCTGTCAACGCTATATTTTAGATTAGGTCCTAAACTGCCCCCTGGGGGCTCCTGATCACCCCCCCGCCTTCCCCCTGTGTACTGTATACATCTATTCTTCCTTGTAATCACCCCCTGATCACATGTCAATCACCCCGTCACCACCTGTCACTGCCACCCATCACATCAGACCCTAACCTGCCCCTTCCGAGCACCTGACCACCAGCCCACACTCCCAGATCGCCCGCAGACCAGCCCTCAGATCAACTCCCAAGTGCATTGTTTACATCTGTTCTCCCCTCTAATCACCCACTGATCACCCATCAATCACCCCGTCACTACCTGTCACTGCTACCCATCAGATCAGACCCTAATCTGCCCTTTGCGGGCACCCAGTCACCCGCCCACACTTTCAGATCGCCCTCAGACCCCCCCCCTAATCACCTCCCCAGTGCATTGATTGCATCTATTCTCCCCTCTAATCACCCCCTGATACACCCATCCATTACCTCCTGTCACCCCCTAGCACTCCTACCCATCAGATCAGGCCCTAATCTGCCACCTGTGGGCTTCTGATCACCTGGCCAAACCCTCAACCGCACCACCGTAGTGACAAATTTTTTTCTGATCACTGCAAAAAACACTGTACAATAACTGTGGCGCTGTAAAGATCAGTTTTGATTTTTTTTTTTCTATCAAAACTCAGTGACCACAGCTTTCTACTTCACAAGTACTCCCTTTTGCTAGGTAGATGCTCTTTTTCCTGGGTAGTCTCAGAGGAATACCGCCTAAATTTAGCAGTCCACCATGGAAAAAAAGGGGTATTCCGCTGAATAGGCCGCCGAGATTCTGGCCCAGTGGGGTGAGTGCGATTGGGAAGCCTCATCCGACGAATCAACTGGGTCAGAATACAAACCGGTGAACAGCAGTGGCTCTCTGACCGATAGCAATGACGAGGTTGAGATCCTGGCTAGAGCCAGGCGTACCACACCCCATGTCACTGGACCGCAGGATCAGACTCAAGGGCAGCAGAGTGGTGCTAGCGCTGATCCAAGTTTTCTTGGTGAGGTGTGCACCAGCAGCGTAGCATCTCCTGGACCTAGCACCAGTACTACCATAGACCATGGTGAAGTGACGAGCACCAGCATGGTAGTAGAAACTGGTTCGGTGGCACGTGCATTAAGACCCGAGTCGCAGCCACCAGCAAAACGGCCCCGTACTACCCATAGTCTCCCAGAGGTGCTGGCAAATCCCAATTGGCAATCCCCTGGTTCCGCCGCACCAGTACTGCCCCCTTTCACCACCCAGTCTGGAGTCCAGGTGGAGACAGATAATCTAGGATTGGCCCTAGACTTTTTTCATTTGTTTTGCATCGTGAATCTCTACGACTTAATTGTGGCTGAGACCAACCGTTATGCCACACAATATGCAACTGCCAACCAGAGAAGCTACCATGCCCAGCCTTTTCTGTGGAAACCACTTCAAGTTTCCAAACTGCACATTTTTGGGGGCCTTCTCCTTAAAGGGAACCAGAGACAAAGCACCCTTGTGTAGTTTACCATATATATCAGTAAGAACATTAGAGAAAACACTTACCATGCTCTCTGTTTCATCCTCACTGCTAAAAGTGTCTGTTATCAGCTGTGATAAGAATCCCGTACTGAGCATTCAGTCTGGCTTTGTAGGGAATAATTATAGCTGAGTCATTATAGCAGAGCCACAAGGGGGCAGGCTTGGGCTTGAAAAGACACCAGAGAAGACAGACTCAGCTATAATCTTTCCGTAGCAAAGCTAGACTGAGTGCTCAGTCGGGGATTCTTTTCAGAGGTGATAAAAGTCGGATTAAACAGAGAACAATGAAACAAAGAGCAGATTAGGTGTTTACTGTCATGTTCCCACTGATGTATAAGGTAAAATACAAGAGGGTGCTTCATCTCTTGTTTTCTTTAACATGGGTCTAGTCAAAAAGAATGTATTGCGGTCTTATTGGTCTACGCACACAATACATCACATGCCCATGTTCTCTGCTGCCATGTCCAGGTCACGATTTGAGAACATCTTGCGCTTCTTGCACTTCAGTGCCAATACAACCTGTCATCTAAGAGGCCACCCTGCTTATGACCGGTTCCACAAAATTCGGCCCCTCATAGACCACCTGTCATCAAAATTTGCAGATGCTTATACCCCTGAACAGTCATTTTGAGGCACTTGTTTTCCAGACTACTCCTCGCGGTTTAGGGCCCCTAAAATGCCAGGGCAGTATAGGAACCCCACAAGTGCCCCCTATTTTAGAAAGAAGCCCTCCCAAGGTATTCCGTTAGGTGTATGGCGAGTTCATAGAAGATTTTATTTTTTGTCACAAGTTATTGGAAAATGACACTTTGTGAAAAAAAACTAAAGTCAATTTCTGCTAACTTGTGACAAAAAAATAAAATCTTCTATTAACTCACCATACTACTAAAGGAATACCTTGGGGTGTCTTCTTTCTAAAATGGGGTCATTTGTAGGGTTCCTATACGGCCCTGGCATTATATGGGTCCTAAATTGTGAGGAGTAGTCTGGAAATCAAATGCCTTCAAAACGTCCTGTGAAATCCTAAAGGTACTCATAGGACTTTGGGCCCCTTAGTGCACCTAGGCTGCAAAAAAGTGTCACATGTGGTATCGCCGTACTCAGGAGAAGTAGTATAATGTGTTTTGGGGTGTATTTTTACACATACCCATGCTGGGTGGGAGACATATCTCTGTAAATGGACAATTGTGTGTAAGAAAAAAAATCAAAAAATTCTCCTTTACAGAGAGATTTCTCCAACCCAGCATGAGCATGTGTAAAAATACACCCCAAAACACATTCTACTACTTCTCCTGAGTATGGCGATACCACATGTGTGACACTTTTTTGCAGCCTAGGTGCGCTAAGGGGCCCAAAGTCCTATGAGCACCTTTAGGCTTTACAGGGGTGCTGACAATTTAGCACCCCCCAAAATGCTAGGACAGTAAACGCCCCACAAATGACCCCATTTTGGAAAGTAGACACCCGAAAGTATTCAGAGAGGGGCATGGTGAGTCCGTGGAAGATTTCATTTTTTTTTTTTGGCACTAGTTAGTAGAAATGGAAACTTTTTTTTAGTTTATTTTTTGTCACAGTGTCATTTTCCGCTAACTTGTGACAAAAAAATAAAATTTTCTATGAACTCACCATGCCTTTTAGTGAATACTTTGGGATGTCTTCTTTCCAAAATGGGGACATTTGGGGGGTATTTATACTATCCTGGAATTCTAACACCTCATGAAACATGACAGGTGCTCAGAAAAGTCAGAGATGCTTCAAAATGGGAAAATTCACTTTTTGCTCCATAGTTTGTAAACGCTATAACTTTTACCCAATCAAAAAAAAAAAATCCAATAAGTGTCTATGTATTGATCAAAGACCTGTAGCACAATAAATTTAGACAAAAATGTATATAGAAATTTTACTTTATTTGAAAAATGTTAGCACAGAAGGTAAAAAAAACAATTTTTTTGACAAAATTCATGTCTTTTTTGATGAATATAATAAAAACTAAAAATCACAGCAGCAATCAAATAGCACCAAAAGAAAGCTTTATTAGTGACAAGAAAAGGAGGTAAAATTCATTTAGATAGTATGTTGTATGACCGAGCAATAAACTGTTAAAGCTGCAGTGGTCTGAATGGGAAAAAAAAGTGTCTGGTCCTTAAGGGGTTTTAAGGCTGCAGTCCTTAAGTGGTTAAAGCAGACTTGAACTCCTTTCTGTTTTAAAAGATAAGCTACAGCATAATAAACTTTAATGAAAAAAAAAATTGTTACAGCTGATGCAAATCCTGCAATAATTCCGCAGTTTGTCTACTTTCTGCTTTCATGGAAGCAGACATAGGGTTAACATCCTGTGTTTACAAATTAGCTGCTCTGTTAAGGCAGCCAGCTGACACAGTTGACAGATCAAATTACAACTTGTGATTAGTCACAGATGAGGGGAAATTAGACAGGCTAAACTCTCTAAATACATACAGGGTGAATTTCTCTGTTTTCCTTACGTCCCGTGCAAGAGTTCAGGTCCACTCTCCCATTCAGTAAATAGGGTACAGGAACAGAAAACACATCATGAGGCATCCTATATAATAATAGTTGTCACTGTGTAGCTGGGTCCGTGCTTTTTGCTACTGCGCATGTGCGCAGCACGGACCCAGCCTCACACAGGCAGGACGACAGGGACGGAGCCAGGCGGGCGTGTGAGCGGGCGGCCGGGTGCGCGCAGGCGAGCATAGACAGACCTAGCCTGTTTTTAAACGAGCTAAGGGCACTAGTAATTTACATAAAAACATATGTGACAAATGCTTTAAAAAGCAGTACATGTGCCTACCCATTGAAATACATTGAGTGAGAATCTTATGTGGTGTACGATAAAGTAGTGCATGTTGTTAGTACTTAAAATGCAAAAAATTGTAAACTTTGCCACTGCACTTGCTGACAAGGGGGGGAGGGGTTCATCTGGCTACATATGCTGGGGGTGCTTATGAACATATTTAGACCCCACCACTGCTGCCTGGGACCCCCTTTTTCCTCTTAGCTGCACTCTCATCTGTGTACAATTTAAACTGTACTTGGCATGCATGAGTATGGTCTGCACATGCCCAGTAACACAAAGCCACTTGTGCACAGAGACAAAAGCCATGCATGATTGATCCATGCTGCTGGGCATGTGCAGACAATACTCGTGCTCGCCCAGTACGGTTGTACTTGTTCACAGATCGGAGTGCAGCCATGAGGTAGAAGAGGGTCTCGAGCAGCAGTGGAGGGGGGTCTTAATATGTTCAGGAGGTCCCATCACTGGAGCAGTGGACATCAGGAGAATCTACGAAGATAAGTATATTTAATTTAAGTAATTTAATTTTCAAAATACTGTAGGTTACCACAGGACATAAGGGGGAGGGGGGTTCTTGAAGAGATAGGACACTATGCTTCATAGAGCATAGAGAAGTCACAGATGCTGTCTTCACACCTTCCCCTGGATAAATAATGGCAGCTCCTATAGCTATTAGAAACCAGGACAAACTGCAGAAAAAAAAAAGTGGTGCTTGGTTCCCTTTTATGCTGGTCTTTAGTGAAGGCATAAACAGATTGCATCATTTTTATATTCTCGCCTGTATTTCAGCCCTGACCTCATAATGCAATCTAATCCATGCGAAACAACCCTAAATGACCCGCAGTTCAGCAGTCAGACTTGTTTTCGAAGGCTTTCTGAAGTCTCAGGGTTGCAAATTACCGGGACAGAGAATTAACGAGATTCCAGAGCTCTTGGAATGTTGCTGCTGAAGAGCAGGAATGTGTGTAAGTTGTGTAAGTTGGAGTCATGTGTGATAAGCGATAAGATAGGGCAGCTTTCTGTGCAGCCGCCTGTCATCTTATTGCTTCTCAAGTCCTGAAATCCTTCCCCAGAGCACTGCAGATAGATTCTCTGCACCAGGGAAGTGTGTAAAGAAGAGCAGCTGATCATGGAGAGCAGAGGGCAGGAGACAGGCCTGCCGCCCCCTTCTACAAAGACTAATGAGATCTTCCACAGGAGAGCACAATCCCTCCATTGTCCTGTCATAGGCCGGGCTGAACATCTTTTATGTATCTTGTGACTTGGAAGCCTCTGTGTCAGTCACATGGCAGGAGTACAATGCAATCAAAGTGGATAGCTAAAGGCCTGCTCCAACCAAATTACTTTGCGCGTGTGTGTGTGTTGCAGTGCCTGTCCATCTTCCGAATTCTCCGCTCTTCCATTAGACCCATACACGCCGCCAGCACGCACGTGCCACACCAGCGGCGTGTATGGAGCGAATAGAAGAGTGCTGGATTCGGAAGATGGACATTCACCGTTATGTAGGACAAGTAATGTATAAATGCACACTAATACGCTGGGGAAACAGCGCTGGGGGTTTTGCCGCGTTCATTGCTCGTATGTCCGACCGATGCATGCAACCAATTTCGGCCCAAAATTGGTTGCAGTGCCGATCGGACAAGCACTTGATGTCACTGATTTCCACCTGATTCGATTATTATAATTGAATTGGATGGTCGATCGGCTGCCAATGTCCTGATGTCTGGCCACCTACTTTCTGAGGGTCAGTTAGTGACAGGATTATGGACTCTGTAAAGCGCTGCAGATGTCAGTGATATATAAATACATACTGTATTTTCCGGCGTATAAAGGTGGCCGCTAACAGTCCAATTTCTAGCGAAAAATCGTTCAAGCGATCAGACATTCTGATCGGATTGGTTGAAAATATTCTCAGTTGATGGGCAGAATCGATTATGAACGATTATAAAAATAGTCGTCCGATTGGATTTTTGTCAAACCAAAATTTAGATTTTCTTGATTAGTTGTGACAGATAGGAAGCAAAGATTTGTTCGTTGATGGTGTATTGAATGATTTTTCTTCCAATCAGAATTTCTGATCGCTCGAAAGATTTTTCGGTAGAAATTGGACCATTAGTGGCCACCTTAAGACTGGGCGTATAAGATGACCCCCCCCCCCCCCCCAAGTTTTCAACTTAAAATAGAGTTTAGGATATACTCGCCATATAAGACTACCCCTCTTCCAACACGCACCAAATAAACATTTAAAAACATCATATACTGGTGCTATGTATGAACAGATAAAGGTGCTGTACTGTATGTGGTACCCAGAATATACCTGTATACAGGTGATTGACTGACTGGTTGGATTGGTCAACTCTCCCTCTCTCTAAGTGGATTGGTCAGCTCTTCTTGTCTACCTGTTTATCAGAGCGGTGCCCATAAAACACGCCTCTTTCACCCTTCTGGCTCCGCCCTTGTATCCTATTTACCTCCTTCTCCGCCTCTCAGATCTCGCACATGTGCGCCTGCGCCGCTTCACTACAGTCCTCAGCAGTGAGATCTGAGAGGCGGTAACAGGATAGGGCGGGCCAGACGGGTGTAAGAGCCGTGTTTTATGGGCACAGCACGATCTTTCTTCTATACCCTGCACGCCCCAGACCTAGCTCCCCCAGCAAAAGCGGCAAACGCCGAATCTCCAGCACCCGGTGATTAAACATCAGCATGCCGCGTATCACCCGGCATCAATGACACCCGGCGTATAAGATGACCCCTGACTCTTCAGAAGATTTTCAAGGTTCAAAAAGTAGTCTTATACGCCAGAATATACAGTAATAATAATAGTATTGCTAGGTACATACCATACCATTTTCAGGCAGATTTACCTGCCAGTTCTATTATTTCCAACATGTCCGATCTGAATTTCGATCTATTATTTTAACCAATTAATGACAAGCAGACTTATGCATCCTGCTAGAGCCTCTTAACGGCTCCAGGACGTTTTTATAAGTGAAATAGTGCTGCTACCGCCGTGCACGGGAAATTAGGGAAAAATAAAAAATCCGTAGAAAAAATACTCCTTTATTTCCAAATACTGTACTGTCACCATACTTTCTACTAGGGACATAATTAAAACCTTGTGATAACCAGGACAAATAGGCAGATAAAATGTGTGGGTTTTATGTACAGTAGCAGTGTTTATATTAAAACTATAGGAGATGAAATTGAAGAAAGTGTTTGTTCATTTTTTCCTTGTTTTTCCCTTTAAAATGCAAAGAAAATAATTACTGAAAACAAATATCAACTCCAAAAAGCCTAATTGGTGTTGAAAAAACCAAGATATAGATCATTTCATTGTGATTAGTAGTGATTAACCTTTTCGGGACCGGCCGCCTACCCCCCTTAAGGACCAGGCATTTTGCGCGGGAGGGGGGTGCGCACGTTTGGGGGGGGGGGGGGGTCAGGCGGCCGGATCCCGTGTGTGGCTGGCTAGGTTGGTGTCCCCCCATGGTGGCCTGTGCCTCCCCTTTCTGCCAGCAGCCTTCACTCACCTTCCAGGCTCCAGCGATGAGCTGCACGGGACCCTCTTCTCTGGCCGGCATCTCCGTTCTGTCTGTCGATCATAGTAATCAATGTTACAGAGGCGCCAGGACGATAAAATTAGATAAAATGTTTAAAAAACAGGAAGGCAATAGGTGGACTTACCTCCCTGATGCAGACACAAGGAAATGTCGAGTTTATGACAAATAAAAAGGTTTATTTATATACTCCAATATTTTGCTATAAAATATTGAAGTATATAAATAAACCTTTTTATTTGTCATAAACTCGACATTTCCTTGTGTCTGCATCGGGGAGGTAAGTCCACCTATTGCCTCCCTGGTTTTTAAACATTTTATCTAATTTTATCCTCCTGGCGCCTCTAACATTGATTACTATATCGTGTCCACCCCTGGTGGTGGGGAATTGGCCCCCTTTTTTCTTATCTACAGAGAGCGACTTCTTACTCCTGAGGGGGGACAAGTCTAATCTCCCCACCTGCCTACACAGTGGTTACCTGGCAGGTAACCCAGACTTGTGAGTATTACTCCAACCTTATTGTTCACACATTTCCTAATTACCAGTACATACTGCACCATATCGGGCTCTCTGTATCTCCCCCCCTTACTGTCTGTCGATCAGTTCCGGGTCGCGGCTTGATGACGTCATCAAGCCAGGACCCGGCGCTGACGTCAGACAGATGCCGGCCGGAGCGGAGGGGGGTGCCGATCATCACGGGAACGGCAGGGTGGTAAGTGGATCCTCTTCTTTCCCCCCCTGCCGCCGCAGCTGTCAAACTGATCACTATGATCCGACGGCGATCGTAGTGATCATGTGATCTGCAGCCATACGCGATGGCTGCTGATCACTCGGGGGAGATGTCCGCTGTCATATGACAGCTTAATCTTCCCCTCCGGGTGCGCACGATTGCGTCGGGAGCGGAAATTGCGGGCCGGCGTAGATCCTATGCCGCATTAGGCTAGAACTGCCACAAGTGCGGCGTAGAATCTAATGCACGTGGTCCCGAAAAGGTGAAGCTATTGGCAAAAGAAAGGGATGAGCGCTGAAAGGTGAAAATCGCTCTTGTTCGTTAGGGTAAAAACCGCTTTGGGTTAAAGTGGTTAATCGATCTTCTTTTTAATTGTTTTTTCGATTGATTTTAGTTCAATTCTATGAAAACCGATCAAAAATCGATAGAAAATGCAATTAAAAATATTGAAAAATCGATCGAAATTCAGATCGGTCATGTTGGAAATTAATCAATCTGGCAGGTAAATCTGCCAGAAAACTGTATGGTATGTACCTAGTATAAGACATCAGGCTAGGACTATGGTAGAATTAGATTGTGAGCTTCTCTGAGGACAGTCAGTGACATGACTATACTATAAAGTGCTGCAGAAGATGTCAGTGCTATATAAATACATAATAATATGGTAGGGCATTAGACTATGGCCTCAATTCACTAAGATCATGCTGGAGATAAGGCAAGAGAAAACTTACCTCCACACAGTAAGAGAGTTATCTTATCTCTTCATTCCTTACGTTCCCTTTTCTGTAGTTAATTTACCTCTTCTGTAGTTAATTTACCTCTTCTGTAGTTAATTTACCTCTTCTGTAGTTAATTTACCTCCGCTGTAGTTAATTTACCTCCTCTGTAGTTAATTTACCTCCTCTGTAGTTATTTTCACACGCAGTTAATGAACAGCCTGTCTTTAACTCTGGAGTTATTTTAAGGATTAAAGAGTTAACTTAAAGACAGAAGAGTTAACTTTAGGTTTGCCTGAGGTAAAATGTTTCCTGAATACTACATGCCTTGTCGCCATGGTAACAACTCTAGAAGAGTTATTAAAGACAGGAGATAAGCTTAGTGAATTGAGGCCATTGACTATTAGTAGGATTAGATTGTGAGCTCCTCTGAGGACAGTCAGTGACATGACTATGTACTCTGTAAAGTGCTGCAGAAGATGTCAATGCTATATAAATACATAATAATATGGTAGGGCATTAGACTATGACTGCTAGTAGGATTAGAGTGTGCGCTCCTCTGAGGACAGTCAGTGATATGACTATGTACTCTGTAAAGTGCTGCAGAAGAGGTCTGTGCTATAAATGCTAAATAATATTTGTGGAATTGTGTTATTGCCATTCCTTCTGGGTTTCGGCTTGCATTTGACTCACGTTTTGGTAAGGCAGGAGAACTTTGTAATCGTACCACATCTGCAAATCACTGACTGGTTTAATTTGCTCCATAATGGATATCACAGTTCATTAGACGTCTCAGAGAACAACGGCAACCCAATCTGCCTGATTATTTTATCCTTGGACGGCCGCCAATACACGGCTGGTATCTGAAAATGGTGCCAGGTTCTGAAATGTGCCGTCTTTTTTTTTTTTTTTTTCCTCTTCTTATTTTAGTCTGTGTTAAAGCGTGAAAGTGCACCAAATGATTCCTTAGTTCTGGATTATGTTACCCATCACAGGAAGATTAGAAATGGGGAGGAGGAGGTGGGGGAGGGGTGCAGATCAAAGTGCCCATACATTTGCAGATGAGGCAGCAGATTCAAACATCAGACAGATCCCTTTCTGATCTAATCAGAGGGGAATCTATTGCTGCCACACACCTGCACACAGATTTTCAAAAGGATTTAGCGTAAAATCGTTTGGAAGTTTGTGCAGCCATCTTTGCCACATATTGACCTGGGGGCATGGTAGGTGAAGTCCCTAGTGTCCAATGCAGGAACTGCAGGAAAATAATGTTGCTTAGTTCCCTTTTACCTTCTTGCAGCGTTTAAATAGGTATGATAGCTGCCATGGTTGAAATGGAAGTGATTCTCAATTAGAAATTGGGAAAAACCGTTCAGCTGAGGATGGGAGTGGCTACCAAAAACCAGGCCTGCTGCAGTAAATAATTGGTGGTCACTTGCCTGGAACACAAGGATTCGCAAATGTAATATGGGAATTTACAAACACTGCTGAACTACTTAAATGTATATTAAACAATTTTAGTAGCAATGTATGCAGCAATCGTACCAATTAAACGTGCAGATAATGATTGCAGTCAGAGATTGTAAAGCAGACTTTGCAAGAGGAAGCAACAATCGTACCAATTAAACGAGCAGATAAGCATTACCTTATGCTCATACTGTGCTGTGTGATCTGGTCTGCATGTATTCCTGTATTGTCTTATTGCTGTTTGTCACCCCGAAATATTGTCTGTAACCTAAATTAATGTCCAGCGCTGCGTAATATGTTGGCGCTTTATAAATACAATAAATAAATCTTCTTCTAGGCTTATGCCTAACCTCCCCCCCCCCCCCCCCCCCCCCCTCTTCTATACCTGATTATTACCCCTATCCTGCCGCTGCATGTCCATAAGTTCTTCTAACTTGCTCCTGACTTCTCTGACTGGTGCCTATCTCCAATTGTCCGTACAGTAACCCATAAAAGTGGCCTAACCCTAATCTACCCCTGAAACTAGCCAATCACAGGTTGATAGTGGCACATTCTGGCTCGCAATCGATCCCCCTGATTGTAAATTGGTGGGATGTAGGTTTGCTTGTGTGTCTTTGTAGTTGACCTAGATGAGATTTCATGGGATTTACATTTCACACTGTTAGGACTACTTGAGCTGTATTGCCAGAGCCCAGTTTTGGTGTGGGAATTCTGCAGGTTTTTGTGAAGCCAGCGGACAGAATCTACAGCATTCTAAGCTTCCTGGTCCTTTTAATGCAGAAATCTTTGGTCTATTTATAGCTGGAACAACTTTCACAGATTATTTCGAGTTTTTCAGAAAATGCTGTGTGACTGGTTTCCTCTTGAGTGCAGCACAAGCCTAGACTTATTTAAGGATCAGAGTAGGTGTGAAATTTAAAATTTTCAGTCTGCTGAATGAACAGATTTTTTTTTTTCCCCTGCACGTATAGTCTAGTTTAACCACTTAATGACAACTGGACGTATACTTTGTTTCCCTGAAAATGAGACACTGTCTTATATTAATTTTTCCTTTTAAAAATATGTGCTAGGGCTTATTTTTGGGGAGGTCTTATTTTGTGGATGGACATGCTGGGTACACAATCCCCAGGGGGATTAAATGAAGATTATAGCCTTAGATGTTTCCTTTGATCTATGACTCTGCTCTTTCCCCTATGTAAGGGTTAAGTAACTTTAAGTATTGTGCCCGCCCCCTAAGTGGGGGGTGTGATATTATGTTGCTATATATGTGTGAAGGAAAGATGTGAACTTCAGCATTTGATAAAGGGCCTTTGCCCGAAACGTCATGCTCTTGGAGTGCTCTTGTACCACTGCTTTTTATATGCAATAAACAGATCGCCAAGCATTCAAGAAGGGTTGAGTCCTATTGGGATTTGTATGTATTGGATTCACAAGGAGGAGTGATGGACCTCTAGGCCTAACGGGACTCCCCGACATACATTATCTCTTATCCCAGAGGCGGGCAGACACACTTCAGATTGCAGATCAAAGTGCCCATACATTTGCAGATGAGGCAGCAGATTCAAACATCAGACAGATCCCTTTCTCATCTGATCAGAGGGGAATCTATTGCTGCCACACACCTGCACACAGATTTTCAAAAGGATTTAGCGTAAAATCGTTTGGAACTTTGTGCAGCCATCTTTGCCACATATTGACCTGGGGGCATGGTAGGTGAAGTCCCTAGTGTCCGATGCAGGAACTGCAGGAAAATAATGTTGCTTAGTACCCTTTTACCTTCTTGCAGCGTTTAAATAGGTATGATAGCTGCCATGGTTGAAATGGAAGTGATTCTCAATTAGAAATTGGGAAAAACCGTTCAGCTGAGGATGGGAGTGGCTACCAAAAACCAGGCCTGCTGCAGTAAATGGTGGTCACTTGCCTGGAACACAAGGATTCGCAAATGTAATATGGGAATTTACAAACACTGCTGAACTACTTAAATGTATATTAAACAATTTTAGTAGCAATGTATGCAGCAATCGTACCAATTAAACGTGCAGATAATGATTGCAGTCAGAGATTGTAAAGCAGACTTTGCAAGAGGAAGCAACAATCGTACCAATTAAACGAGCAGATAAGCATTACCTTATGCTCATACTGTGCTGTGTGATCTGGTCTGCATGTATTCCTGTATTGTCTTATTGCTGTTTGTCACCCCAAAATATTGTCTGTAACCTAAATTAATGTCCAGCGCTGCGTAATATGTTGGCGCTTTATAAATACAATAAATAAATCTTCTTCTAGGCTTATGTCTAACCTCCCCCCCCCCCCCTCTTCTATACCTGATTATTACCCCTATCCTGCCGCTGCATGTCCATAAGTTCTTCTAACTTGCTCCTGACTTCTCTGACTGGTGCCTATCTCCAATTGTCCGTACAGTAACCCATAAAAGTGGCCTAACCCTAATCTACCCCTGAAACTAGCCAATCACAGGTTGATAGTGGCACATTCTGGCTCGCAATCGATCCCCCTGATTGTAAATTGGTGGGATGTAGGTTTGCTTGTGTGTCTTTGTAGTTGACCTAGATGAGATTTCATGGGATTTACATTTCACACTGTTAGGACTACTTGAGCTGTATTGCCAGAGCCCAGTTTTGGTGTGGGAATTCTGCAGGTTTTTGTGAAGCCAGCGGACAGAATCTACAGCATTCTAAGCTTCCTGGTCCTTTTAATGCAGAAATCTTTGGTCTATTTATAGCTGGAACAACTTTCACAGATTATTTCGAGTTTTTCAGAAAATGCTGTGTGACTGGTTTCCTCTTGAGTGCAGCACAAGCCTAGACTTATTTAAGGATCAGAGTAGGTGTGAAATTTAAAATTTTCAGTCTGCTGAATGAACAGATTTTTTTTTTCCCCTGCACGTATAGTCTAGTTTAACCACTTAATGACAACTGGACGTATACTTTGTTTCCCTGAAAATGAGACACTGTCTTATATTAATTTTTCCTTTTAAAAATATGTGCTAGGGCTTATTTTTGGGGAGGTCTTATTTTGTGGGGTTAGCCAGATCCCCTTTAGTATTTAGCCAGATCTCCCCTTGTATATAGCCAGAAACCCGAAGTGTATACCCAGACACCCTCCCACCCTCAGTATGTAGCCAGAACCCCCTAGTATGTAGCCAGTGTAAATAGGCATATTCCGCCCCCCAAAAATGTATCTTCTTTGCTACTGGCCCCCTTCTCTAGAAAGTCTGATCCCCTCCGGTTTACGCAGTGCATAATTCAAATCTCAGATCAGTATGGAAAGGCAGCTAAACTTGTACAGTATCAACGCCACCATATACAGGAAGTGATCTGTTTACTTCCTGTATACAGCGGCACTGTTACTGTACAACTTTAGCTGCCTTTCCCCGCTGATCTGAGATCTGAATTATGCACTGCGTAAAACAGAGGGGGGTCCGATTTGCTGGAGGAGGGCGGCCAGCAGCAAGGAGGTAAATCTGCAGCAGTGGGGGTGCGGCATCATGGCGGGGGGGGGGGGGTGTGTGTGCAGCTAGGTCTTATTTTCGGGGGATGTCTTATTTTAGGGGAAAGACTGTATGTGGTTGAGTGTGCACCACCAGTTTGTTACTAAATGAGGGACATGTGGACATCATTTTAACAGTGACAAGTTGTAGAATACATTTTGGTGTGTCTCAAAGCTTGGCCCCACATGGACCGGCTGCTTGGACTGTTTGTAGTCAGGATTTCTGGTTTTATTGTGGATAAACAGACCTTATTAGATTCACACTGAAATGTAATACTCAACTTGTAAAAACGTATCTATATTGAATTTAAACAGATCGGTTTCTTACAATGTTTTAATTTTTGGTTAAAACATTGGTTTTGTCCAATCCGTTTTTCCATTGGTTTTGGCCACTAAGAATACAATTTGCTGAACGATCATTTACAAACAATTCTTCGTATGAAAGATTGGAAATGATAGTTTGTGGACCACGAATGGAAAAAAAATCTAGTATCCAATCAGATTAATGGAATCAGTCCAATTTTCAGATGTATCCCGTCAATCTGATTAGGTTGGTTAGGAGAGTTAGTGGTCCCAAATGATCATTTCTGATCATTCATACGTAGAATCGTTTGTCGTAAAGGATCGTTCCTCAAATTGTATCGTTAGTGGCCACCCTTAGTTACCTGCCGCATAGGATCCATTTGCATCCATTTTGTTCCGCTAAATGGAATGTTTTTAGTGCTAGTGTGAACGCAGCCTAAGGTCCCTTTCATCACTTGAGCGCATCCAAAAAACGGAAATTCCAACCGAACGAACGGCGTTTCTGTTATGATGCGATTTTTCGGCATTGCGATTGTGATTCCATCCTGTACAATGAATGGAAATTGCAATGCGTTTCTGTATTTTCGATGGCAACAATGCGTTACAATTTCGCAGTGAATAGCAGCACATGGATGTGGACATCAGACAGGGCAGTCTGTGTACTTCTGATGTCCCCACAGACTGCATCACATTGCAGCAAGCAATGCAAGCCTGGGTAAGGGGCATTACACAGATACAAATGATTTGGTTTTACTCCTAGCTGAAGAGGTGATTATAGGTCACCTATACTTTGCTGTTATTGGATGTGTGCTTGGGGCAATAATTGCTTCTAGGAACCCTTTGAAACTCCTCTGTTTTTTTTCTTTGCGGCATTTGAATCAACTAAGATTTTCTAGACGCTTCCCTTTTTTTTTTTTTTTTTTTTAACTTCCGGAGTCTCCGTCTAAAGAGAGACTCTAGACTCTCACCAAGTGTGTATTAAAGGGACACTTAAAGAGAAACTCCGACCAAGAATCGAACTTTATCCCAATCAGTAGCTGATACCCCCTTTTACATGAGAAATCTATTCCTTTTTCACAAACAGACCATCAGGGGGCGCTGCATGGCTGATATTGTGGTGAAACCCCTCCCACAGGAAACTCTGAGGACCGTGGTACTCCTGGCAGTTTCCTGTCTGTGAACCTTGTTGCATTGTGGAAATAGCTGTTTACAGCTGTTTCCAACTGCCAAAAAGCATGCAGCAGCTGCATCACCTGCCAACAGTAAAAATGTCACCATGTGATAAATGTCAGAATGTGAATCAGGGATTTAAGAGATTTTATAATGAGCAAACACTGACTAAATCATTTATACATAATTATTGTAAAAATGAAGCACTTTTTTATTACATTATTTTCACTGGAGTTCCTCTTTAAACCAGGAATACAAAACAGTTTTACTTTCCTGGAGCTTCTACCAGCCCCCTGCATCTGTCCGGTGCCCTCGCAGTCACTCGCGGTTCTGGTTCCCTGCCACCAGCTAGTTTCATTTTCGCTGACAGGCCTTGCCACACGTATTTTTCTTTGCGTTCCCATCCGCAATAGTGTTCTGTGCCTGTGCAGGACGCTATTGAGGACGGGAACATAAAGGATACGCATGGCCAGGCCTGCACATGCGCAAAAAGCTTGCTGGCTCAGTGAGGGAAAATGAAACTAGCTGGCGGCAGGGGACTGGAGGATCCGTGAGGTCACGGGATGGCTGCAGGGAGCTGGTAGAAGCCCCAGGCAAGTAAAACGTTTTTTTTTATTTCTGGCTTAAATGTCCCTTTAAACGGGAACTTTAATCCAGGATTGAACTTACTCCCAATCAATAGCTGATAGTTACCCCTTTTCCCATGGGAAATCTTTACCTTTTCTCCAGTAGATCATCAGGGGGTCTGTGTGGCTGATATTGTGGTGAAACCCCTCCCACATTGTAATGTCATGACCATGGTTCTGATAGTTTGCTGTCTGTGAACCTCATTGCATTGTGGGAAATTACCGCTTTTTCCAAATGCCAAGCATGCAGCATCTCACTCTGTGCCCAGATAGCTCCATTACGAACATTCTGTACAGATCACCTGGCAGAATTTAAGATGTCACCACCAGTGATAAATGTCAGAATGTAAATGTAAATCAGGCAAAGATTTTACAATGGGCAAACAGTGACTAAATAATCTATACTTTTATATTGTAAAACAAATAAAAGCAATTTTATTATTATAGGCTTAGAAAATAGTGCAAAATGGTTTGTGTGCAATGCTTATAAATGTTTGCCTTGTGAATCAGGATGTATTCCACACAACAGGCATTAGCGCTAGGCTAGCTACATGCTTTAAAAAATTTTTTTTTAAAAAGTGCTGCGCTGCCCTTTGGCGGATTTATTGTACCGCCAAGGGGGTATTAACCCCCTTGGCGGTACAATAAATCCGCCAAAGGGCAGCGCAGCACTTTTTAAATTTTTTTTTTTTTAAAGCATGTAGCTAGCCTAGCGCTAGCTACATGCTTCCCCCCTCATTTCGCTATCCCTCCCACCCCTCCGATCGCCGCCGGCGCTTTTACCCTGCAGGGAATCCCGTTCTGAACGGGATTCCCTGTATGGGCTTCCCCGTCGCCATGGCGACGATCGCAATGACGTCATCGACGTCCTGACGTCAGCGGGTGTCCCAATCCACCCCTCAGCACTGCCTGGCGCTGATTGGCCAGGCAGCGCAGGGGTCTCGTGGGGAGGGGGGCGCGGCAGAGGCGAATCGGCGGCGATCGTTATGCACACGCAGCTAGCAAAGTGCTAGCTGCGTGTAGCAAAAAAAAATTATGTAAATCGGCCCAGCAGGGCCTGAGCGGCACCCTCCGCCGGCTTACCCCGTGTCCAGCACGGGGTTACCGCTAAGGAGGTTAAACACAAGCCCACACTAGAGCTTTGCAAATACTGCAATAGAAATAACAGTATTTTATTACATTAATTTATTTACATGCTGCATTGTTAATAACCTATTGTAACTCATAACATCACACTCAGTAACTGGCAACACACAAAGGCTCAGGCCAGTAGTTCTCAACCTTTTTACCCTGGAGGAACTCCTGCAAATCATTTTTAGATCTTAAAGAGACTCCGCAAATATTTTTTCAGCCTTATTTCTTCTATCCTATAAGTTCCTATACCTGTTCTAATGTGGTCTGTCTTACTGCAGCCTTTCCTAGTTGCACAGTCACTGTAATATCTCTGTTATATAATCTTCTTTCCTTTGTCGGCTTTGTCGGCTGAGGCAGGAATGTGCTGCTCTGCTTCTGATAGGCAAATGCTATACGCACCCTCTCCACACCCCCTCCAGGCTCTGTATGAGTCAGACTGAGCCTCTCTCAGCCTATCACATGCTGTTAGTAGCCATGTTTTTTGTTTGTAAACACTGCCTACAACTGGCAATTACAAGCCAGGATTGCAGCAGGGAGTGGCAGAAACAGCACAGAGGTGCCCAGGAGAACATAATGAATAGAATGGTATGCTTTTTATTGTAAGAATTTTAGAGTACAGATTCTCTTTAAGGACCCCCTGCAAATAATTTTTAAGCCTCATCTACACTGTACAATTTTCGATAAACGGATCTATTATGCTGGGAATACACGGCACCATTCTGAGCTGATAAGATGGCTCGATAGATAATTTCCAACATGTCCGATCTCCCGCCCGATCATTTTTTGCCGCTCGATTTCTCATTGAAGGGAATTGAAAAAATAAGAAAAACGAGCGGGAGATCAGTGAATCGAGCAGGCAAAACGATCGAGCGCCAGAATCGACCCGTGTATTCCCAGCATTAGATAGATCTAATAAGAAATTGCATTGTGTGTAGCAGGGCTGTGGAGTCCGAGTTGGAGTCGGAGTCAGGGCAATTTTGGGCACTTGGAGTCGGAGTCGTTGATTTCATAAAATGAGGAGTCTGAGTCGGGAGTCGGATGATTTTTGTACAAATTCCACAGCCCTGTTTAGTATTAGACTAAGGAGTCTGAGTCGAGGAGTCGGAGTCTGAGCCATTTTGAGTCCCCGGAGTTGGAGTCTGAGTCGTGGTTTCAGAAACTGAGGAGTCTGAGTCGGAGTTGGAGTCGGAAGATTTTTGTACCGACTCCACAGCCCTGGTGTGTA
The DNA here is from genome assembly GCF_040937935.1 of Hyperolius riggenbachi. Lineage (NCBI taxonomy): Eukaryota > Metazoa > Chordata > Amphibia > Anura > Hyperoliidae > Hyperolius > Hyperolius riggenbachi. Next base: position 475,311,355 of record NC_090649.1, read on the forward strand.
GATGTCCAAATTGTTTCAGATCAATTTTGTGGTAGATTTTGCTTTGATAAGTACCCAAAATCTATTGCAAAATCTAATGCAATCCGATTGGACCGGTTGGAAATTATCTGCTAGGTACACACCATACAATTTTCTGTTAGATTCTTCTGTTAGCTTTTTTCCATGCTGTAGGTAAATCTATCTGGCAGGTAAATCTAAGAGAAAATCTAACAGAAAATTGTATGGTGTGTACCTAGCAGATAATCTCCAACCAGTCCAATCGGATTGCATTACATTTTGCAATAGACTATTATAGATCTGATCTGATGGAAAATTGTACCGTGTAGATGAGGCTTTAGATCTCAAGGAACCCTTGCGTTTATTTTGCAGGAGGCGTGGTCTTTAAAAGTAAGCGTGGCTGTTTATTTCACTACTCCCTTTTACAGTGTCTTTTTATGAATGTGCTCATTAATATTCTAACCCCCAATTTAGTGCCTTTTTCCCCCTGTTATAATATATAATGTGCTCTTTCATACTTCCCCTGCCACCAGGATGGGGGAAAATGCCGAGGAGACCCTGCAGACTACTCAAGGAACCTGGGGCTGGAGGGACCACTGGTTGAGAGAGTCTAGCTCAGGTTATCTTCTACATCTGCACCTGAGGACTGAAAAATGTCCACCTTAACCACCCTGGCGTTTTGATTTGCGGCGCTCGGCCGCGGGTGTTTTTTTTTTTTTCTTCTTTTTAATCATGTAGCTAGCCTAGCGCTAGCTACATGATTCCCCCCTCCCTGCGGCTTCCCGCCCACCCCTCTGATCGCCGCCGGTGATCATACCCAACAGGAAATCCTGCTCTGAACGGGATTTCCTGTTGGGGCTTCCCTCATCGCCACGGCGATGATCGGATTGACGTCATCGACTTCAGGGGGAGTCCCGATCCACCCCATAGCGTAGCCTGGCGGTGATTGGCCAGGCTGCACTGACGGTCTGGGGAGGGGATAGGGGTTTCCTCTTTCGCAGCGGGGGATCGGTGGCGAGCAGTGGCAATCGGACGAAACACACAGCTAGCAAAGTGCTAGCTGCGTGTTTAAAAAAATAAAATAAAAAATAAATAAATAAAAAAAGACCCACCAGGGGCTGAGCAATCCACCGCGGCGGTCATGTGGTTACAGTGGTCTGAGCAGCCTTTTAAAGTGGACCGCTGCACAGGATAGAAGGAAAACGGAGAGAAATGTGCCCTGTATGTATTTAGAGAGTTTAGCCTGTCTAATCCCCCCTCATTTATGACTAGTCACAGCTGTAATTTGATCTCTCAGCTGTGTCAGCTGGCTGTCACCAAATAGCAGCTTATAAACACAGGATGTTAACACTATGTCTGCTTCCATGAAAGCAGAAAGTAGACACACTGCAGATTTATTGCAGTATTTGTATCAGATGTAACAAAGAAATATTTTTCTTTAAAGGTTATTCTGCTGTTGCTTGTCTCTTAGAGCAGAGAGGAAGTTCTGAGTTCAGGTCCACTTTAAACACAAGCCCACACTAGAGCTTTACAGAACCCACAATAAAAATACAGTATTTTATTACATTCATTTATTTACAGTACTGCATTGTTAACATCGTATTGTTGTAACTAATAACATCACACACAGTAACTGGCATCACACAAGGGCTCAGGTTATCTAATACTTGCACTACACCTGAGGACTGAAGAATGGCCACCTTAAAGAGACACTGAAGCATTAGGAGCAGAGACATAAGTCTAATATTGTTTCCAGTACAGGAAGAGTTAAGAAACTCCAGTTGTTATCTATGCAAAATGAGCCATTGAGCTCCAGGACGTTTAAAGTCACAGAGAGCTCTGTCTTCTGAAGCTCATCATCTCAACTGTCAGTCACTGGATTTTCTTTTTATCTGTAGAGGTGTCCTCTGCAGATAAAAAGAAAATCCAGTGACAAAAGTTCCCTGGCCTGCTCTGTAAAATCATTTGGCATGCTGAGTAGTGTGTAAACTGCAAATATTAGAAAATTATGCAATGTTATAAAAAAATACTATATAACTGAAAATACAAATGTTTTTATATGTTGGAATATTGTACTACGGTATATTATGTTCTCGGTCTCTTCCAGTTAATTTTTCAGATGTTTTAGATGAATTTTGGAATATGCTGCAGACGGCTTGTACTTCCTTTGTCTGACTTGTTATATTAGCTTCTGCAGACTTCGGTGCAACACATAAATAACCCCGCCTTTTTGTGTTTCGCAGCTGGTGTATGAATTTTTCCTGAGGTTTTTGGAGAGTCCAGACTTTCAACCGAGTATTGCGAAGAGGTTTGTGGACCAGAAATTTGTGCAGCAGGTATGATTTTTTTTTTATTTTTCCCAGTGTTTAATGCTTGTTGAATTGAGCTGTGATATATATCTGCAAATGTACTACAGCCGTTTGTACCATGATTCAAATACACAGGCCCTAATGTCCAGTAATAGAACTGCCACAGACTCTCTTTGAGAGCCATGGTAGAAAAGGTCCTGGTTGTTCTGTGCCAAGTTCACCGTAAAAAGATGATCATAGGCATTTTTTACTAAAGCACTTAGCAGCGGGAAGGGGGAGGGATGTCATGACCGTGGGGTGGGGCATAGACTTAGCAGCAGTGGGCGGTGCCATGACCATTCTGTGGGGTGGGGCATAGGCAGGCATAGGTGTAGCATAGTATTCAGTCTTACCTCCACATACTGCAATCCTCCCAGGAGCTGCTTTAAAGGTCAACTGTAACGAGAGGTGTATGGAGGCTGCCATATTTATTTCCCTTTACCAGTTGCCTGGCAGCCCTGCTGATCCTCTGCCTCAAATACTTTTAGCCATAGCCCCTGAACAAGCATGCAGCAGATCGGGTGTTTCTGACATTGTCAGATCTGACAAGATTACCTGCATGCTTGTTACTGGCGTTTATTCACGCACTTCTGCAGCCAAATAGATCAGCAGGGCTGCCAGGCAACTGGTATTATTTAAATGGAAATAAATATGTCAGCTTCCATATACTTCTCACTTCAGTTGTCCTGTAAAGTTTCACTGCAGTGAGATTGTTAAATTCTGATACAGTGAAACCCCCATTATCCGGCACTGACGAGGATTGGCTGATGCCAGACAAGTGTAGTTTCTGGTTGCTTAAGAGTCAATATTATAAGAACACTTGGCTAAAGAAAAGTACGATTATTATTGATTTATAAAGGGCAAACATATTCCGTAGCGCTGTTCAAAGTAATAAATAAACACTGGGTATAAAATAATACAGACAATTTGTATACACCAATATACAAAATATATACAAAATGCACCTGAGGGGCGGCAGCAGGATGATTTCCAATAGATTTTATGCTGAAATCTATAGCAAATCACTGAGCAGTGGGCGGGATGGCAATAGATCCTTCAGTGATCAGATTCGATCAGAGAGGGATCTATCTATTGGTTGATCTCTTGGCAGACAGACAGGTGTTTGGGCACCTTGAGTTATCTTATATAACAAACCACTCAGGGATCTATTATGATGTAACAAAAAAAAAGTGTATTATGACAAACCTCACATTTACACTCTATAACATCATAATCCCTCAGTATTGCACCACCCCTTTAAAACCATAAGGCCACAACATAATCACCCAACATGATCCTCATTCACAATATTGCACTGCTGACTATCACCAAAAATTGAACTTTGTGCCTGAAAAGAGTTGTGTCCTTAATATGCTATCATAAGCACCAAGATTGCAAGTTTTTCCATAGGCAAAAAACACATCATATCTTCCTTATATCCTCTCCAGGGTGAAACCCTTCAGCTTCAACATAGCTTGTATCACAGTTAATAAATATGTGCAAAAACGGCCATACAGAGCAATAGCAGAGTCCATCTGCCTGCTTATTGGAGGGAGACCCAGCAGTGTCATGATGCTGAATCTCTGCTATTGTACCTGACTTCTGATTGGTGCGTTCCTCTTCTAGCTGCTGGAGCTGTTTGACAGTGAAGACCCCCGAGAGCGGGAATTTCTGAAGACCGTATTACATCGAATTTACGGCAAGTTTCTCGGCCTAAGAGCGTTCATCAGAAAGCAGATTAACAATATTTTTCTCAGGTATCGGATTCATTGAAATTTGTTAATGTATTTGCACTGACATTCCTCTAATGTTATTTGTATGCAGGACACTGTGGAGGAGAAACCTATCTTAGGGCTCATACACCTTCCCAACTGATGTCGCCCATCGGGGTTCAGGAATGAATCCCCTTGGGGGGGGGGGGGGGACATTGATGGGCCGGGCTGCACACACGTGTCTGTCAGCTTTGTAGCTGATGATGTATGTGTTGCTATGGGAAGGGGGGCAGAGGGATGACTGGTGCATGCATGTGACGGGTGGGGGATCGGCGTCTCTGGGGTTGAGTACATCCGCCCAGCAGATCGACTGCAGATTAGGGGTCGCCTTCTGCCTACACACACCTGATTGTGGACTGAGGCGGTCATCATTGTCCGCCTCAGACGACTTAAAGGAATCCATAAGCCTAAGATGATGATAATAAAAAAAAAAAAGTTTTACTCTCCTGGGGCTTCTACCAGCCCCCTGCAGCCGTCCCGTGCCCTCGCAGTCACTGTCGGATCCTCCTGTCCGCCGCCACCAGCTACTTTAAATTTGCAGACATGCCTGGCCACACGTAACCTTCTGCAGGTTCCCATCAGCAATAGCGCCCTGAGCAGGACGTTATTGCCAGGGCTGTGGAGTCGGTACAAAAATCTTCCGACTCCTTGGTTTATGAAACCACGACTCCGACTCCGGGTACCCAAAATGACTCCGACTCCTTAGTCTAAATCATAACAGGGCTGTGGATTTTGTACAAAAATCAACCGACTCCGACTCCTCAGTTTACGAAACCATGACTCCGACTCCAACTCCGGGTGCCCAAAATTCCCTCGACTCCGACTCCAACTCAGACTCCACAGCCCTGGTTATTGCGGACGGGAACGCGCAGAAGGTTACACGTGCCCACGCCTGTTGGCAAAGTTAAAGTAGCTGGCAGCGGGGGACAGGAGGATCCGAGTGGTTTTTTTTTGTTTGTTTGTTTTTTTAACTCTTCCTGTACTGTAAAACATGACTTTTATTTGCTACTTATGTTCTATTTATTATTTCTCACTCGGCTGTCCCTCAGAGCGGTTTGTAATGTGTGTCCCTCATAGGCTGATGCCTAAGAGAGGCGGGGATGAGTGCCGATTGCCGTCCTATGGCGATTTAGGACGGCACAGGGGGGAGGGAGAGGGAGGGAGGGAGGGAAAAGCCTCCCTTTTTTAATTATAATTAAAAAAAAAAGATAAATTGCAGCAGCGATCAGAGACCTCCTACAGAGTGTCCTATTAAGGACAAGAAAAGGAGGTACGATTTATTTGTGTGCTTCGTTGTTTGTCAATGTGCTGCACAGCCCTCTATTGTGAAAAATGGCCTGGTCACTAGAGGGGTGTAAGCCTGTGGTCCTGAAGTGGTTGAAAAACCAGTGCGAGGATATGGAGGCTGCCATATTTTTTTCCTTTTAAGCAATACTGGTTGCCTGGCAGCCCTGCTGATCCTCTGCCTCCAATACTTTAAGCCACAGACCTGGAACAAGTATGCAGATCAGATGTTTGACTGCAATTGCCACGTGCTTGTTTCAGGTCTGTGATTCAGTCACTATTAACCAGCCTGGCGGTATGGACGAGCTCAGCTCGTCCATCACCGCCGGAGGCTGCCGCTCAGGCCCTGCTGGGCCGATTTTCATCAAATAAAGAGCAGCACACGCAGCCGGCACTTTGCCAGCCGCGTGTGCTGCCTGATCGCCGCCGCTCCGCGGCGATCCGCCGCGAGCAGCGGCGAAAGAGGGTCCCCCCAGCCGCCTGAGCCCAGCGTAGCTGGAACAAAAAGTTCCGGCCAGCGCTAAGGGCTGGATCGGAGGTGGCTGACGTCAGGACGTCGGCTGACGTCCATGACGTCACTCCGCTCGTCGCTATGGCGACGATCTGAGCAAAACAAGGAAGGTCGCTCATTGCGGCCTTCCTTGTTTATTCTGGGCGCCGGAGGCGATCGGAAGAACGCCTCCGGAGCGCCCTCTAGTGGGCTTTCATGCAACCAACTTTCAGTTGGCTGCATGAAATAGTTTTTTTTTTTTTAATTTAAAAAAAACCCTCCCGCAGCTGCCCTGGCGATCTTAATAGAACGCCAGGGTGGTTAAAGCATGTATGCTCAACAGGCAAAGTGGCATTGTTTAAAAGGAAATAAATATGGCAGCCTCCATATCTCTCGTACTTCAGTTGTCCTTTTAGCCCTGGGACCCACTACGTGATTTGCTGAAAAACTGAAGTGCCGCAATTTCCCAGAGCGATTAGGATTTGGCGACTGTAGCCGCTGATGCAATCGCTCCCAAAATGCTGCAAAAAATTGCTCTGCAATTGCAACGCTGCTAGTGAGACCACCCCCATAGGGATCCACGGGCATAGAAGATCGGCAAGTGCTGCCAAAGCACTCCTAGTGGGTCTCAGCGCGTACATTTGAAATCGGCGCCGGTAGACTTGGGCGCAGGATACAGTGTTATATAGCTGATCTTGCTTCTGCACAAGTCCGGGCCGATTTAATTACTATTCCCCCTCCAGGCCGACATGGATAGTAGGGGAATGAAATAATTCGGCTTCCAGCGATTGCTGGAGGCCGAATTATTATGTTTTTAAGCAACTTCGGCTCTGTCTTCTGACGGAGCCGACGTTACTCACTGAGCACTTCAATAGGAGTGATTCCTATTGAAGTCTATGGAGGCGCCGGCTGCGCCCAAATCTAGCAGCGCTGAAAAGCACTGCTCCGGGTCTCCGCTGTAAAACAGCATCAGTTCTTGTAGACATACTTGGGCAGCTTTTGAACAGAGCAGACGCTTGTAGTAAGTTTATGGCAGTGCATTATGGGAAGGAATTTTTCTGAGATTTATGGGCCTATCCTAACATGTCTTTTGTTTTCTCAACAGGTTTATCTACGAAACGGAGCATTTTAACGGTGTGGCGGAATTGCTGGAGATATTGGGCAGGTAATTTTGTGTACACCATGTCTTCTGGCTAGACGTCATCATGAAGCAATGATGGCACTACGGAAATACAAGAAGATAATACATTTCATTTCAAACCATGTGATCGGTTCTTTATTTTATTTTCATTTTATAACTAGAGATGGTCAATGACTTGCAAATTATTCCGGCTTGCATACATATTTAGTGAAAATTGTGTGCAGCTCGGTACATACGATGTGCATTAGATATGCATGCAATCTGCAATCCTGAGCATACCATTGATTATGGCATAAAGTTTTGATAGTAGAAGGAAAACACAGAGAAATGCACCGTGTATGTATTTAGAGAGTTTAACCTGTCTAATTCCCCCACATCTGTGACTAATCACAAGTTGTAATTTGATTTATCTGCTTTGTCAGCTGGCTGTCTCGGCAGAGCAGATAATTTGTAAACACAGGATGTTAACCCAATGTCCGCTTCCATGAAAACAGGAAGTAGATACAGTGCAGATTTATTGCAGGATTTGTATCGGCTGTAACAAAGACATTTTATCCTTTAAAGGTTGTTATGATGTTGCTTATCTTTTAGAGCAGAGAGGAAGTTCTGAGTTCAGGTCCACTTTAAAGAGACACTGAAGCGAAAAAAAAAATATTATGATTTGTATGTGTAGTACAGCTAAGAAATAAAACATTAAGATCAGATACATCAGTCTAGTTGTTTCCAGTACAGGAAGAGTTAAGAAACTCCAGTTGTTATCTCTATGCAAAAAAGCCATTAAGCTCTACGACTTTCAAAGTCGTGGAGAGGGCTGACTTCTGACTTTTATTCTCTCAACTGTAAGTGAACTGTTTACTTTTCCTCTGCCAGAGGAGAGGTCATTAGTTCACAGACTGCTCTTAAAGACTCATTTTGAATGCTGAGTGTTGTGTAATCTGCACATATTATAGAATGATGCAATGTTAGAAAACACACTATATACCTGAAAATAAAAGTATGAGAATATTTTCTTTGCTGCTAATCTTCTAGAAATTATTCATAGTACACAACCAATTCATTATATCATATATTTTTTTTTCGCTTCAGTGTCTCTTTAAAAGGATGGGCTGCATCCAAGTAGGCAGCCATAGCTGTTGAAGCTCTGTTGGAAGTAACGGTGGAGAATGTTCAGAAGTTCTGTAATATAGGAGTGAGATTTGAAATGGAAATCCATCATTGTAAGCGGTTTTGCTCATGTTGTCTCCTGTGAAGTCATCATTTAGCAGCGGACAAATGAATCCTTGTTCTGCAGATTTGATCAGGAAGCAAAGCTACCTCAAGGCAGTTTATCCAATCAGCACGTTTGTGCCGAGTTAATGGTTAAGTGTGGTGATGGTGACTATGGATGGCACTGGGAGTCCCAGGTTCAGTTCCCGCCAGGAGTTTGCATGTTTCCATGACTTTTGTCCAGATGCTCCAGCCCTCTGCTGTTTCTGCCAAAACACAGCGAGTAGGAAATGGGTTGAAAATGGGTTAAAAATTCAATTTGACTTTGTGTGTATTAAACTATTGCTATGATGAGGATTGGATTGTGAGCACCTCTGAGAACAGTCAGTGACATGACTATGTACTCTGTAATATGCTGCAGAAGATGTCAGTGCTATATAAATACATAATATTAATATGGTAGGACATTAGACTGATTATGGTAGGGATTAGATTGTGAGCTCCTCTGAGGACAGTCATTGACATGACTATGTATTCTGTAAAGCGCTGCAGAATATGTCATTGCTATATAAATACATTTATTTATTGTATTTATAAAGCGCCAACATGTTATGCAGCGCTGGACATTAGTTAAGGTTACAGACAATATTTAGGGGTGACATACAGCAATAAGACAATATAGGAATACAAGAAAGACCAGATCACACAGCACAGTATGAGTACAAGGTAATGCTTAGTCACTGGAAGGAGCATGGAGATTAGGCAAGTCGCGTTCTCCTAGATACATAGTATGGGTGCACAGTAATGGAGGTGCATGAACAGGTAGGAGACATAAGGAGGAGGACCCTGCCCGAAAGCTTACAATCTATGGTAGGACATTAAACCCAATCTACACTATAGGATTCTTTGTGCGATTCAATTACGATTCTATTTGTGATCCGATTAAATCCGAAATGTCAGATCAGGATTCGATTCAATTTGATTTGCCATTGCGAAACAATGGCAAATCGAATTGAATAGAATCGAATCCCCATCAGACATGTTGGATTTAATCGGATCGTAAATAGAATTGTAATCGAATTGCACTAAAAATCGTATTGTGTAGATGGGGCTTTAGACTATGGTAGGATTAGATTGTAAGTTCCTCTGAGGGGCAGTCAGTGACATGGCTATGTACTCTGTAAAGTGCTGCAGAAATACATAGCGCTTGATACACTAAGACAAATAGCATGCCTTATCAGAGTTAGCATGCCTTATTAGATTAGCACAACGAGCGCTATGAACTTATGCCTACTAATTGGCAATGACGAGAGCTCCACTCGTCCTGCCCTGAGCCCCTGCGGGTCCAATCACTTTAACCTCCCTGGCGTTCTATTAAGATCGCCAGGGAGGCTGCGGGAGGGTTTTTTTTTAATTAAAAAAAAAACTGTTTCATGCAGCCAACTGAAAGTTGGCTGCATGAAAGCCCACTAGAGGGCGCTCCGGAGGCGTTCTTCCGATCGCCTCCGGCGCCCAGAATAAACAAGCAAGGCCGCAATGAGCGGCCTTCCTTGTTTTGCTTACATCGTCGCCATAGCGACGAGCGGAGTGACGTCATGGACGTCAGCTGCCTCCGATCCAGCCCTTAGCGCTGGCCGGAACTTTTGTTCCGGCTGCGCAGGGCTCGGGCGGCTGGGGGGACCCTCTTTCGCCGCTTCTCGCAGCGGATCGCCGCAGAGCGGCGGTGATCAGGCAGCACACGCGGCTGGCAAAGTGCCGGCTGCGTGTGCTGCTTTTTAGTTTGTAAAAATCGGCCCAGCAGGGCCTGAGCGGCGACATCCGGCGGTGATGGACGGCTATATTCGTCCATACCGCTGAGGAGGTTAAAGGACATTATCCCCGCTCTTTGATTGGCCCAATAGGCTGCCTGTCACTTGACAGGAAGCTTGACAGGCAGCCTATTGGGCCAATTAAAGTGCGGGGATAATGTCCTTCAAAGTGATTGGGCCCGCAGGGGCTCAGGGCAGGACGAGTGGAGCTCTCATCATTGCCAATTAGCAGGCATAAGTTCATAGCGCTCGCTATACTACTCTAATAAGGCGTGTTAACTGATAAGGCACCTAAACTCTGATAAGGCATGCTATTTGTCTTAAGGCGCGTACACATGCCATACTTTCAGTCTGCCGACAGCTTGTGCACACGTGCAACTGTCGGCAGAACGTCCACTCGGCGGGAGGGTCTGACGGACCCTTCGTTTGCTAAAGTACAGCGTGTGTACGCGCCTTTAGTGAATCAAGCCCGTAGTATTTCTTGTAACATGCATGTTTTCAATCTAGCAACCTTGCTCACAGGTCAGCAATGTAAAATGATAGATCCACTGTCCTATCTGCAGTGCACAGCTTCCCTCTGTTTCATACACACATCATTGGTGATTTGTCCGCTGTGCTGTTACTCCTATTAACTTCAGCACAATATTGTCTCCTTGCTTTCTTTTACCTGCTTATATTTTCTCTACAGCATCATCAATGGATTTGCATTACCATTGAAATCTGAACACAAGCAGTTCCTAATGAAAGTCTTGATTCCTATGCACACAGCCAAGGGCCTGGCTTTATTTCACGCACAGGTCAGTCTGGTGATGTTTCTCTTTATTTAAGGGAATGCCAAGGGGGGGTTTCATATGTATTCTGTATTTATAGTTGTGTTTTAGGGAATAGGGATGATCAATGAGTTACAAATATTTCCGAGTTCATGCAAGATTATGGACATTTGTATATATGTTACGGCCAGAACCCGAAGTTTGGCCACTTCTAGTTCTGGCCGGCCAATGTGCGAAGTGGCCACTGCGCTGCGGCCAATGTGAGAAATGGAATGATTTCAGTGACATTAATGTATCTTCTGCCCGTAGCGCTGCGGCCAAATTTATCACAATTTAGTTAATTTAATGAAATTAAGCCGGCGGCAATGTAACAGATAAAGCCGCCGGCTTCCGCTCTGCCTCTCTCTCCTCCCCCCGCCTCTCTCTCTCTCCTACTGGCAGACACATGTCCCCGAGAGTCGTTCGTCGCGCCAGGAAAGCAGAGCAGGGAGGCTGTAGACATTGCTTCTGCCAGCACCCGCTCTGCAAGAATGGCAGGATTCTTTGCCACGACGAACTACTCTGGGGGGATACGCATGTCCCCGCCGGCTGCTCATAGGAGAGAGAGAGAGGCAGAGAAAAAGCCAGCCGGCTTCATTTCGTGAAATTAACTAAGTTGTGATAAATTTGGCCGCTGCGCTGCGGCCAGAAGATACATTAATGTTACAGGAATTATTCCATTTCTCACACTGGCCGGCCAGAACCCGAAGTGGCCAAACTTCGGGTTCTGGCCGTAACATATACATTTTTGCAGCTTGAAAATGGACCAACCAATTTAAACCTGTCTGGAACTTGATTGGTCTATTTTTAAGCTGCATAAATTAGCACACACATTTACATAATCCTGCATGAACTCTGAAATATTTGCATCTCATTATCACCCCTACAAAAGGGTAAACTTGCCATATTTTGGGAAATACGATACCGTAGTGATGTCATTCTTGCTGGTCTAGGCATGAAAGACGTTTACGGTATATTAAAGCATGCCTGAACTGAGTAGGATATGGTGGCTGCCTTATTTATTTTCTCTTAAACAATACCAGTTGCCTGGCTGTTCTGCCGATCTCTCTGGCTGCAGTAGGGTTGGAATCGCACACCTGAAACAACTATGCAGCTAATCCACTCAGACTTCAGTCAGGGCATCTGGTCTGCACGCTTGTTCAGGGACTGTGGCTTAAAGGGAACCTAAACTTAGAGGAATGTGGATGTTTTCCTTTTAAACAATACCAGTTGCCTGGCAGTCCTGCTGATCTATTTGCTGCAGTAGTGGCTGAATCACACACCTGAAACAAGCATGCAGCTAATCCAGTATGACTTCAGCCAGAGCATCTGATCTGCATGCTTGTTGAGGGGCTGTGGATAAAAGTATTAGAGACACAGGATCAGCAGGAGAGTCAGGCAACTGGTATTATTTTAAAAGGAAAAATACATATCCTCAGTTTAGGTTCCCTTTAAAGGCAGAGAATCAGCAGGACAACTCGGCAATCTGCATTGTTTAAAAGCAAATATGTTAGCCTCCATATCCCCCTCAGTTTAGGGATCCTTTAACCACTTAACGACCAGCTAACGCCGATAGGCGGCGCCTGGTCGTTTGTGGTTTTGCATGGAAACGGCCGCTCGTTCGAGCCGGGGATCGCCGTCATTTGATAGGCTGAAGCCTATCCTATCCGGCGCAGGACGGATATCCGTCCTGCGCCTCACATAGGGGAAGACAGAGAGAGGTAAGGGGAGGGAGCGCACAATATCGCTGCGGAAGGGGGCTTTGAGGAGCCCCCCCGCAAATCACAGGCAGCCAGCGGCAATCAGACCCCCCCTGCAGGACATCCCCCTAGTGGGGGAAAAAAAAGGGGGGGGGGGGGGGGAAGTCTGATCGCCCGGCCACAATCCTGATCGGTGCTGTGGGCTGGAGAGCCCGCGCAGCACCGATCATTAAAAATCCCCGTGGTCCTTAAGTGGTTAAAGGGGAAGGTTGGGGTTAAACATCAGGAAGGGGTTTACATTAGGAGGGTAGGTCAGGACTAGGCGTTCGGAAGGAGATGGGTGTTGTTTAGGCATAGCCAATCGAGATGGAGAAAGTTGATGGTAAAATATCGGTATCCACGCTTTACCAGCAGTCTGTTGGTCTCTGTTGGCTCCCAGCTGAAATGGTGCAGCAAACAAATGCACTGATTTAAGGGCCTCCCCTGCAAGGTGTAATGCTAGACCTTCCACCCTCTGGGCCCAGCACTACAGTGCTGCCTGTAACCCCTGAGGAATGGGTTGCCCATACATTCCTCGATTTTTCGGGCGATCAACCTTCCATTCCGATAATTATATTGGATCGGAGGAGACACCGTGCTTCAACTCCCAATAAGTGGAGCTGGCTGGAAAATCTTGGGTCGCATGGGCTCCATCAGGTGCGTAGCAGTAACTGTTAAATTTCCCAACGACCCATGGACCCCGGGCCGGAGTCTCCACCGAAATGTATTGGAAGTTGTTGTGTAGTCAGGCAATAGATCCCTCTCTGATTCAATCAAAAAGGATCCATCTAATGGTGGATGAAATGATGTTTGGCCACCTTATCTTACCCGGATTTGTACTTTTCACTGCCCAAGGCCCACTATCATCAGCTGCCCCCCCGACTGATAGCATCTTAATCCCCCCCCCCCCTCCAACACGGCAGGGATTAGATTGTAGGCTTCTCTGAGGACAGTTAGTGACATGTTAGTGACATGATGGCAGGAATGATATTGTAAGCTTCTTGGCGAGCATCACATTTGGTGAGTGACAATCACGTTAAGTGCCTGATTGCTGCCCCTTCACCCCCTCCAGTGCAAAAATCAGCTGTTAGTAGCCACTCACCACTATGTGCAAACTCTGTATAGCAGGATAAATATTCGGCAGGCTAACTGCTACTGCCGCCCTGCTTCCCACAGCCTTCCCTTGCTTTCCTGGCGCCCTAGGCAATGGCCTACGAGGCCATGCCTGAAATCCGGCCATGCCTGGCACAGGGCAAAATTGATGATGCTGGTTGCGTCCTCAGAGACTTTTGAGGCATTTAGTAGTTTTACAGAAAAATATCTATCTATCTAGTAGAAGACTTTGTTGAGCAGTTACAAAAGTTGATGCTTTCTGTCTTGTTCACATTATTAAAGTGAGTCTAAAGCTAGAAAAAACAAAAAACATACTCGCCTAAGGAGAGGGAAGGCTCACGGCACTAGAACGAAGGGACTGTAGGAGGAACGGCATGGCTGTATTGGACCCAGAGCCTTTCCCCTCCTTAGGTAAGTATTTTTTTATTTTTTTTATTATTATTTTAGCTTCAGACTCACTAAGAGATAACCTTGCCGTATAATGTGAAGTAATACAGACTGTCCAGCTACCTGTGTGTTGTGACCCAGCCACTCTCCTCATGACGGATCTTTTTCTTTCCTGTGTTTGCAGCTAGCGTACTGCGTGGTGCAGTTTCTGGAGAAGGACGCCACACTGACAGAACCTGTAAGTCTTCTGCTGTTCCTTCCTTGTGTACTTTGGCCGGCTCCCCTCTATCCGAGAAACACCGGCTTGTAAAAACGAAAGAATGTAGCCTTAATGTGTACGAAGCCAGACAGGAACTGGGCCCGTGCCACCCGATGCTACAGCTGCAACCCTGGGCAAACTGACATTGCACTGCATGGGGATTTTCCATTCGCAGTTCATTGTCCTTCCAGTGATACCAGGGCATCGATTACCTGGGAACGCAACATGATCTGCCCCATAAAAATCAGGGGACACCACCGGGCACCAATCATAATCTGCCGACTCCCGGTGGTGCTACAGTCAGGACGGGTACATTCGCTGGGTTTTGTCACCTGTATGGATGCTAGAGACATGCCCGGGGGAATCATGAACGATCATCTTGGGCAAAAGCTTAGTGTCAGTACAGGCATCGCACATTATCGTTTTAGCGACCAGCACAAACTGTTACTATTGTTTGGCACCTCTTAAAGAGGAACTGTTGCGAAAATCTTAAAATTTAAAATACAAAAGTACATTTCTTCCAGAGTAAAATGAGCATTACTTTTTCCTATGTTGCTGTCACAACAGGTAGTAGAAATCTGTCATAACAGGTTTTGGGTTAGTCCACCTCTTCATGGGGGATTCTCAGCATGGCCTTTGTTTTTTTATAAATACAAAAGATTTATACAAAGATGCTGGCCAGCCTCCCTGCACACTTTTTGGGCAGTTGGACGGAGCAACTGCCATTCACAAAGTGGTTTTAAAACTAATGAAAACCCTGAGAACCCCCCATGAGGAGATGGGCTAGTCTAAAATCTGTTGGTAGTGTCAGATTTATACTACTTACTGTAAGTGACAGCAACATAGGAGTAAAGTAATTTATGGCTCATTTTACTCTGGAAGAAATGTACTGCTTATTTGTATATGTTTACATGTATTTTAAATGTTAAGATTTTCGCGACTGATTTTACGATTTTCCCATTCGTTTCCTGGATTCAATCGGTCTGCTGGGTCCTAACGGACAAGACCTATTGTACAGGTTTAAAAGTTATACGTTTATTAGAATATAATTAAAAGGAGCTGTTCGTTCCGAGAGTATCGACAAGGGGTGCACGCCATGTAAGTACTGAGACTGTAGCACTAAACAATAGATGGGGAATGTTGCAGGGAGTTCATGGTCGATCCCCCACCACCCCGTAAATACTTTACCGGGGTGGTGGTGTTGCTAGTCCCCGAATCCCCAGTGAATGACAGCTCTGGTGTGTGATATTGTGGGGAGTTCGTGCAAATCTGTGGCTGCTGACTGATAAGGAAAGCAACACCACCTTTCATCAGTCCACACACCAATAATGGCGGCAGCACCCAAATGCTGGTTTCAAAATAAAACAAGTGTGCTCATATGTACAGTGTCACCACAACTCGCCCACATGTTTTGTCCTGAAGGGCTTCATCAGGAGTACATAGGATAAAGTGCAGTGATAACCTGCAACCCACAAAATTCACATCATTCTCCCCCAAGCAAATGTCCAACTGATCGACTTTCAGTCTATTTTGTCTAAAAATATATTGTGTGGATCGATTGGAAAAAGACGGAAGATCTAAGTTGATTGGGGACAGGAGCGGCAGTAGATGGAACGGCCCATAGCACGGCATCGAACAGTGCAGCACTGCCGCTTCATCAATTTTCAATAGATCATTTGCTGGAATCTATTGAGAATGATTTCATTTTACTGAAAAGAGAGTTGTGGGAGTAGAATTTTGCATAGCCAAACAGCCTAGGCTGCAGGCGTTGAACTGCAGTCCTCAAGGACCATATCCATGCCACTGTTTAGGATGGACTGAGAAATAGTGGAATGTGTTCTACCTGATGGGCCACACCTTTCCTGATTCAGTCCCCTCAATTAATTTCAGCTGTATCAAAAATGTGTCAGGACCTCAGGCCTTGACATCTGGAGTTAGACATCCCTGTTCTAGGCTGAGCATCTCTGGTAGGGCCGGGCCTCATTACATACAGCAACATATAGATATAGGAGGTGTTTCTGATGCCGAAACCATGGACAAAAAACAATGTAAAATTGGGTATCCTTAAAGACACCCAGAGATAAAGATGATACAACATTTATACATTCCTGGTGCTTCCTCCAGCCCCATTAGCTTGGATCGCTCCCATGCTGTCTCTTTCCGCCGGTACCGGGTCTCGTAATTTCGGCCAGTCGAGACAATCAACGCAAGCGCAGTGCGCTCCCTCCATGCTGCGCAGGCGCATGCGTACAGACCCGGAGGGAGCCTCTGCGCATGCGTACAACTGGTTGCATCCGGCAGAAGTGACGGGACCCTGTACCGGCCACAGGCAGCGGAGGACGGCGGCGTGGGAGCGATCCAGGTTTATGGGGCTGGAGGAAGCCCCAGGTATGTATAAACTCTTTTTTTCATTTTTCAACTACACTTCGTCTTTTATTCTCTTTAATAACGTACTGCGTTCTACTATATGTGAGTGACTCTTGAAACTATGACTACGGTACGGATGAGAATATGAGTTTCTCTAAGGGAGGGACATAACCACACGCTCTGTTAAGCACTGTAGAATGTGCCGGGGCTGTCTGGGCCTAGAATCTAGCATGTGTGCAGGGATCAGATGAGGCCTTCTAATCATGTGGCATGCGGAGTCTTTAAAGAGAAGCTGTCAGTCATACTATCTCAGAAAAAAACAAAACATAAGTACATAAATACTTGCTCTACTTACATAACATATGTATTGTACTGTTCACGTTTTTATTTTAGTAATTTTTCTACAGTAAAAAAAGAGAAAATCTTTCTTAGCATTTCCCATTTTAACTGTGGCTATTTTGAAGCCAATCCTGATGTCATTTCCTCCCTTATTCTCCTCTGCCTGATTGTGTATGCATTGCCCGCCGTCCACTATAGAAAGTGCATTGTCTCAGCATGAGAAATATTGGCCAATCAGAGAGAAACAGAGGTGTGGGAGGGGAAAACAGGAGGGAAAGAGGCTTCAGCCAATCAGGCTGCAGTAGTTAAGTCTGAGGGGAAGTAGAGAAGCAAAAAAGGACAACCCAACATGCCCTGCAACTTCCTTTGTGCGTACCAAATTCTGTGTGTACCAAATAAGAGTCGGGTAAACTGGGTAATGACCATTTATCAACAAGAAAAGTAATAGTGATTTTAACTTTTGGATTACTTGCTTAGCATCCTTATTACTTGTTTACCAAATAAAAATAATTGATTTTTTATTTAATGTCCGACAGTTACACTTTAGAGGAAAATTGTAACGAGGGATACGGAGGCTGCCATATTTATTTCCTTTTAAACTATACCAGTTGCCTGGCAGTCCTGATCTCTGACTGATTCAGTCAGAGCACCTGATCTGTATGCTTGTTCAGGGTCTATGGCTAAAGGTATTTGAGGCAAAGGATCAGCAGGACAGCCAGGCAACTTGTATTGTTTAAAAGGAAATAAATATGGCAGCCTCCATATCTATACTCCTCTTGTTACAGTTGTCCTTTATTAAGCGACATCAGTGGCTGAGCCTGTTGTTCCTCTCCTGCCGTATGCTGCTCCGTCCCACGCTGGGCCATGGAGTACCCGCATAGATCTAGGAAGGCACTTGCAGCCTGTTTACCTTTTTATTTATTTTTGCAGTTCAGAGTTGTGGAATTTGTTGACTCTGCACAGACAGGTTTCTAACCTCACAGTAGCAGTTGTGATAAATCGGTCCACACCGAGATAAATGCTTAGATATCTTATTCCCACGAAGCAGCAAAAGTTCACCTTGTGCAACAGATAAATGTCACGCAGAACTGCCGGCTCATGTAGTAAACGAACGTCTTCCTATTGAGTGGGCGGCAGCGGAGATGCACGACGGGCTGAGATTGGAAAGTAGCTGTGCTAATAATAGCCCGGGACATGTATGTGGGAGTGCAGCATGCATCTGCACACGCTATTCTCTGCTGCCAAATACCAGAAACGTGAGAGGCAGGACGGGGGCCGTATGCTTTATGGAACACAATGACCCGGGTGATCGTTATCTGTAGGAACACAGAGAGCAGCGCACTCTGCAACCAAGCCACAATTACACTGCAGGGCAATTCTTGGCACAGTCACGTGTTGTATGCTGTGTTATTGTTCGTAGACCGATGAGCTTATTTATAAAGCTGTGATAAACTGCGGCTTTAGGAAGGGGACACACTTGACTGTTTTAGTTTACTGCACAGAAAAACTGATTGAGGGCTCGTTTCCATATGCACGCTTTTAGTCGCGCTTATGGAAACTTGACTGCAGGGACATCAGACATGTGCATAGACTACACTCTCTGCTGTTTCCATAAATGAGCTGCGATTCACCAGTGAATTGCAGTGGATGGTTGCCTGCATTTCGGGGCGATTGTGTCCGCTATCCCATACATTATAATGAATGGGATCGCAAGCGCTGCAACCCCCCCCCCCCCCCCCCCCCGGGGGAGTCACGTGCAACACAGTGCTGCGCTGAGCGCACAGCTCTGAATTGCACAAGTGGAAACGAGCCTTGAAACTGGGTTCACCCAATGGGCTAGTACACACTTAGCTTCCCTAGCGGTAACCCTTAATCAGACTCTGGGTGGAGAGACAGGAGCTGTATCTCCCGAGCCTGACTCTGGGTAGCCGCCGGGAGGCTTGTTAGATTATAGCACGTAGGATCCAGATGCCGGCAGCCATTCTCCTTCCCGTCCTCTGAGGCTCTGCATCTCCCTGGCGATTGCGCCCGCTATTATATCCCCCCCCCCGGGAGTCATGTGCACAGCTCTGCATTGCATAAGTGGAAACGAGCCTAAAAACTGGGTTCACCCAATGGGCTAGTACACACTTAGCTTCCCTAGCGGCAACCCTTAATCAGACTCTGGGTAGAAAAAAAGAAGAGGAGCTGATACACCCGAGCCGGACTCTGGGTAGCCACCGGTAAGCTTGTTAGAGTATAGCACGTAGTGGGCATTTTAACTCTCCTCCCCTGGGATCCAGATGCCGGCAACCATTCTCCTTCCTTTCCTCTGAGGCTCTGCATCCCCCTGGCGAGATCGCAGACTGTCATGACAGGTTTATAGTGCCACCTGGAGGACTGAGGGAAAACTGCAGTACTGGGCTGCTGCAGATCTCTCTAGTAGCATGATTTTGTTTTCCGGTTTTAGGGTCTAATACCATGAAAAAACGTTACACTTCTTTTAGACCATAAAATCTGGAAATAATCATATCGCCAGGGAGATTCATGTGTTTTTCGAATGCAGAAAAAAACCTGACATCCTGCAGGAAAATTCTGCTTATTTTATCAGTTTTCTCAGGCAGGGGGTACACTCGTCTTTCAGTTTTCTGCGTATAAAGAGGGAGACACTGAGAGTCCAGTATAGTGTAGTATGTACTGGAATTGTGGGTGTGATTAGGTAAGTATAAGTTAATACTTATAAACCAGGGTTACCATCCAGGCACAACCACTATGTAGGCAGGTGGGGAGAATTAGAACTCTCCTCACTCAGGATTAAGTCGTCGCTCTCTGTAGATCGGAAAGAAGGGGACCAACTCTCCTCCATCAGGGGTGGACTTAAATAACGTTCACAGACAGAGCCGCCAGAAGGATAAAAGTCTCTAACCTCATTAAAATGGAGGAGGCAGTGGTGGGCTTCCCTCCTCAAAGTAGACACAAGATGCTGTTGGTATTATTCAACAAAAATCGTTTATTTACATACTCCAAAAAGGTGCAACGCGTTTTGCAGGTATATCCCGCTTCATCAGGCTATAGGAGGAGCATATGACTCATGCAGGTCTATTACAAAGCTTAGCGCACCATAGCGCGCAGCGGGCGTTTCATTTCACCTCCACCAGGATCCAGACACTGGCAGCCGTTCTCCTTCCTGTCCTCGGAGGCTCTGGATCCCTCTGGTGAGATCACGTGTCGTCATGCTGATATCCGGCGATCTCACTACAGGGTTACAGTGCCACCCGGAGGACGGAGGGAGAACTAAAGCGCTGAATTCCAGGGAGGGGAGTAACGGGCAGTGGCTGCTGCAGGCTTTCTGGCAGCATGATTGTTTTGTGGTTTTAGGGTCTAAAAGCATACAGAAAAATTGCACCTCTTTTAGACCCTAAAATCTGGAAATAAACCGCCAGGGAGGTTAAGCGTTACGTCAAAATTCAACATAATTTGCATACTGGAAACTGGTCCTAAGAGCTTGTATACATAGATGTTTATTTTCTGTATTTCATAAGTTATTCTGAAACATTCTGGACAGATCTTAAATGCAGAGTTGAATTTTGAATTCGTTCAAACCTGTGCTGGAATTTAAGTGCAACTGTTGGGCATAAAATCAAAAAGAAATTCTTTATTTTTATCTGGTAATAAGTAATAAGGATGCTAACCAGGCAATCCCAAAGTTAAAATCACTATTACTTTTCTTGTTGATAAATAATTATTCCCAAGTTTTCCTGACTCTCTTATTTGGTACATACAAAATTTGGTATGCCAAAGGAAGTTGCAGGGCATGCTGGGTTGTCCTTTTTGCTTCTCTATTTCCCCTCAGACTTAACTACTGCAGCCTGATTGGTTGAAGCCTCTTCCCCTCCTGGTTTCCGCTCCCACACCTCTGTTCCTCTCTGATTGGCCAATATTTCTCATGTTGAGACAATGCACTTTCTATAGTGGAGGGCGGACAATGCATACACAATCAGGTAGAGGAGGTAAGGGAGGAAATGACATTAGGATTGGCTTCAAAATAGCTACACTGAAAATGGGAAATGCGAAGAAGGATTTTCTCTTTTTTTACTGTAGAAAAATTACTAAAATCAAAACGTGGACAGTGCAATACATATCTTATGTAAGTAGAGCAAGTATTTATCTACTTATGTATGTGGTTTTTTTTCTGAAATAGTATGGCTGACAGCTCCTCTTTAAAGTCTTTGCTTTTCCAAATACAGCCTGTCCTATTCCCTTGTATTTGAAGCCCTTTCATGATTGTTTTGAATTCTGTAGGTGTCTGTGAGCAAACACTATTCAACATTATCCTCAGCCAAGGCCTGCTGCCGGCCTGAACTTGCCTGTGAAGAGTATGTCTGGAGCATATAATTACACCTACACTATTCAAATGCAAATGACGTGCCTGTTCAGATGCAAATGAACCGCAAATGGAAGGTACAGGTGCCCAATTAATGCCCAGACCTCAGGTTTAATATCTATGCTGATTGTCATTCCTGTATTTGTGCCATATGATTTCAGGGCTGTTTTTCTCTGAGAGTGAATTTAGACTAACGGAACACTTTATCACCTAAAATTATAGTAATAAATTTTTTTTAAACACTGTTTGTTTTACTTGTAGGTTATTAGAGGATTGTTAAAATTCTGGCCCAAAACGTGTAGCCAGAAAGAGGTAGGTAACTGGCTTACAATCTCCACGACTTTATATGCATTTGTAGAAATATAATATTAACCTTAAGACTGCCAACTGTATAACACACACACACACACACACACACACACACACACACACACACACACACGCACGCACCACACGCACCACACGCACCACACGCACCACACACACACACACACACACACACACACACACACACACACACACACACACACACACACACACACACACACACACACACACACACACACACACACACACACACACACACACACACCTCTGGCTGTCCTGCTGATCCTCTGCCTCCAATACCTTTAGGACCCTGAACAAGCATGCAGCAGATCTGGTGTTTCTGACATTATTATCTGACAAGATTAGCTGCATGCTTTTTTTTTTCTGGTGTTATTCAGACATTGCTGCAGCCAAATAGATCAGCAGGGCTGCCAGGCAACTGGTATTATTTAAATGGAAATAAATATGGCAGCCTCCACATACCTCTTACTTCAGTTGCCCTTTAAATGTCTTGCCTAAATCTATGCCTACCATGTTATTCAGTTGGGATTGTCATTGGGGTGCAGATCAATTTGAGATGATTGAGCATTATGCTAATTATTATGAAAATCTGCTGTAAAATGGACTAATCAAATGTTGCAGCGAAAGCATTTGATTGGTCCATTTTCAAGCGGCATAGATTTGCTGCAACATTTGCATAATTCTGCATCATCTTAGAATTGTTTGCATATTTCTAGTGAAGTAGAAGGTTGGCACTGAGCCTGAACTGTGTACTAAACGTCTTTTAGACATGCTTGGCCCAGGAATATGGGGAAATAAAAATGCCTTTAGTCGTCCGTAGCGTATGGATGCAAAAACACAACGCCTAAAGATGGTCGCAGCAGTCTAAGGGGGCCCATACACCTAACGATTTTCCTGCCGATATACAGGAGATTCGATCACTGTGATCGAATCTGCTGTGAAATCGTTGCGCAAACGCAAACTATTGATTTCAGTCCGAAATCAATCTTTCCCGTCGAACCCTCCGCGCTGAAGATTTTTCTCGATCGCTGGCGGGTCGGGAGTGCGTCGATAACGGCGTTCGAATGCCCGACGACCGACGCAATACAGCGCCAATACATTACCTGCTCCGGCCGGCGGGTATCACCACTGTCACCGATGTCGTCGTCTTCTCCGCTGGGTTCCGCGTTCCGGTCCAGCTGGTTTCACTTCCTGTCCTGACAGAACGTTTAAACAGTAGACCGCCCTCTACTGTTTAAACTTCCCCGGACAGAAAGAAGTGAAGCCAGCCGGACCAGAATGCGGAACCCAGCGGAGAAGAAGACATCGGTGACAGTGAGGATACGTGCCGGCCGGAGCAGGGGGGGACGGCGGCAGCTCAACAGATTGTGATCGGTTTCATGCTGAAATCGATTCACAATCTGTTTGCAGTAAAGGCAGCCATACGATCCCTCTCTGATCAGATTCAATCAGAGAGGGATCTATCTGTTGGTCGAATTTGATGGCAAATCGACCAGTGTATGGCCACCTTAAAGGACTTCCGAGGCCAAAAACAAGAAAATGACACTATACCTTTTTAATATCAGAATCCACGGAGGACGTCCAGCGCGTCCCCCGCACCGTTCCGCCGTCATTGCAGCCCTTTTCGTTCCCCCATGGCTCGGCCTGACCCCACTGAACGGGTCGCATGTATGCCACAAGTAAGATGGCCGCCTTGAGCCGCGGCTGCGCAGTACGCTTTGCCGCGAGTGCGACTGCGCAGCCTTTAGCCCGCCTCCCGGCGCGTACAGAGTCCCGTAATGCTGCCCAAGGCTGCGCAGTCGCACTCGCGGCAAAGCGTACTGCGCAGCCGCGGCTCAAGGCAGCGGCCATCTTACTTGTGGCATACATGCGACCCGTTCAGTGGGGTCGGGCCGAGCCATGGGGGAACAAAAAGGGCTGCAATGACGGCGGAACGGTGCGGGGGACGCGCTGGACGTCCTCCGTGGATTCTGATATTAAAAAGGTATAGTGTCATTTTCTTGTTTTTGGTCTCGGAAGTCCTTTAAGGGCCTGAGCCCACTAATGCAGGTGTCTGATTTTCAGCATCTGTAACATTGATGTTTAACTAACATGCAGATACAACTGCGGTAGTGGGCTCTGGTCCTTAGAGTAAAAAAATGGGCGACAGTTCTCTATTACCAGCAAGACAAGGCAAAGCAGTGGGAGGGCGATTCCCATGTAGAAGGCATATTCGTATATGTTTCCCAGCTCACTACTTGCAACAACTACAGCATTGGGCTTTTGTTCTGAAAGCAGAAAAAAGATAAAAGGGGTCAATAATTCATAGATTTTAGCTCTGGCGTACTTCAATGAATGTGTCATTGAGCAGAGACAATGAAACAGTAAAAACTTGAAGTGAACCAGAGACGAAGCTACCTCATGTATTTTATCATATGCATCAATGGGAACATTAGAGAAAACACCTACCCTGCTCTCTGTTTCATTCTTTACTGCTCAACCTGTTTGTTATCAGCCCTGATTAAATCCCCCACTGAGCATTCAGTCTGGCTTTGTCCAGGAATCATTATAGCTGAGTCTGTCTTCTCTGATGTCTTTTCAAGCCCAAGTCTGCCCCCTTCTCCTCTGCTCAGGAATCATTATAGCTGAGTCATTATAGCAAAGCCAGACTGAATGCTCAGTCGGGGATTTTATCAGGGCTGGTAACAAGCAGGCTGAGCAGTGAAGAATGAAACGGAGAGAAGGGTAGGTGTTTTCTCTAATGTTCCCACTGATATATATGGTAAAATACATGAGGGTGCTTCGTCTCTGGTTACCTTTAAAAACTAGATTTAAATGTAAAACAAAACTGTGGCATAGCTTGAAAAACGTCATTTTTAGGAGGAGGATAGATACAATTGCTTTTCTCATCAGTTTATTTTCACCTCGGATGTCCTTTAACTTACATTACCAAGTTTACTATTCTCTTTTTGCCGCAGGTGATGTTTTTAGGTGAAATAGAAGAGATTTTGGACGTCATTGAACCAACCCAGTTTAAAAAGATTCAAGAACCTCTGTTTAAGCAAATATCAAAGTGCGTGTCGAGTTCTCACTTTCAGGTGGGTGGAGATAACGAGACTGCGGCCATGATGGCGTTTTACAGCTCACCAAGGGTGAAAAACGGGCACGTCCAATCGGTATTCAGTCATTGCTTGTAAATGGATGTGTCCCAGTTTTCATATGTTTTTCATTAAATGTAATGTTTTTTTCCAATCCATTGATAAATCTATCCAAAACATCTTATTTATTTTGCTCTACCATCTCCTGTGGCGCTGTACACAGTACATATGTACATACAGTAATGGGGACCTTAGATACATAATGTGATACCGGGAGGGTCGCTATGTGTATGGGGAGGTGTACAGTCTCTTACCGCACCTCCCATGTGACTGCGTTCCCCTTCGTTCACATATAATTGCTCCGGTATTTAGCATGTAGGCGCAGACACCTCTGCAAAGGAACGTGACCGCGCTCCCCTATGTCACAATCAATCTGCGCTTACATGCCAAATACCGGAGCAATTATACGTGAATGGAGGGGGATGCAGCCACATGGGAGGTGCAGTAAGAGACTGCACATCTCCCAATACACATAGCGTCCACCCCTCCCGAAGCCCCTCCTTAGCTAGGGCTTATTTTCGGGGGAGGTCTTAATCGAGAGGAAACACGGTACATGCATGTTACAGCACCCCCGGGGTGTCGTACACGCATGGGGTGGTGGGATAACATCCGGAAGGGAGAGACTTTTGATACTTCCACGGAGGAAAAAAGCACTGGGGGTAGGACCCTGCATACATGTAAAAAAGGGAGCAGGGCATTGCCGCTAGTAAAATATCGCTAAACTTAGCGATATTCTACTACTGCATTTTGTTAGTATAATATTGGTAATATGTAACTATATTTTACGATGGCTAAACCTAACCCTACTCTCACACAGATCGATGAAAGATTGCACACCACTTGATTGAGGTGCTAGGACCCATATAAGTAAAGTAATCAAATCCAGAAGGTCCGCACACTCACAGAATAAACGTCCAAGTTTTTATTCAGACCATGTGACAATGTTCCATTCCAACGACCAACGATTAGTTTCGGGGCCCCGTGGGGTCCCCTTTGTCAAGGTAACACAAATAGAATGAGTTGCCTTGACAAAGGGGACCCCACGGGGCCCCAAAACGAATCGTTGGTCGTTGGAATGGAACATTGTCACATGGTCTGAATAAAAACTTGGACGTTTATTCTGTGAGTGTGCGGACCTTCTGGATTTTATTACTCTACTCTCACACAGAACCCTTCCCTAGTGGTGCCTAACCCTAAGTCCTCCCCGGATGGTGCCTAACCCTAAGTCCCCCCCTGGATGGTGCCAAACCCTAAGTCCCCCCCTGGATGGTGCCAAACCCTAAGTCCCCCCCTGGATGGTGCCAAACCCTAAGTCCCCCCCCTGGATGGTGCCTAACCCTAAGTCCCCCCTGGATGGTGCCTAACCCTAAGTCCCCCCTGGATGGTGCCTAACCCTAAGACACCCATGGTGGTGCCTAACCCAAAGACCCCCCCCCCTCCCAACCCTAAATCCCCCTTCTAAACTAAACCCCCCTCTTCTGCAAAGCCATGATATGAGGCCATGAAGGGGTAATTTTCAGTGCCTGGAGGTGCCCTATTAGTTGCAAGAGGGGGCAATTTCCACAGTGCGTTGCCGCATGATCCATGCCTACCGCATGAATTATGCAGCAATGCAAGTCTCTGGCATCGTGGTAAGTGAGGAGCATGCACAGAGCAATAGTGATCCAGTGACATACTTCCTGTCCAGCGGGGGAGTAAGTTACTAAGGGGGGGAGGGGGCAGCGCTATGCATGTTTTCCTGTCGGCGCACTCTGTCATGGAATATGAACAATGGCTTTAAATGGTACATTTTATATTTAGACAGTTCATATGAAGATCATACCTCTGAACATAAAAACACACCATAAAATGCCCATTTCTGCAGGGCTGCCTATCACATTATGATGTCCTTTGTGTAACGCTGCATAACCCAAAATAGCCACTTTGCTGGTGGTTGGCTCGAATTCTGCAGTGGGAGTTTCCACTCGGAAATCGCCCACAGTCACTTATTGAGCCGGTACAATGCTGCCATTGTCCGTGTCTGGGATTAGAGAAGTGGCTTCCAGTTTAACCCTACTGTGAAATATGGCGAGGCAATAATCTGGTGTTTGTTGATGCATCAGACTGAGCTTTGTGATGTATCTGTTGCAGGTTGCAGAGAGGGCCTTGTACTTCTGGAACAACGAGTACATTCTCAGCCTGATCGAGGAGAACATTGACAAAGTTCTACCAATCATGTTTGGTAGCTTGTACAAAATCTCCAAAGAACACTGGAACCCGTAAGTACATTGCCTCAAATGGAACGCTTCACCCGACGAGAAAAATGTTGGTGTGGCCTGTATCACTTTCTGAAAATTGTGACAGGGCCGTCCTGCTGATCTGATGACTATAAACCTTTGAGTCACTCCTCTGGAACCAGCATGCAGACCAGGAAGGGTCAGAGTTTCAGACCTGATTAGGTTTCCCCCCCCCCCCCCCCCACCAGAGTGACTCAGAGAGTGAATAAAGACCCACCATTGTAAAAAAAAAATCAGAGACTCTGAAGTCTCATAAAAACCCAGTTTTTACTTCCTATTCCTCTTAAGTATTAATGTACCACCTGAAACGCTGCGTACCTGAGGCCGAACGCTCACTTAATCCCCCCGAAATCCCCCGGGGAAGATTTGGGCAGCACTTCCGTGTAGAGGCAGAGCTTTGGGCTGTAGCTCTGCCTCTACTCCTGTCAATCTGCGCTGATCGCCTCCTCTCCCCGCCAGGGCTGTGTAGTCAGTACAAATATCATCCAACTCCTCAGTTTATGAAACCTCCGACCCAACTCCGACTCCAGGTACTCAAAATGGCTCCGACTCCTTAGTCTAATACTTACTAGGGCTGTGGATTTGGTACAAAAATCATCCGACTCAGTTTATGAAACCTCCAACTCCGGGTGCCCCAAATTGCTCCGACTCCTCGACTCTGACTCCACAGCCCTGCTCCCCGCCCCTCTGTCTTCACTGAGAGGGGCGGGTAGAGGCGGTGATCAGCGCAGATTGAGGCGAATGGAGGCAGAGCTACAGCCCAAAGCTCTGCCTCCTTCAGGAAGCAAAATCCACGACTTTGAAAGTCGTTGAGTTTTGCCCAGGGATTTCGGGGGTTTAAAGAGACTCCGTAACAAAAATTGCATCCTGTTTTTTATCATCCTACAAGTTCCAAAAGCTATTCTAATGTGTTCTGGCTTACTGCAGCACTTTATACTATCACAGTCTCTGTAATAAATCAATGTATCTTTCCCCTGTCAGACTTGTCAGCCTGTGTCTGGAAGGCTGCCAAGTTCTTCAGTGTTGTGGTTCTGCTATGAACTCCCCCCTCAGGGGGGAAAGAAACACACAAATGATCTCTTGAGATTCAAAAGGAATGCTGTATACAGCCTGCTTGTGTATGGATGTATTTTCTATGTGTGGACATACTGTACATAAACCTACTTCCTGTTTTGGTGGCCATTTTGTTTGTTTATAAACAAACTTTTTAAAACTGTTTTTAACCACTTCTAATGCGGCGGGGAGCGGCGAAATTGTGACAGAGGGTAATAGGAGATGTCCCCTAACGCACTGGTATGTTTACTTTTGTGCGATTTTAACAATACAGATTCTCTTTAAGTGAGCGTTCAAAGAGGAATAGGAAGTAAAAACTTTTTTTTATTTGTTTTTTAGACTTCAGAGTCTCTTTAAAATACACATTTATGAAAAGTACATTTCTCCCAAGAGTAAAATGCACCATAAATTCCGTTTCTCCTGTTGCTTTTGTTGGAGTTTAGTGTTGTTTACACGCAGGTAGGCACCCAGTATAACAGGTTAGAACTCTTTACTGAAGGAAAACGTGCAGATATAAATCATACACTAGCATCCAGCAATGCAGCTTGCTTAGAACAGAGAGAATATGGAGTGAATACAGGAACTGACAATCCCATAAAGATTACTTTCACGTTTTACAGTGACTTTTTTTGTGTGTTTTTTTTTGTTTTACACTATACTGCAGTTTAGATAATCATGTTGATACTCACTCCAACAGTTTTCACTTACAGTAGGCAGGGCTGTGGAGTCGGTACAAAAATCATCCGACTCTGATTCCTCAGTTTGACACAACCGACTCCAGCTACCCAAAATGACTCAGATTCCACAGCCTTGGTAAAATCTGACAGGTTTTGGACTAGTCCATCTCCTGAAGGGGATTCTCAAGGTTTTCTTTACTTTTTAAAGCACTTCTTAAACAGCACCTGCCAAATTAGTATGGAAGAGAGTAGGGAGGATGACTGGGGTTTGGTATAGAACCTGTTCGGAGAGTGCTTTTCTAAAGATTATGCTGAGAATCCCTCATGAGGAGATGGACTAATCTGAAACCTGTCAGATTTGTACTGCTTGCTTTATTTGAAAGCAACATAGGAGAAAAGTACGGTAATTTACGAGCGCATTTGACTCGAGGAAGAAATTTTTTTTTTTTTTTTATAAATGTATGGTATTTTACATAGTACAGTTTTTTTTGTGATAGTGGTCCTTTAAAGGACAACTGAAGGGAGAGGGTAATGGAGGCTGTCACATTCATTTCCTTTTAAAGAGAGTCTGAAGCGAGAATAGATCTCGCTTCAGACCTCAGAGTTAGCAGGGGCATGTGTGCCCCTGCTAAAACGCCGCTATAGCGGGGCTTAACGGGGGTCCCTGTCCCCCCAAACCCCCTCCGTGCAGCGGGGGAGCACTTCCTGGTTGGGGCAGGGCTAACCGCCGCAGCCCTGCCCCATGCGCGTCTGTCAGACGCGTATCTCCGCCTCTCCCCCGCCCCTCTCAGTCTTCCTTCACTGAGAGGGGCGGGGGAGAGGCGGCGATGCGCGTCTGATAGACGCGCTGGGAGGCAGGGCTGCAGCCGTTAGCCCTGCCTCCAGGAAGATTACCAGCGACCATTTTACGACCAACTTTTGCGGGGGGTGGGTTGGGGGTGAAGGGACCCCCGTTAAGCCGCGGGATAGCGGCGTTTTAGCAGGGGCACATGTGCCCCTGCTATATATAAGACCTGAAGCGAGATTTAGTCTCGCTTCAGTGTCTCTTTAAGCAATATCAGTTGCCTGGCTGTCCTGTTGATCCTCTGTATCTAATACTTCTAGCTACAGACCCTGAACAAGCATGCAGATCAGAAGTTTGACAAAAATCTGGCAAAATTAGCTGCAGGCTTATTTCAGGTGCGTGATTCAGACAGTACTGAAGCCAAGGAGATCAACAGAACTGCCAGGCAACTGGTATTGTTTAAAAGGAAATAAATATGGCAGCCTCCATATCCGCACTTTAGGTTCTCTTTAAAGAGGAACTCCAGTGAAAATGTAATAAAAAAGTGCTATATTTTTACCATAATTATGTATAAATGATTTAGTCAGTGTTTGCTCATTGTAAAATCTTTCCTCTCCCAGATTCACATTCTGACATTTATTACATGGTGACATTGTTACTGTGGGCAGGTTATGTAGCTGTTTCTAGCTGTTCTGGCTGTTACAGACAGCTGTAAACAGCCATTTCCTGTCTGTGAACATTGTTACATTGTGGCAGTTTGCCCAGAGTACCACGGTACTCAGGGGTTTTACCACAATATCAGTCATACAGCGCCCCCTGATGGTCTGTTTGTGAAATGCAATAGATTTGTCATGTAAAAGGGGGTATCAGCTACTGATTGGGATAAAGTTAAATTCTTGGTCGGAGTTTCTCTTTAACACACAGACGGACACTGGACTGGGTGGGCATCCTCCATACTTCTGTCTGGAAAATGATCCTCACCAAATTAACGGTATACAATTAGTTTGAGTAATGTATAGACCACCCCTCCATACCATGAGGGTTTTACAGGTCAATGTTAAATCCAGCACAGTGCGATTTACCTTTTAATTGTAAGCTTAAAATAAGTCAGTGAATAACAAATATCATAAAAATCCATGTGTCAACATATTTAATATTCAAGAGTGTGTGTGACATGCGTTTTGCGGGCCTTAAAACCAGTTGCTTCTTCAGAGGCAGAGCATTGGAACTTTCAATAGTTGTGACAACACATTAATAAAAACCTAGTACTGTATATCCAAGTTAGATCTGTACAAAGTATCCTTTTCATCTGACCAGAGAGGTGGACAGTTTTGTCCTGGTCCAAAGTTGGTCACTGGGCGGGTATTGAGCCAGTGTCTCAAATGAGCAATATAGTTGGTAAATCTAAGGACCATCCAGTCGTGGGTAGCTCTAGTCAAGGCTGTGGAGTGTGTTACAAAAATCATCCGACTCCGACTCTTCAGTTTATGAAATCACTGACTCCAGGTACCCAAAATTGCTCCAACTCCTTGACTCCAACTCCTTAGTCTAATGTTTGCAATGGCTATGGATTTGGTTCAAAAATCATCAGACCCAGACGCCTCAATTTATTGAAACCTCCGACTCGTTACCCAAAATTGCTCTGACTCCTCGACTCTGACTCAATAGCCCTGGCTGTAGTGACCTGTCTCGGTGCCTGGTGTGATACGCTGGAGTACCAAATGAATGACACAACAAACAGGTTGTGATGCAAAGATTCCCAAACTGCAATGTTCCTCTTCCAGATGCAGAGAAATATCTAATGCAGTGGTCCTCAAACTAAGGCCTACAGGCCGAATGTGGCCCCCGGAGGCTTTTTTACCGGCCCCCCCACACACAAAATGTATTATAGATGCGGTCAGCTACATCTTTAAATATTGGTGGTCCGCATATGGAATGAAGCCAGAAAGCAGTAATTCGCTGGTTTCCAATCAAATTCTACATCAGGTGACACTGTTGTCCAATTGGACTGAAGGTTGTCACCTTAGTATGCATCACTGTCTGGCCCCTAAAGACTTCTATGTATACACTCCGGCCCCCCAGCAGTCTGATGTATGTTGACCCGGCCCTCGACCCAAAACGTTTGGGGACCCTTGCTCTAATGTATCTGTGGTTTATATAAGGCATGCACTCTACTGAAGAAGGTGGTTTCCATAAGGCATGCACTCTACTGATGTCTGTGGTTTCCATAAGGCTTGCACTCTACTGATGTCTGTGGTTTCCATAAGGCTTGCACTCTACTGATGTTGTCCTTTTATTCTGTCTAGGACCATTGTAGCTCTTGTGTACAACGTGCTCAAAACATTAATGGAAATGAACGGGAAGCTCTTCGATGAACTTACAGGGTCCTACAAAGCCGAGCGGCAAAAGTATGTGCATAAAGGTTTCATGATTTCTGTGGCATCTTATCCGAGATGGATGGGTTAAAACAAAAATGTGAATGTCCTGCAGAGATGATGCTGAATTACAGATATCAGAAGCCTCTTCAACCATAACGTGTTTCCCTGAAAATAAGCCCTCACCCGAAAATAAGGCCTAGGTTAAATTTCAAGCATGCTCAAAATGTAAGCCCTACCGCGAAAGTAAGCCCTAGCGGCATTACGGTGGGGGCAACTTGTGTTCTGTCTTCCGATATCCATGTCCTTCTGGTGTCTCCTGTATCTGCAGCTGTCCCGTGACCTCCGATGGTCTCGTGGGTAGGACCATGGCTCCGTTACTCAGTTATTGGCCCAATAACGGAGCCATGTTTCCACACGTGAGACCAAGTTGCCGAACATCTTCCCCATAGGCCGATGCTTCACTTGGGACACGGGTGGCACGGAGCTGGGGTCAGCGGAGGACACGGGACAGCACAGCAAAATGGATGACGTACCGGTAGGAAGACAGAGGAGGACACAGAGATTGGAGGACATGGGGGACAGCAGAGGACATGGGGGGACACGGGACACAGGAGGACAAAAAATAGAGGACACGGGACAGGTGGATCCAGTAGAGGAAGAGGCAGCACAGTGGGGAAGGCGAGAAGAATATAAGACATCCCCAGAAAAAAAAGCCCTAGCATATCTTTAGTAGCAAAAATTAATATGAAACTGTCTTATTTTCGGCGAAACACATTAGTTACATACTGTATATAGTAATCAAAACTAGATCTCATAATCCTTTGCTGCTATTCCTGGAGAAACCAGATTATCTGTTTGGTCTTATGGGGCCAATTGGTGTGAGTGGCTGAGAGGGCTGTCCCCTCAATGGCCCTGCTGCACAACAAATGCTCCCCAACTACCAAGGGCAGAAGAACGAATTAAGACACTTTATCAGTACCTGGTGCCAAGGTGTCAATTGAAAAAGTGGCCCACACACGCCAATTAACCCTTGTTTCCTGGTGTGGAGAGCAGCTCAGCCACACCTCCCAAAAGATATCATGATTTGTCAGGACTTAGAAATAAGGATAGGATGGAGCAGCAACTTTACCCCCACTATTTTCATGGGAGGGAATGGTGCACGTGGTAATCTATAACTAGAGAGAGTGGGAGTGAATAGTGCACATGGTAATCTATGACTAGAAGAGAGTGGGAGGGAATGGTGCAAGTGGTAATCTATGACTAGAGGGAGTGGGAGGGAATGGTGCACGTGGTAATCTATGACTAGAGAGAGTGGGAGGGAATGGTGCACGTGGTATTCTGTGATTACAGAGAGTGGGAGGGAATGGTGCACGTGGTAATCTGACTAGCGAGAGTGGGAGGGAATGGTGCAAGTGGTAATCTATAACTAGAGAGAGTGGGAGGGAATGGTGCACATGGTAATCTCTGACTAGAGAGAGTGGGAGGGAATGGTGCACGTGGTAATCGATGACTAGAGAGAGTGGGAGGGAATGGTACACATAGTAATCTATAACTAAAGAGTGGGAGATAATGGTGCAAGTGGTATTCTGTGATTACAGAGAGTGGGAGGGAATGGTGCACATGGTAATATGACTATAGTGGGAGGGAATGGTGCACATGGTAATATGACTAGAGAGAGTGGGAGGGAATGGTGCAAGTGAATTCTGTGATTAGAGAAGGAGGGAATGGTGCAAGTGGTAGTCTCTGTTTACAGAGAGTGGGAGGGAATGGTGCACATGGTAATATGACTAGAGAGAGTGGGAGGGAATGGTGCACATGGTAGCTTATGACTAGAGAGAGTGGGAGGGAATGGTGCAAGTGGTATTCTGTGATTACAGAGAGTGGGAGGGAATGGTGCACATGGTAATATGACTAAAGAGAGTGGGAGGGAATGGTGCACATGGTAATGACTAGAGAGTGTGAGAGGGAATGGTGCAAGTGGTATTCTGTGATTACAGAGAGTGGGAGGGAATGGTGCACATGGTAATATGACTAGAGAGCGTGGGAGGGAATGGTGCACGTGGTCATCTGACTAGAGAGAGTGGAAGGGAATGGTGCAAGTGGTAATATATAACCAGAGAGAGTAGGAGGGAATGGTGCACGTGGTAATCTATAACTAGAGAGAGTGGGAGGGAATGGTGCAAGTGGTATTCTGTGATTACAGAGAGTGGGAGGGAATGGTGCACATGGTAATATGACTAGAGAGAGTGGGAGGGAATGGTGCACGTGGTAATCTGTGACTAGAGAGAGTGGGAGGGAATGGTGCACGTGGTAATCTGTGACTAGAGAGAGTGGGAGGGAATGGTGCACGTGGTAATCTATGACTAGAGAGCATGGGAGGGAATGGTGCATGTGGTAATTTATAACTAGAGAGAGTGGGAGGGAATGGTGCAAGTGGTATTCTGTGATTACGGAGAGTGGGAGGGAATGGTGCACATGGTAATCTATGACTAGAGAGAGTGGGAGGGAATGGTGCACATGGTAATATGACTAGAGAGAGTGGGAGGGAATGGTGCATGTGGTAATTTATAACTAGAGAGAGTGGGAGGGAATGGTGCAAGTGGTATTCTGTGATTACGGAGAGTGGGAGGGAATGGTGCACATGGTAATATGACTAGAGAGAGTGGGAGGGAATGGTGCACATGGTAATCTATGAATAGACGGAGTATGAGGGAACGGTGCACGTGGTATGACTAGACAGAGTAGGAAGGAACGGTGCACGTGGTATGACTAGAGGGAGTAGGAGGAAGCGGTGCACGTGGTATGACTAGACAGAGTAGGAAGGAATTGTGCACGTGGTATGACTAGGCGGAGTAGGAGGGATTGGTGCACGTGGTATGACTAGGCGGAGTAGGAGGAAGCGGTGCACGTGGTAATCTCAGGTCTTCCCATGTACGTTCTGTGCATCTTGATGTTATGCCCGGAGCCTCACACACGTCTGTCCTCCCTGCAGAGAGAAAAAGAAGGAGCTGGAGCGTGAGGAGCTGTGGAGGAAGCTGGACGATCTGCAGCTGAAGAAGGCATTGGCTGAGCAGCAATGTGCTTTAAATGTACAGAACAATACAAGTGCCAAATAACCCACATGACAACCACCTCTGCTTCACAAACTTTTGTACATTGTAAAATAAAATGAAACCGACTTATCCTTGTAAAATATAAACAGCTGATTTACCCAGGGGGGGAAAACACGCCACCTGCTGGGCTGTGGCAGAGGCCAGCAATAATTGCAGGGCAACTTACTGCCGACCTCCCTCACAGCCGAATATTAAAGTGCACCTGTTCTTTATGCACATTAGAGGCAGCCATTTTACATGGACTTAAAGGGTCTCCCAAAAATCATCACAGATCAGTTTGATGGGTTTTATGAAATTTTCTTATTTAGTTTTTATGGCAAAAAAAAAAGTCTGATTTCAAAGCTATCTCTATCCATAGACACAGTTTGGTGGGTCTGAGAGTTTAGGCTACGGTGTCCATTTTAGGACACGCCTCCTATTTCACCACTTGCAGTCTTTATTCTACTTTACAGAATACCGTAAAAGTTTTAACTAAACAAATTAATGCTTTAGGGTTTTTTTTTTCAATTAATTGGCAGTCACCAACAGGCAGTACAATAGACAGCTGTGTAGGGGTCCTTAGTGACAGATTAGTACACCAAAATAACAGGACAAAGAGCAGATCCAGGCAGGTAAAACCTCCCTGTCAGATTGTCTTCAGAGTGGGGTTGCGGAGCGGTGTTTCTGTACATTATTATAGAACGCTCTCTTTTATGTCGGCTATTTTTTACCAACTACTCCCTATTGTTAATTCCGTTATCTCAAGCATCGTATGTGTTAGAAGTACATAATAAATGTGTCTGAATGCTTTTTAAACATGCCCTTGTGTTTTCATGGACTTAAAAAAAACGTAATCAGGTTTTAAATCTCAAAACTTACTGAATTCATGGGTCCTTTTGTACAGGCTGTTAATTGTAGAAGGATAAAAGATATAACTTTATTATTATAGCTAAAAATACGTCATTCTGTGATGTGAATATATGCAAATATGCTGCACACTCCCTGCCTGTTGGCTAGGTGGGTCACAAAACCTGTGCAGGATGTAGGGGGTCCTTATTGATTCCCCATCACCCCTGTTAGAAACTGGGGGGGGGGGGGTCACTATTCCCCAGACCTGCTAAGGGCGAATCGGCTAATTTTGTTGCAGCCTTTTGGGCACCGCCGTAGGCCTTAATGAGAGTTGTGGTGCTTAGTCAGTAATTTGATAGCACCCCAAAATTAGGGGGAAAAAGGTAGTTCAGCCGCTGGCAGATGCTGGTGCCTAAATTACTTATTTCCACCTGAGTTGTGACAACTTGGAGACAGCGTAGCACACAGGAGTTTGCCTGCAGCAGGGGGAGCCGTCTTTTGAAACATAAGGGTGTTCCTATAATACAGTGCTACTAACAAACTAACTCAACATGTTTCACCCCAAAGGGCGTTGTCAGGAGCGCTTGATCATAGTGCAGTAAAGTATTTAGAGGTGAAACTCAAAAAATCTTAATACTGTGCAAAAGTCCATTTATTTCAGTAATTCAACTTAAAAAGTGAAACTAATATATGAAATAGGAAACCAGGTGTTTTGGATTAATTAGCTTATCAGAGTCTGACACTTTGCGCCTAGAAAATGGAACATTTTCACAATATTGTAACGGTCTGAGATTTTGATTTTGTTGTTCTCATAAGCTGTAAATCCTAATCCTCAAAATCATAACAAAGGCTTGAACTATTTCGCTTTGCATGTAATGAGTCTATTTCATATATTAGTTTCATCTTTTAAAGCGGACCCAAAGCAAACATTTTTTTAATTCAAAATATTTAGTTGCACCACTCTGACACATACAAATATAAATAAACACTACTTCAAGCCTATGAGCATTTCAGTGCATGCTTTTCACCCTCCTCTTTGCATAACTTGGGTTATACAGGTGGCAGCCATTATCAATTCCTCCTTTGCTGGACACCATCTACTCCACCAGTTTGCCGGATTATTTGCCGGCAATATGAAAGGAAGGGAGGAGTTTCTCCAATAAATGTAAAATATTTTATATTTGTCATCATGCAGCTGAAAAAAGGCTGCTATTTATTATTATAATTTAGAAAATAGATTTTATTTCTGAAATCTTGTATTTTTAGTTTGGGTCCACTTTAAGTTGAGTTACTAAAATAAATGGACTTTTGCACAATATTCAAATTTTTCGAGTTTCACCTGTACAATCCCCCCACCACATCAAAATACAATGTCCCCCAGCAACATATTAGCCCAAGTCAAAGAAGATCACCCAACAACATATTTTTAGCTATAATAATAATCTTTTATCCTTGCACAATTAAGGGCTTTTCCAAAGGGACCCCAGTTTTTGCTTAATTTCCCTTGTACGATTATTTGCAGTGTTTGCAATCTATAATGAATTGATTGACACTCACTTTAATGAATTAATTGCATAAAGTTCTAGTAACCCCTGAACCCCGTATAGTCTGTAAAAGGTCTTTCAGAACAAGTAAACCAGCACCTTCTTCAGTTCAAATGAGGCCAAGGAATCAGGAAGTTTACTGTCAACTTTGCAGAAAGGTGTTTATTGTCTGTGTAATGTTATTCTCACTTCCTTATACTGCTGGTTCACTTTAATGGATTGTGTTAAAGAGGATCTGTAACATCAAAAGATCCCCTGGGGGGTACTCACCTCGGGTGGGGGAAGCCTCCGGATCCTAATGAGGCTTCCCACGCTGTCCTCTGTCCCACGGGGGTCTCGCTGCAGCCCTCTGTACAAGATGACGTCATTATTTACCTTCCCGGCTCCTGCGCAGGCGCTCTGACGGCTGTCAGCTCCGAACTACACGGAAATACCCGATCGCCGTCGGGTCTGCTCTACTGCGCAGGCGCAAGTTTCCGGCGCCTGCGCAGTAGAGCGGACCCGACTGAGATTGGGTATTTCCGTGTAGTTCGGAGCGGAAAGCAGCCACAGCGCCCCCGCTGGAGCCAGCAAAGGTAAATATTGATTTTACAGTCGGGTCTGTCGCCGGCTGTTCGGAGGGCTGCAGCAAGACCCCCGTGGGACAGAGGACGGCGTGGGAAGCCTCATTAGGATCCAGAGGCTTCCCCCACCCGAGGTGAGTACCCCCCAAGGGATGTTTTTGAGGTTACAGAGTCTATTTAAGATCTAGACTGGTATGTTTTATTATGTGGATATCTTTTACCTTGTCCGAAGAGATGATGCACAATTAATTTATGATAAATTTAATGTATTATGGTGTATTGGGTCGTCAGAACCTACATGCACATTGGTGTATAATTTTGGAAAAGGGTGTCAAAAATCGTTGTTTGGTTTTCATATAGCTTGGATCTAACGTCTTCTTC
This sequence comes from Hyperolius riggenbachi, assembly GCF_040937935.1. Classification (NCBI taxonomy): domain Eukaryota; kingdom Metazoa; phylum Chordata; class Amphibia; order Anura; family Hyperoliidae; genus Hyperolius; species Hyperolius riggenbachi. The sequence continues at coordinate 475,349,859 of NC_090649.1, forward strand.
TGATTTTGTTATACATCTTTAGTGCCACTTCAGTGATACTTTTAAGCCTTGTACTGTTTTCGATTGAGCATCTAATGTGCAGGTGTCTACCAGGGTCACTTCAAGAAAATCTGTAATGTTAAAAAACCCTCTGGGGGATTCTTACCTCGGGAGGGGGAAGCCTCTGGATCCTGAAGAGGCTTCCCCATCCTCCGGTGCCCCGGTAATCCAGCGCTGCAGCCCCCGAACCGCGGCGAGGTAAATATTTACCTAACGCGATCCTGCGCAGGCGCACTAGCGGCTCTCTGTTCGGGTTAAGGTGGAAATAGCCGATCCACGAGTCCTTTGAGCCTGTGCAGTAGTACGGATATGATCGGGTTCGGCTATTTCTGCCTCACCCGAATGAAGAGCGCCTGCGCTGGATCCCGGAGATGTAAGACTACATCCTTGATTGTCAAGCTTGTCTTGGGTTAGGGGGAGCCAGCGCTGGATTCCCCGCAGCTACAAGGGACAGGGAAGCCTCATTGGGACCCTGAAGCTTCTCCCTCCCAAGGTAAGTATCCCCCAGAGGGTTTTTTTTTAGTACAGGTTCTCTTTTCAGCAAACCGGAAGCAAAAATATACTTAATATATAACGAATTGTATGTGTAGTACGGATAACAAATAGAACATTAGTAGCAAGGAAAAGTCTCATATTTTTCAGTTACACAGCTTTTTAAAAAAAAAAAAATACATTCTGTTATATTTGTAGTTTAGAAACCACACTCTGTATTTTAAAGCGGACCCAAACCAAACATTTTTTTTAATTAAAAATATTTAGTTGCACCACTCTGACACATACAAAGAAATAAACACTCCTTCAAACCTATGAGCATTTCAGTGCATGCTTTTCACCCTTCTCTTTTCATAGCTAGGGTTATACTGGGGGCAGCCATTAGCAATTCCTCCATTGCTGGACACTATCTACTCCACCAGTTTGCCGGAAAAATCCCGGCAATTTGAAAGGAAGGGAGGGGTTTCTCCAATAAATGTAAAATATTTTATATTTGTCATCATGCAGCTGAAATAAGGCTGCTATTTATTATTATAATTTAGAAAATAGATTTTATTTCTGAAATCTTGTATTTTTAATTTGGGTCCACTTTAAGCTATAAAACAAAGCAGAAATAATGACCCTTTGAACTTTCCTGCACAGGTGACTGAAGATTTTTTAACTCTTCTCTTTGCTGCTAATGCTCTTTGTTATCCATATTACACATACAATTTATTATCAAGTTTATTTTCGCTTCAGATTTGCATTGAAGGATACATCGTGTCTCGTCGTGTCTCTTTCTAAAAAACGTAGACGGAAGTGTTTGGATCTCTGAGAGCCTTTCTTGCCCTCTCTGGGTTCCTCCGTTCCACCGCTGTCCCCCATTGCTGTGGTCCGACATTTATTCCCCAACACAGCCTTGGAGTACTTCGGAAGATGAGCGGCTCGGTACTACCCCCCCGCAGGAAATGTAGCGGGGAAATGAGAAGACTTAGAGAGGACCTCTGCAGTGTTCCCCAACCCTGTCCTAGGCCCACCAACACTGCATGTTTTGTATAGATTCAGAGGTAGCTAATCAGCTCTGCTGAGACACTAATTACCTCACCTGTGCATGTGTTTCCTGCAAAACATGTACTGTTGGTGGGCCTTGAGGACTGGGTTGGTGAACTCTGCTCTATAGGACCCAGAGCCTTCTCAACTTAGTTCAGATACTTCACTGTTCCTGCTCTCCTGTAGTTTATTCTCTAATAGCGAAGTCATTCATATGCCCTGTTGGGGAGCGGGAGTGTCCAAGCCCAATGATTGCTATGTAGAAAGCGGTGGCTTTGATTGCAGTACATTTTTGCAGATAAAACTTAATGGAAAATTCCGTTGCCTGCACCAAAAACCTATCAAAGAATATTGGTCATTCAGGAGGGGGTGTTATTTGGTCAACGAGATGTTATTAATTCCAAGTTAGTGCAAACGTTATGCTAAATTTGTATCCCTTGGAAATGGACTGCTGCATTTGATCCATATCCAAGCTGCTTGGAACATGTAAATATGTGCATCTCACGGACTATCACTGAATTTAATTCAGTTTATACCGCAGTGGCGTTAGCAGTAGTGATGATCAATGAGATGCAAATATTTGAGTTAATGCAAATTTATGCAAATATATACAGCTTGAAAATGGACCAATCAAATCCCACCAAGGTTTAAGTTGATTGGTCCATTTTTAAGCTGAATACATTTGCATACAAATTTTGAACAAACTCTGAAGTATTTGCATCTCCTTGATCGTCACTAGTCAGCAGTTGCTGGGTTCAACCACCTCTGTGTTTCCAGGACCGGTGCTCTTTAATACCCCTCCGCCTTCACGCATCTGCATAGTGTTTGTACTGTGCCCTACCCAATAATACCTGTGGGGTCGGGGCACCCAATACCATTTTTATAACCTGTAATACGAGTGAGATCATTCTGGGAGTGGTGAGGAATATGACTTGAATTCTTTAATATTATATATTTTTTATTGTGTTGCACATAGGTGTATTAGTCTGCTATGTACATTTTGTTTTTGTTCTCTCTTCCCCCCCCCCTCTTTTCGTTTTTGGCCTTCTACATTGCGTTTATCTGTGTGTGTTCTTTTCCGTTTCTACTGTCGTTGAAGCGTATCTGGTTTCAGCAGTTGTTCAGTTAATATGCAGCCTGTTTCTGGGCAGTTGATTGCCTAGTCAGCCCCCTTTTCTACGTGTCCATCAAACCTCCCCCCTGAAAAATATATATGGCTCTTGGCACTACTGTTCCTGTCTTAAGATAAGCAAAAGGTACTTCCTGTCTGCCGGTATCATAACCGTTATTAAATGCAGATATTCCAGCACATAGTCTTAGTTCCTGCGGCAGTTATAGTGACGAGTATCGCCCCCTCCCTTCTAAAATCAGAGGAACTTGCGGCAGTTCTATTTCCTTTGAGCACATTTACGTACTGAACGGTCGTCCACATCTGCAACTTTAGTCACCCAAAATAGTCCTTTTTAATTAGTCCGGGTACTTGTTCATTGGCATTTGGAATCCAAACCATTGGAGACTGCACACAAGAAGGCTCTTTCGAGTAAGCTGTATTAGCAACATACAGTTACAGAGTATGCAGAACACACAAGATGTTTTGGGCGTGTGAGGAAGGGCAACGCCGGAAACATGTCATGTGAGGAAGGGCAATGCCTGAAACATGCCGTGTGTTCTGCATACTCTGGGCCAGATTTATCAACAGTGTCTGTGACAGTATTGGTAGGTTTTTAGTAATCCGTGCAGAACTGTCTCAGACATCCTAAGAAATTATTAGATAGTGCAGTCTCCTTCTAAAACTGTTGTAAAATAGGAGGCGCTAGGAAGGTCTCTCAGACAGTGCAGTGTGTGAGGGGAATTCCTGTTGCTGAGGTAACCAATACATCTGCTGTATTGATAGCAGCAGGCTCTGAGGAGGAATTCAGCAGGTGGGAGGAGCACATCACAAATCATGCCTAGCCTGCACTCTGCAATCATGTCTAGCCTGCAGTTCTACATCTGTAGAACTGCTATCAAGCACTTCTTAATCTGCACCAGTTTAGGGATGGATTTGCACTTTTCGCAACTGTAGTGCAGCTCTAGAAATTCATGCTAAATTGCCTCTATTACCTAGGATTTATGAAGGTTCTTATCATGCAGAACTGTTCTCCCTGCTGGTTAGAACAGATTAAGAAGAAAAAACTGCTGATAATGCGTTGATAAATCTCCCCCTTTGTAACTGTATGTTGCTAATGCAGCTTACTTGAAAGAGCCTTCTGTGTGCCGTCTCCAATTGTTTGGATTGCATTGGTGAATAGCAGGAGTGGTGTAACTGCAGGGGTCAAGCATCGGCTTGCAGGTCTGAAGTCATAGACCTGTTTAGGTGGATGTTTAGTGTGTTCCATACACAGTCATTGGCATTTGGGCTGGCTAGAAAACAATAATTTCTCACCGCAGCTCGTTCCCTCTTATCCTCCCCTCTCCATATGGCAGGACTGGCTGTGAGGAAGAGAGCTGACCAGTGTATGTATGAGTAGCCTGAAATGGTCACTAATAGTTTGTTTCAGGCAACCAAAGTTGCAGGTGCATACTGTCATTAAGGCTTCAGTCACGCCTACTGAATCAGACTACTTCTCTCTATTAGTTATCCGCTGTTCTCAGATTGCTCAAAGTCTGTACCAAAGCTCGGATTTGTCTGTAGAGCTGTATTGTTAATCAGTGTCCATTGTTCTCCCCAGAATTTTTTCCCAGCTGGGTGGCATGAAAAAGTAGGTGGGTGGGGTGCGAGGGGGGAATAAGGGGTCGGCATGAATCTGGTTACAGCATAGGGGGAGGAGGATGAGGAGGCGAGCCAATAAGAGCCAGGTGCTCCCCAAAAGCCTGGGGAGAACCCTGGGTGTCTCCCACTGATTTTTCACACGCTTATTCATTGAAAATGTACTGCTTTCTGCTTTGTTTGGCCTGATCTGACTCTGGCAAGAGATGCTATCTGGGATCAATTTGGTAAATCGGGTCTGTTGTCTGTAAGGTAAAATTGCAGAGGCAGCTAAGCTTCCCAGCAGGTGGAGCAACACACAGGCAGATACCACAAAAATTACAGCGAAACCTTGGATTGCAAGTAATTGGTTTAAGAGCGCTTTGCACGGCAAGCAAACATTTTTAGGAAATTTTGACTTGATAAGCAAGCAAGGTCTTGCTATACAAGCACAGATCGCATGTGCGTCACATCATCACAACTGAGCTGACGGTTCTGCTCCCTTTGACGCTGCAGGATTGTACTTAAAGGACCACTATCGAAAAAAATGTAAAATTTTAAGTACATGGAAACAAATAGAAATAAGAAGTATGTTTCTTCCAGAGTAAAATGAGCCATGAATGACTTTTCTCCTATGTTGCTGTCACTTACAGTAGGTAGTAGAAATCTGACAGAAGCGACAGGTTTTGGGCTAGTCTATCTTTTCATGGGGGATTCTCAGTATGGCCTTTATTCTTTATATTATGAAAATAATTTTATATAAAGATACCGGCGAGCCTTCGTGTTCGCCGCACACTTTTTTTGGCAGTTGTACGGAGCAACGGCCATACACTAAGTGCTTTTGAAAATAAAGAAAACCCGGAGAATCCCCACGAAGAGATGGGCTAATCTAAAACCTGTCACTTCTGTCAGATTTCTACTACCTACTGTAAATGACAGAAACATAGGAGAAAAGTAATTTATGGCTCATTTTACTCTGGAAGAAACATACTTATGTGTTTACATGTATATTCAATTTAACAATTTTCATGATAGTGGTCCTTTTAATTTTACTTATTCTGAGTGTAGATACTGAACAATGTCACATTTCTGTGAAGGAAAATCCTCAAAAGTAGGCAAAAGCAACCCCTTTCCTTATTAAAGGGGGAAAAAAAGGTTGGGGTGAGCCAATGGATAGACATTGTTAACTATAGTAAAAGTCTCATACATTTTTACTTTATACTGTACAGTACTTTGTATGAAATATTTTTCTATAATTTTGGATTCTGTAACGAATCATCGGAGTTTCCATTAACCACTTAACGACCATGGTCAGCCGATCAGCGGACCTAGGTGTTAAGTGGTTTTACATGGAAACGCAGCTTTTCCATGTCAGTTCACGGAGGGTGTCTCCGTGAACTGCCTGCGAGCCTCCGATCGCGGCTCGCAGGCGAAATGTAAACAAGCGGGGAAGAAGTCCCAGCTGTTTACATCAATACGGCGCTGCTGCGCAGCAGCGCCGTACAGGAGATCGGCGATCCCCGGCCTCTGGTTGGCCCGGGGATCGCCAGCATCTGATAGGCTAAAGCCTATTAGAGGCGGCGCAGGACGGATCGCCGTCCTGTGCCGCCCATAGCCTGAACGAGAGGGAGGGAGGAAAATCGCTGCGGAGGGGGGCTTTGAGGAGCCCCCAGGAAAAAAAGGGGGGGGGGATGAGTCTGATCGCCCTGCCTTTTAATCGATCTGTGCTGCGGGCTGGAGAGCCCACGCAGCACAGATCATCCAAAAATCCCATGGTCCTTAAGTGGTTAATCCTTATGGGGAAATTCGCTTTGGAATACAAGCATGTCTCTGGAATGAAATCTGCTGGCAAACCAAGGTTCCACTGTAATACAGAGATGAGACTTTTATTTGTTGTTGTGGGAGGTAGACTAGGTTTAGGCAGGTGAATAAATTACGAATGTGCTGATTTTGGAGGCTATGACCTTCTTTTTACACTGTAGCATCATGCTATGCAATCCACCCTGACTATATATAAGCAACTTGGAGGGACCGGGGTGGAATATCAGCGTCTCTGTTTGTGTTATGTATTACCTTGTGGTGTTCCTACCACTAGATGGGGCAATGGGATGCAAATATTTGCAGTCTTGCATGCAGATTGTGAGCAGCTTAGAATTGGACCAATAAAACGAACTTCCTGTAGATTCTGATTGGCTCGATTCCAAGCTTCATACAATATGCCTTGCAGGCAAACTATGAGAGTGCTGTGCGTCTCACTGTCCATCCCTAGTCTCGCAGAGGAGCAGCCTATAGCAATGTTTCCTGTCACTGGGCCACTGCGGGTGTATCGTCATAGCTTTAAACTGACTTGTCTGCATTTTTGTCTTGTAGGAATACTGACTAGGCTGAGACATCCTTTAGGCTGCTTTCACAGTGGGACGTTACAGGCGCACGTTAGAGCAGCCTGTAACGCACCCCACCGCACAGCAATGAAAAATCAATGGGCTGTTCACAGTGCCCACGTTGCGTTACTCAGTAACGCTGCGCCATAACAGAACGTACTGGATGCAGTACTTTATAAGCGGCAGAGCCGCGTTAGACTGCTTGCACATGCGCTGTAATGTTGGGGAGGAGCGGAGAGCGGCCGGGCACATGGCTAATTAATATTCACTGCACTCAGTGACGTGCAGTGCTTAGTTCCTGGAGCGGACGCTCTGTGCGGCGATTGGCCGGGCGGGACCACATGATGCAGCAAGCGTCCAAGAGTATGCATCACGGACGCCAGAGGGAGCTGCACAACGCGGCTTACTCTGACATCCACAGCAGAGAGCACCAGGCGTTGCGTTAGGGGCACGTTATGCGACCATAACGTCCCCTAAAACGCAACGTCCTGGTGTGAAACCAGCCTTAACCTCCCTGGCGGCAGCCATTCTCCTTCCTGTCCTCGGAGGCTCTGCATCCCTCTGGTGAGAACGCCATCTGTGGTCATGACAGGCGGCAATCTCGCTGCAGGGTTACAGCGCCACATGGAGGATGGAGGGAGAATTGCAGCGCTGGATCCAAGGGAGGCAAGTGCTGGGCTGCTGCAGATCGCAGCATGATTTTTTCCTGGTTTTTGGGTCTGAAAGCGTGCAAAAAATCCGGAAATAATCAAACCGCCAGAGGTTAAAGTTATTTCAAACTGAACAATAGATATACAGCTTTACTTGGGGCTTTTCCCAGCCCCTAGAAGTCTCTGTGTACTTTGCCACAGCTCCAGCCTTCTCCTGTGTCCCCGCTGCCAGTCTTGTGAGGCACAGCACTGCGCATGCACAGAACGCTCCGGACGACGGGATTGCGTGCAGCGCACTCATTGGCTGCCGATCCTGCGGGTCGATGATCCATTACGGAACTACAGCAGGACCCCGGTGAAGTCCGGATTGACACTGAGACTTCTAGGAGCTGGAGGAAGCTCTCAAGTTCTTTCCCATCACTGACTCAAGGATATGAAAATGTACCATATTTACATAAAATGGCAAATTGCAATACATAAGCTAGGTAATGCTTTGCAGTTAATATCTGTTTTTTGCAACCAAAGCGTGCACTGAAGTTCCAGCTGTTACTCGCATGTCACCCGCCACATCAGTTCCATTTCTATGCTTTGCTTTCAGATTCAGCAATGCAGAGAATTCTGTTTCATGTAGATAAGTAGTTGTGAAGGGAACCAATTCATTCCCGTCATCGGCAGGCCAGGGAGCGCTGTGATCTGCTTACAGCAGAACTCAATAGCCAGCCAATATTCTGACATATCAAGTGGCGATACTGGGGAACGGGAGGCTGTCCGTGCTCTGATCATTGACTGGCTAACAGCCTTGCATGCTGCATTCCTTATCAGCGACTAATTGTCAGACACTCAGTCCTATAGCTTCGTCATCTGGCTCTCGAGGGGTGTACATAACGTGTACATGTGATTAAGGCACCGAGAAATTTGGGCACAGGGTGAAGCTAAAAAATGGCTCACCCTGCTCCTGCAAAAAGTTCAGTTGGCATTAATTACTATTCCCCTTACAGGCCGCCATGGACTGTGGGGTAAGATGTAATTTGACTATTGCTGGCAGCTGAATTCCCTGTTTTTATCATAATTTGTTACTGCCAGAGCGCCACTTTATAGCCAAATTTTTAATAACAGCCTATGGCAGCACCTAGTGCACCCAAATTTCCAGCGCCATTTTTTTTTTCCTTTTGCCTGACTGTAGATAACCCCCTGCTAAGAACTTCTTTGAATAGTACCTGTCACCTAGCAGAACCAGACATTTGGCAAGTCACATTATCTTTAATGGAATTCTAGATAGTACAAAGGTTACTGGTTTTCATACAGCAAAACCGTTACAACTTGAAGGACAACTGAAGCGAGGGGGATATGGAGGCTGCCATATTTATTTCCTTTTAAACAATACCAGTTGCTTGGCTGTCCTGCTTGTCTCTTTGGTATCAGCAGTGTCTGAAACATGGGGACAATTCAGTCAGAGACATTTGTTATGCCTGCTTGTTCAGGGTCTATGGCACTATGGCTAAAATCATTAGAGGCAGAGGATCAGCAGTTCAGCCAGGCAATCTGCATTATTTAAAAGGAAATGGATATATCAACCTCTATATCCGTCTGAGTTCAGTTGTGCTATAAAGCCCAAAACTGAATAACACATATGCGTAAATAAATCATGTTTATTGGTATAAATTATAATGTGTAGTGTTACTTACCTTGTAACCATGTTCCCATCGATATCGATATAGATTTAGGTCCGGTGTAGATTTATTGCTTCCGGTTAGCAGTTGAAATCTGACATTAGTTTGCCACCTACTTCCTGTAAACTGCAAAGTCCCACCTCCTCCTGTAGACACTTGAGTTCTCGTGTAATGAAGGAATGCTGGGAAACGTAGTCTGGTAAGCATTGTTCTTCCTACTCTGAGTGTCACATGGTCACACCCGATTGACCTGCCCAGCAGCTGAGTACAGAGGGGAGAGAGAGTGAGCTGTAGTTCAGCTTCAAGCTCATTTGCAGTGAAAAAAATGTATTCTGTCCAGTATTTTGCGTCTTCACACGATTTATATTCACCCACCGTCCTTATTGTTAGAAATTATCTCGTGACCAATTCGGGTCAGATGGCGATTTGTCTGCATTCGGGCTTGGTTTGTGCCCTGATTGCACAAGGAAAGATGGAAGATGACAGAGCTACTTGCAGGCATTTTGTGTTACCTGGATATTGTAGATGTCATCAGTTTTATAAAAAAACAAAATAAAAAAATACCTATTATCCCATAATCACTGAAAATGTGTGCAGAACGTGGTGTGGGACTGCTTGTTAGTAGTGCTTCTGTAAATGTGGAGACTGCTGTGTTTTGCAAGACTGTACAAACATTGTTAGCCCTGTTGAGCAGCCACTTGTGAGTGTCACTAGTAAATGTAGGATGTTTTCATTGAAAATCTCTTGCTTTAGTCTCCATCGTCACATGACCAGTCCACCTTCCTGTTGCCCTGGACTTCCGTTCAAAATCAGGGAGCTGTGTGGTCCAGGACACGCCCACTGCCATAACAGGATGTGCTATTGCTCTTGAATACTGTGCCCACCACCAGGCAGTGGATGGGGGGGGGGGGGGGGGGAGGAGAGAAAGAAGTGAAATGGTTACGTGGCCATGAATAGGACTTGAATAAACTGCCTATATTTACTAGTAATGCATGAACGAGGGAGGTGATTTACTGTATTGTTATAAAAACCCTGGCTGTAAATCCAATCTATGGGTTGTTGCTGTGTTTGTGTAAAATATTGTCGCAGTTTTGCTCAGTGTTTTAAATATAAGCCATTATTTCTCAAAGCCACGACTACTCACCTTCGTTTTTCCCTAGGAGAACGTTATGTATGCTTTCTCGGTGTTCTGCCTAATGCATTTCTGCAGTACCCAATTGGAAGTTTGCCGATTCCTCTCCAAATTTTTAGTTTTTCTTCTTTTTACTAGACTGAGGGCTCGGGATCTATCACATTGTTACTGTTTTCTTGGTTTTTTTATCAGTTTCCCCTCTTCCTGTCTGGAACGAGATTGTTCCTGTCATACAAATAGCAATAAATACCATTTTTAGTAGAGTAGGGAAGAGTTTTCAATGTACTGGCTGTTATTGCTGTTTAACCCCCGCCCCCTTTTAAAAAAAATTAAAAATGGGATCGTGCTCCCTTCCTGTTCTGGTGTCTAGGCAGTAGTAATGGAATCGATCACTTCCTGTCCTGGTGTCCAGGCATTAGTAATGGAACTGCTTGCTTCCTGTTCTGGTGTCCATGCATTAGTAATGGAACTGCTTACTTCCTGTCCTGGTGTCCAGGCATTAGTAAAGGAACTGCTTGTTTGCTGTCCTGATGTCCAGGCATTAGTAATGGAACTGCTTACTTCCTGTCCTGGTGTCCAGGTAGGCATTAGAAATGGAGCTGCTCACTTCCTGTCCTGGTGTCTAGGCATTAGTTATGGAAATGATCACTTCCTGTCCTGGTGTCTTTCATGGTGTCCAGGCAGTGGTAATTTCTGTTACATTATTAAATTGCATCTGGGGGCTGATTCATTTAACCTATTATGTTGATGGGTAGAGATACCCAATTTATTTCCAAGACCAGAGTGATGCCACATGAAGTGTATGTTATTGTTACCGCTAAAAGTACAGTAACTGGCATGTAAGAAGTTTCTCGGTGCTGGTACTCATCACCTTGTATTGAGCTAAAATGTGACTAGTTTGTAAATTCTTGTCTGATGTGAATTAATCAGCTGATCAGTGGTTCATCCCCGCAAACGTTGCTTCTCTGTCAGCGGCAAATAAAATTCTGAGGAAAAAAAACGCTCAGAGTTGGCTTCTTAGGAATTCCTAGAGCATCCCAGAAACTAAACTGACACCCAGCGCACTTTGTGCCCTCAAAATGCATAAACTAAGTACTCAGTATAAGTTCAAAGTAAAGCCTGTGAATGTATTGAATTTTTTTTATTTTCTTGATGCTTCAAGTGCAACACGTTTCGCAGGTTTAATCCCACTTCTTCAGGCAATAACAACTGAGTAATAGGATATAGCGTCAGTACAAGAACCGAGCGCCTCTGTGATTGCAGCACAACTTGACTTCTGATCTGTGATTGGGTGCTAGTGGAAATTAAATTGCTATTGATGATTTTATATAGCACAAGTCCTGCCCAGAAACTTGTATTTATTGTCCCAAAGAGACTGATGGGCTAAATGCAAGTGAAAACATTCCATAATCTTAGAATGTGATGACAAAAACAAGTGATCATCTGTCTGTGATGTATTATCTATAGTTTTCGGTTAAACCTTTTTATCCTGCTGTAGTCAACTCGGGGCCAGCAAAACATTACTACCTATCTAGCGTAGAAGAGTCGTGCTGATGCCTGTATTATGGTGGCTGATCTCGTCGGTATTGAAACTTTTATGCCAAAGTTAGGCAGCCTGTGGCTCTCCAGCCTAATTCAAAAACATGGAGAGCTTGCAGGGCGCATTAGTCTGCTTTCTTTATATAGGTGCATGCAGTGCAGTGTTAGTTTTTACAGATCTATATCCTGATGGACCATATGCTCAAATGTAAAGAACTGTGTCAGCTGCTTGTAGGAACTAGAAAACCCCATCAGAGGGCTTCTAGAACCTAGGCTAGTAAAAGAGAATAGTGCAATCAAAATATTTTGGTTCTTAAAAAAGGCAGCCCCTCCCCCACTGAGAAACAAAGAGGCCGACGTCCAACAGTGACCTCCAGTGGTTGGAGGAAGCTGAAGTGCTTCACTAACCTAACAGCAAGCTCGCAGGCTTCACACATTGCAGTGACATGTAGGAGGAATACAGAGGCTTCTGCCTCCATATCAGCATACTCAATGGGTTAGCCCTGCCCCCCTAACCCCTATGGGACCCTTAAGTTATAAAGGAAGGACAAGACCCAGTCTGAGACATTCTCCTCCATCCCCCAAAACAATCCCCAAGGATGCCAAGGAACCCCTGCCGAGTACACAAGGAACTCTGGTTGAGACAGCCTGCCATAGAGTATGCTGACATGGAGGCATCAAGGAATCAGGAACATTTATACTTAACATAATTTCCTTTCCTGGTGCAATTCCACATCAGCATAGTCCTATTTACTAGAATGTCTCAGGCTGTGTCTTCTCCTTCCTTTATCACTTTAGGGTCCTATAGGGGTTAGGGGACAGAGCTTAACCCATAAGTATGCCGACATGGAGTGGCACTAAGAAAAAGAAAGTTACCGTAGGTAAGTATAACTTTTTCTGTTTCCTTTAAAATAATGCCGGTTGCCTGGTTGTCCTATTGATCTTTTTTTTTTAGCTTCAGTAGCATCTGTCACACCTGAAATGAGGATGTGGTTAGTGTGGCGTACCTGATCCTGATCTGCCTACTTGTTCTGGGCCAGTGGCTGAAAGTATTAGAGGCAGAGGATCAGCAGGACAGCCAGGCAACTGGTATTGCTTTAAAATATGGCAGCCTCAATATCGCTCTCAGTAAAGGGACATCGTAAAGTGTACTTGAGCCTAAGCTCAGGCACAAAAGCACATACTTGCCTAAGAAGGAAGCCTCTGGATCCTATAGAAGCTTCCTACAGCGTCCTCTGGCCACCATTACCTCTCATGTACCTCCTAAAGATTACAACAAGGCTTCCATTGGGACCCTCCAGAAAATTGAGGTTGCTCTCTTCAAGCATGAGCTTGGCCATACTGTTTCTGTGCAGTAAGCTGAAGCTGCTCGCGTGGCTGCGACATGGCCACGCCCCTGCCAGAGGAGGGGTGCGGCCTTGAATTTCCAGAGGCTCCCTGGCATTGGAAGAGGAGAGGACGACAGCATGGAAGGCCTCTGAATGACCCCTACATCCTGATAAGTATATTAATCATATCAGCTAATCTGCATTCTTGTGGGTCAGTAATTATTAAATTGAATAATTTTGCTGACCTACTTGGTCCATATTCTCTATTCTGGAAAACAACTGCTACTCCGCCATAGTGGATGGAGAGTTTCCTTGTACTTACCTTGTACTCCCTCTAATGTTTGGATGACTCTAGATCTTTTTCTAAACAGAGAATGCAGACGGTAAATCAACCAAAGAGGTCTCTGGTTTTAAAGAACAACCGAGGTGACATGAGATATCATAGTTATTTGTGTGCTTGGCACTGTACATACACATGTCTGTGTTCCTTTTTTTCTTTCTCTTCCTGAAAGAGTTAAATATCAGGTATGCAAGTGACAGTTTCTGCCCGAGTCGGGACGGGTTAGGACTTGATCAGACTATAGCTTTACCCTCACTGATAAGTAATTACAGCCATAAAACATTTTCTGTCAGTAACTGACTTCTGAAAGTAGAAAAGATATAAAAATGGCTAATAATTCTTAGATTTGAGCTCTGGCATACTTCAATGAAGGTTTCACTGAGCAGAGACAGTGATACAGTAAAAACTAGATTTAAATGTAAAATAAAACTGGGATAGCTAAAAAAAAAAAAAAAAAAGTCATTTTTAGGAGGAGGGTAGATACAATTGTTTTTCCCATCAGTTTATTTTTAAATCGAATGTCCTTTAACTGAATCTGTCTTCTGATCTGCTTATTATAATTTCCCAAGTATAGCAGAACTTAGTTTAATCAACTGATGGCTTTGTAAGCTTCTGATTTGCTGGACATGATGCTAAAGCAGGAAGCAATCAAATCAGAATTTCACAAATCTACCAACTGATAAAATTAATTACAAGCTTTTTGCTACAGGCAAGCAGCAATGCTTGCTTATTTTAAAGAGACTCTGAAGCGAGTCTAAATCAACGTTATTACTTTTGTTAAGCACTATAGCTAGTGCTAAAACGCCGCATCCCCGCGGCAAAACGAGGTGTTTATAACCCCCAAATCCCCTGTGCAATATCTCTGCCTCCATGCGCGTCAATCTGCCCACTGATCTCCACCTCTCCCCGCCCCTCTCAGTGAAGGAAGATTGAGAGGGGCGGGGGAGAGGCGGAGATTGACGCGCGAAGAGGCAGAGCTACAGCCCTAAGCTCTGCCTCAAGCAGACTTAGCAGAGGGGGTTTGGGGGTATAAACCCCTTGTTTTGCCGCGGGGAATCGGCAGTTTAGCACTAGCTATAGTGCTTAACATTAATAAAAGTTAAAAACGTGGATTTAGACTCTTTTCAGAGTCTCTTTAAACAACCCTCCCCCTAAATGTTTTGATTGCACAGATCTCATCAGGAGGAAGGAACCAGTTGTATTAGACACTTTGGTCTTATTTTTTTTAACTTTCTTTGGAGCAGGAGTTCACTTGAATCTGGAGTGCTATTAGACAGTACAAGTTGCAGCTCTCAAGTGGGTCATAGAAGACCGTAGTGGGCATTCTAAATGTTTTTAGCGAATTGGTGGCTGTAATAGTCTTATCGAATGATTGATTGATGGCCATTACTACAGTTACTACACCCAACAGTCTGGTTTTAATTGTAAAGGATTGCAACTCTAAGTTGTGTGTACACTGCAGCAATCGCAGTACTGCTAAGTCACCTTTCAGCAATCCTCACTATCATCTAATCTGAGCAATACAAGTTGCATACTTTTACCATCTAATAAAAAAATCAATCTATGCTTTACTTAGCAAATCAGGCTCTGTACCTTTTAGATTTTCATTGATGAGGTCTTTGATAGGTAAACCACTGTCTGTCCTACATCCCCCATCCTCCCCCCACCCTATCTGTTATACAGGGACCTGCAATAATATCTTTATTTAAATCAGGGACTTTTTTTTTCAGGGAAATTTTAACTTACGATCCATCCAGCTATTGTAAGGCTGAAGCCGCAAAGCGAGGGTTTGCAACACCGAGAATGGGAATCTGTGTTCAGTCTGTTTCCTCTTAGGAAAATAATTTAAAAAAAACCCCGAAATGAAGGATTCCATCAGTCTCCCCCCAACCTGCAGGGTTTGTGTCTCAATTTACTATTTTCGTACCAGAGTGCTATATTCAATGAGAAATATATATATTTTTTAAAATTTCATGTTCCTTAAAAGCAGAGTTTATATTAGTTAAACTAGAGTCTATATTATTGTATAGTGTGAATTCTTACATGATGGCAGCAAAATCACGCACGTGTCGCCGCCTCTTTGCTTCAAGGGTGGCCGACGCGTTTCGCTCCAGCCTCGAGACAAAGAGCCCGACGTACGGAAGAGGATGAATTGTAATATCGGGAAAATCGGAATGTGAATACATGATTTATTCTGCTGTAAATTTATTACTGTCTTTTTATTCCATCTTGTAGGCTTTTAGTTGAGAAATGCCTTGTTTTATGTAATGGAAAAAATGCAGTATTTCTTAAATATGAAACGAGTTATGAGAGTCTTTGCCATCTACTTGATGAAGTATTTTTGGGTCTATCTCTGGATGCACCATTCCAATCATTTGCGGTCAATGTGATAACCCTGTTTTTGTAATTAAAGGCAGTCATGGGGGAACAGCATTTAATAAACTCTTTTTGTTTGTATATGGTCCTGGTGTGTTGCTGTCTTGTATGTAAACGCAGGATATGTCCCGTTACTGTTGCTGGGCTGCATATCCTTAAAGTGTACCCGAGGTGACATGATGATAGACATGGGTATGTACAGTGCTGAGCACACCAATCGCTATGCTGTGTTCTTTCTTTTCTTTCTCTGCCTGAAAGAGTTAAATATCAGAAGTGACTACAGTGTACTGATGAGAAATTCCAGCTATAAAACACTTTCCTAGCAGAAAATGGCTTCCGAGAGCAGGAAAGAGATAAAAAAGGATCAATAGTTCATAGATTTTAGCTCTGGCATACTTCAATGAATTTGTTGTTTGGTAAAAACAATAAATCTGTAAAAACGTAAAAAGTAGATATAAACATAAAATAAAACTGTGGAATATCTTAAGTAATTTTTAGGAGAAGGATAGATACAATCGTTTATTTTCGCCTCGGGTGTCCTTTAAATCTGATATCTAACTCCAGTTCTCAAGGGCCGAGGGCCTCACATTTTTGTCTCGGCACAAATGAATGGGTATTATTTTAGGAAAGGTGTGGTTCCTCCAGCACGTCTCCATTTCTCAGAACATCCTCAACACTGCCACAGATATGGCCCTTGAGGGCTGGAGTTCAACATCTGTGCCTTAAAGTAAACCTGAGATGGGGCAAAAGAAAAAATAATA
Source organism: Hyperolius riggenbachi (assembly GCF_040937935.1). Taxonomy (NCBI): domain Eukaryota; kingdom Metazoa; phylum Chordata; class Amphibia; order Anura; family Hyperoliidae; genus Hyperolius; species Hyperolius riggenbachi. The sequence continues at coordinate 475,366,324 of NC_090649.1, forward strand.
CTTCCTCCAGGCTGATTGGCCCCTCTCTGTCCTGCGCCGCCTGTATGCTGCCCAATAGCCCTGGAAAGTCCTCCAGTCAGGGGTGTACAGCACATGCGTGGCCTGGCCACACATGCCCCCCTTGCTGTGCCTGCGCAGCAAAACACCCCCAGCTACGGGAGCACGACCAGCCTGCGCTAACTGGAGGATTTCCAGGGCCAATTGCGGAGGATCCAGGCAGCGGAGGATGACGAGGGAGCGATCAGGCTGGAGGAAGCACCAGGTATGTATAAATGTTTCCTTTAGCCCCATCTCGGGTACATTTTAAAGTGAATCTAAACTAACTATAACCCAAGAGATAAACCATTGTCTCTAGCCTTCTAAAAATGACTTCAAAAAAAGTTTTATTTTCTGTTTAAAAGCTAAAAAAGTAAGTTTAATTTTTTTATTGTCTCAGCTGAATGACACACTCTTGCATACAGTTTTACACAGTGGACCTTTTTTATTCCCTGCACTCAGAAGCTGTTCTTTTCCAGACTAGAGTTTTATAATTAATTATTAATTCGTTCTCAGTAAGGGTTATGCTATAGTCTGTCGACTAGAGAGAAACTTGTTTGTATGGCAGATTTCTTGCGACACTACAGGACAGTTACTTGACTAATGGAACCAACTAGAGGCAATGGGCTACTGGATTTGGTCATTTCAAATAGACCAGATAATGTATCAAATGGGCGGGTTCAGGAACATTTGGGGAATAATGATCACAACACAATGTTTTATCTGGTGACTGATGGGTCATAGACCAGCAGAACAATTAAAACTATGAATTTTAGAAAACAAAAGTTCAATCAACTCAGGATACACTAAGTTTGGTGGACTGGAATAATATACTACAAGGGAAGGACACTTAAAGTGGACCCAAATTAAAAATACAAGATTTCAGAAATAAAATCTATTTTCTAAATTATAATAATAAATAGCAGCCTTTTTTCAGCTGCATGATGACAAATATAAAATATTTTACATTTATTGAAGGAACCCCTCCCTTCCTTTCATATTGCCGGGACAGAATCCGGCAGACTGGTGGAGTAGGAGGTGTCCAGCAAAGGAGGAATTGCTAATGGCTGCGCCCAGTATAACCCTAGTTATGAAAAGAGAAGGGTGAAAAGCATGCACTGAAATGCTCATAGGCTTGAAGGAGTGTTTATCTTTGTATGTGTTAGAGTAGTGCAACTAAATATTTAGAATAAAAAAAATGTTTGGTTTGGGTCCGCTTTAAGGGAAATGGCAAAAAAAAAAAATTAATATTCTCAATCAGTATTGTATTAAAAATATGGAAACAAAATGTCTAGGACTACAAAAGGCCTCTATGGATGAATAGAAAGGTTAGAGATAAAAAGGAATGCTTTTAAGGCCTAAAGGATATTCAAGGTAATAACAGAGTTTACAGCTTTTCTTGCCTGGGGCTTCTTCCAGCCCTAGAAGTCTGTGTCCCTCCCTGCAGCTCTGGCCTTATCCTGGGTACCGCTGTCGTTGTAGTGGAGTGCTAACCAAGAACACTCCAGGTAGTGGGATCATGAAAGGCATGCACAGAAGCCACTGGCCGGTACTGACAGCGGGAACCAGGAGAAGACCAGAGCTGCAGCAAGGGACACAGAGACTCCTAGGGGCTGGAAGAAGCCCAAGGTTATCACCTTGAATGCCCTTTAGAGAGAACCTAGGTGAATCTCAGATCAATTACCAACACCACACCATCGTCCACTGCTGCCCGGGACCCTCCTGCACATTGCGACCATGCTCCTCTCCATACAAAACTCATGCATGAGTGGCTCTAGCTTACTGTACAGGTGCAGCTGTGCTCATGCTTGCAGAGAAGCATGATTGTGGACTCACACAAGAGCTTTGGGGGGGAAATGGTAACATATTGCAGTAAGATCTTCAAACGATGGTCACATGGGCTCATAAATGGCAGATGAAATTGTTGAAAAATGTAAAGTCGTACTAGTGGTCTAGCACCATACAAAATAAATGGGATACAGATGGGGACATCAAACTTGAGAGGGACTTAGGAGTACTCATTGACAACAAATTAAATAATCATATTCAGAGCTATGCCGTGAAAGAAAAGATCATTTTGGGATGCATCAAAAAACAACTAAAAACTCAGGATGCTAGTAGGAGGGACATTGCAGTTTTATAGCAGGTGCTGAGAGGAGCCACATAATTAGAGGGATCTCACCAGGAAAGGTTAGGTAAACTGGGCTTATTTAGCCTGGAGAAAAGACGCCTTAGAGGAGATCTAACTAACATACTGTATATAAATCCATCAGAGGGCAATATAAATGCTTGGCAGGTGAGCTTTTTGTACCTAGGCTTCTGCAAAGGACAAGGACGCATGGCCTGCGTATGGAGGAAAAATGTATCTGTCACTTATTCAGGAAGTGGTTCTTTACAGTAAACAGCTAAAAGTGGTTCTTTACAGTAAGTGGTTCTTTACATTTTCCGCACATGATTTTCCATGATTGTTCATAAGTTTTGGGGTTGCGGCAAAGTGCATTGCAATCGGAAACACATGCGTAGTGCTAGAAAAGGGGAATTGCACGTTTCACAGTGTGTGACAAAACACGCCCAATTCGAACATGTGTGCTCCCTGCCTTAGATGCTGAACTCTAGCTTTTTGTGAAGCAGAGAGGCATTTTGAGTTTCAAACCTGAAGAATGAATTTTTGGACTGAGAAGTGCTGCGAAGAAAGAGAGTTGTTCTCATGTAAATATGCTGTTTAGTCTCCCTCTGGAATATTTACAGACCTGTTTCTCCATTTCCCTCTTCCCTGAAGTGAATAATTATCCCTTATGCTAAACAATAATCCCCAGACACAGGTAAGCGTCTGCTTATATTATATTCATTCCCAGATACCCAGTTAAATTATGAAAAACCAGGATTTATTCTAGTGGGCCTAAGGCCTCTTTCAAATGCGCAGCTGATAGGTGGTGATTTTACAGCCTGTTAGCTTCTCTCCTGCACCAGCAGAGTGCTTCTTAGCACTCAGTACCAACGCTAGACAGGTGGTCCCCCCATAGAGTCACATTTGAGCGTGGCAGCAGTTCCCTCCCATTCCATGTGTAACATCCATGCACAGCAGCTCCCTCCCATTCCATGTGTAACATCCATGCACAGCAGCTCCCTCCCATTCCATGTGTAACAACCATGCACAGCAGCTCCCTCCCATTCCATGTGTAACAACCATGCACAGCAGCTCCCTCCCATTCCATGTGTAACAACCATAAACAGCAGCTCCCTCCCATTCCATGTGTAACATCCATGCACAGCAGCTCCATTCCATTCCATGTGTAACATCCATGCACAGCAGCTCCATCCCATTCCATGTGTAACATCCATGCACAGCAGCTCCCTCCCATTCCATGTGTAACAACCATGCACAGCAGCTCCCTCCCATTCCATGTGTAACATCCATGCACAGCAGCTCCCTACCATTCCATGTGTAACATCCATGCACAGCAGCTCCATCCCATTCCATGTGTAACATCCATGCACAGCAGCTCCCTCCCATTCCATGTGTAACAACCATGCACAGCAGCTCCCTCCCATTCCATGTGTAACATCCATGCACAGCAGCTCCCTCCCATTCCATGTGTAACATCCATGCACAGCAGCTCCCTCCCATTCCATGTGTAACATCCATGCACAGCAGCTCCCTCCCATTCCATGTGTAACATCCATGCACAGCAGCTCCCTCCCATTACATGTGTAACAACCATGCACAGCAGCTCCCTCCCATTACATGTGTAACAACCATGCACAGCAGCTCCCTCCCATTCCATGTGTAACAACCATGCACAGCAGCTCCCTCCCATTCCATGTGTAACATCCATGCACAGCAGCTCCCTCCCATTCCATGTGTAACAACCATGCACAGCAGCTCCCTCCCATTCCATGTGTAACAACCATGCACAGCAGCTCCCTCCCATTCCATGTGTCACATCCATGCACAGCAGCTCCCTCCCATTCCATGTGTCACATCCATGCACAGCAGCTCCCTCCCATTCCATGTGTAACAACCATGCACAGCAGCTCCCTCCCATTACATGTGTAACAACCATGCACAGCAGCTCCCTCCCATTCCATGTGTCACATCCATGCACAGCAGCTCCATCCCATTCCATGTGTAACATCCATGCACAGCAGCTCCCTCCCATTCCATGTGTAACATCCATGCACAGCAGCTCCCTCCCATTCCATGTGTAACATCCATGCACAGCAGCTCCCTCCCATTCCATGTGTAACATCCATGCACAGCAGCTCCCTCCCATTCCATGTGTCACATCCATGCACAGCAGCTCCCTCCCATTCCTTCCATGTGTACCATACATGTACAACAGCCCTTCTTGTTTATGTATAACTCCCCTCTTTCATGTGTTGCCCCCATTTACAGATTCCTTTTCCATGCCCTAGGCCCAGACCCCTGTGGCCTTCCAGAAATACAGCCTTGCCTACTCATATAGACATTTCCAGCTTATTAGGGGTGGTCCATAAGAGCCAAATAATTGAGTTGATGTGAATATTTATGCTAATTTTATGCAAATGTATGCAGCTTAAAATTTAATTGATCAAATGCCGCAGCAGGATTCAATGGGTTCCTTCCCAAACCGCATACATTTGCAAGTAATTTGCATCAGCGCAGAATTATTCGTGTCTCATTGGCCATGTCTACTGCTTTTTAGTAAGCGGGATGTGCTTCCACAAACCTGCCCCATTCCTACAAGGAATTATGCATGAAAATATCCACTGAGAGCAGCTGTACTGGTTTCCTGAACTGCCAGGTATCATTAGGGATTTATACAGCACTGACATTTCCTGCAGCCCTTTACAGCCTGTCAAACAAATTACATCATTTCAAGTCTATTTCTACCCTGAAGTCCCAGGGATGTAGAGAATTGTCTCCTGCTGCAATCGCTCCTGTGCACGCTCCCGCAAACATCGTCGCCCGTTAGTATACCGATCAGTGATGAGTTCCTATTCCCCGATCTAAGTGCCCGTGATCGATGATCACCAACATCAATAAGATGCCAGTGGTCACTGTCAAAAGTGAACGTAAAACATACTGGCCTCACTTCCTCTGTGTACACAGTCTACACAGGAGGAATAAACTGGGGGGAGGGCATCTAGTGGCCAAATAGTAAATTACACCCAAACGCATTAAATTCAATAAAATACATACATCCCCTTAAAGAAGGATTGTCAGCCACAAAATCAAATTCCATTTACCCACTGATCCGTGTGTAATATGCAGCCAACAACCAGCATTACAAAAACTCCAAACCATTCAGAAATGTTTCTGCTGTAAGAAATCTTATCTCAGTCAGCCTGGCTCTTTTTTTGCAATTTCCAATGTGAAGGAAGCTTATCCTCACCCATCCCACGTTCCTGCTCCTCACTGATTGGCTGAAGGCAGTTCAGTGAGCTGCTGAAATCTGATCTATGGTGTGCTCATGTGTTTACAAAGCAAGCTAGCTATGACAGTGCAGTTTCTAGGAGAAAGAAAAGTAAGGAAGGAAATGACATCAGTAATGGCTTCAATCAGAGGAAATCATGATGGAAAGTGCCAGGAACAGAATTCACTTTATTTACTATATAAAATTCACAAAGCAAAACTTGAACTGTGCAATACATGTGTTATGTAAGTAGAACAAGTAGTTATCTACTTATATATGTGTTTGTTTGTTTTTCCTGGCATATTATGGATCTGGTGCTTTAAAATTAACCCTTTACCTTCCCCACTCTGCTATAATTACCAAAATAAAACATTTGTATATGTATATAAAAAGACATTTAAAAAAAAAATGTACAGTTACCTTAGGGACTTAACCTTTTTAATATGTACAGTATGTCAAGAGGGTATATTACTGTTATTTTTACAAGTAGGGGCATGTATTTAGTGACTGACATAAAACAAAAAAATACACCTTTCCAAATAATACATACATTGTACTAGGGACATAATTTAAACGTCGTAATAAACGGGACAAATGGGCAAATAAAATGTGTGGCTTTTATCCACAGCACGCTTTATTTTAAAACTATAATGGCTGAAAACTGAGAAATGATTTTTTTTCCATTTTTTCTTCTTATTATTCCTGTTAAAATGCATTTAGAATAAAATCATTCTTAAAGAGTAACTGTCAGGCTGCAGAAGCTAATTTAAACCTCTATTCTCCTGTGTTAAACAGTTTAGACGGAAGCCAAAAAGGCAATAGTGAAGATAAAAATCTCTCTTACATTTGATGTGTGCTTATCAGCAAAGCTGTTAGACCCAAGAGGACGCAAGCCGCATACCATACTGCAAAGCATTCTGGGGCCCTCCCCTCGGCTGCTAAGGAGAAGTTACAGGATCAAGTTTCAGCAGCTTGTAACTCAGTCTAGCTCACAGCACTAATAAATCTTGGGCATAGTACACTGCAGGAGTCCGCTATTGTTCCTAGCCACATGGCTAATTAATATTCACTGCACACTAGTGTTATTCAGTACGAGCTTTTCTGTGATCAGGAAGCAGGGAGGACATGACGACACATTTGGCTTCATAGGAGACAGACAAACATGGAACCTGCCATAGCTGTCAGGAGCATCAATCTCTGCATATACTATATACAAATTCTGTGAAGTACAAACGTGGACAGTGAAATGCATATGTAATGTAAGTACAGCCAATCTTTAGCTACTGATATATGTGTTTATTTTCTCTGAGACCTTATACCTAACAGCTCCTCTTTAACAAAACGTACCACCCAAAGAAAGCCTAGCTGGTGGCAAAAATAAACAAGATGTAGATAATTTTGTTGTGATAAGTAGTGATAACGTTATTGGCGAATGAAAGGGCGGAGTGCTGAAATGTGAAAATTGCTCTGGTCCATAAGGGGGAAAATCCCTTAGAGGTTTACTTGTTAAAAATGGTGGCTGGATAGTGTAATGGTTAAGGGCTCTGCCTCTGACACAGGAGACCTGGGTTCGAATCTCGGCTCTGCCTGTTCAGTAAGCTGCACCTATTCAGTAAGGAGTTCTTTGGGCGAGACTCCCTAACACTGCTACTGCCTACTGAGTGCGCTCTAGTGGCTGCCTCATAAGCGCTTTGAGTCCGAGAAAAGCGCTATACAAAATAAGGAATTATAAAAAAACGCATTGGTATACATTTTCCATGCATTTTTAATGACACTCATAGACTATCATTATGTGCCTGTTTGCATGCGTTTTCTAACATGCATGCGATTCAAATAAATATGACCTGCCCTGCTGCTCTCAATTATAACTGAAAGGACAAATGATTTTCAAAGTAATGCCCATGTTTCCCTATGGCTCAATTTCCACTATATGCAATTTAACTGAAAGCTTTTTCACAATGCACTGCTATGGAAGATTAAAACGCATCCGTTTTTTTAAGCATAGTGTAAAAGAGGCCTAAAGGTGGCAACACACCATACAATTAAAAGATCCAAATTTACATCAAGTTGATAAATACGATCAGTTGTCCTTTGTCCTGGAAAATCGAAAGCTTGGATTGTGAAATTATATTCAACCAGAAAAAATTGAATAGACACACACACACACACACGACAATAGAAGCAAAAACGTAGGTATATCACATTAAAGCGTAAATTACGGTCGTATGTTACGTGTGTTCGATAACCCACCAATTTTTTCAGAGTTTACGGTCTTTTATCCCGAAATTGCGGCAATCTCGAAAATACGTGTGTGGTACCTCGAAGATTCTGATCGAAACTTCCGATCAATCAGAAAATTGGATCGGAATGCTCGAATCGAATCAAAATAAAATTAAAAAAAAAATTGTATGGTGTGTGACTAACTTGAGGGTTAACATAGGATCTATCAGCATGTTTGTTGATTCTCTGCTGTCCAATGTGGTAAATTGAATGATGTTTCGTGTAGTGTGAACCAGGCCTCGACGACTGTGGCCACAGATATGTACAGAAATGCATGGGGTCAAAAAACGCGTTTCAGTGTTAAAGAGACTCTGTAACGAAATGTTCAGCCTTTTTTCTTCTATCCTATAAGTTCCTATACCTGTTCTAATGTGCTCTGGGATGCTGCAGCCTTTCCTAGTTGCACTGTCTCTGTAATATATCTAATCTTTTCTTTGTCGAGCTTTGTCCACCCAGAGAGGAATGCACTTCCTCTGCTTTGATAGGGAGAAATAATGTACGCCCCCTCCAGGCTCTGTGTGTGTGTTTTGTTTATCCCTCACAGACTGGTCTCTGCTCTCAATTTCAGTTGTCTGAGGGGGAGGGAGCTGCCTGTCACATGCTGAGAAACTGTGAGAATCCCAGACCGGAGTGCAGAAAATTCACTATGTAATAAAAACTTGTAGTATACTGTAACATGATATATATATATATACATATGTACATACAAATACATATACATACATCACTTCCTGGTTAGCGGCCATGTTTTGTTTGTAAACACTGCCTAACACTGGCAATTAAAAGCCAGGATCACGGCGGAGAGCAGCGGAAACGGCAAAGAGGGATCCAGGAGATCACAGTGACTTGATTGGTATGTTTTTTTTATTGTACAAATTGGACAGTACAGATTCTCTGTAAAGAAGGCAGCCAAAAATGTGCAACCCAGAAATGCGCAAAAAACAACACGCATTACATGTGAATATTGTAATATAAAAGTGCTCGCTCCGTTGGACCCGCGCACGTATACGCTGCAGCTCTCGGTGACACTGTGAGGCAGACACAGCTTTTTTCTGTAGGAGTATTTCTGTCTCCTCTAATCGTCTGTTTTCTGTCTGCTCTCACCTCATTCCCGTCTAGCCAGATTATTCATTATTCAAGCAAGCAGAAAAAAAAAAGTACCTGGAACGCATATTTTTACCACGCAATTACCAATGAGCCTTGAAATGTCTTCTGAATTATGGATTATAATCATCGTGTTCCAAGCGAGCTGTACGAAAAAAACAAGCTTGTGGTCGGCGGGCAAACGGGAAGAGCTGTGAGGGATGATTAGCTGCTAAGTGGAGCGATCAGCGTTCCTCAGAATCAGATTCCCCATGTCGATGAGCTATGACAAGCAGAAAACAAGAAACTCGAGTGCAGACGATGAGGCGTGACGGCTGTGCCGAGCTGCATTGCTCCTCAGCCTCCAACCCTGATCGTGGGTTTCTTCTCTTCATAACACAACTGTAGACTACACACAGAGGAGTGGATCAAATGGTTTCTGCACCAAGGAACTCTGCTGCTCAACCTCAGCGCTGAATTCCTGGAAAGGCCCCCACAGGTCTCCCCCCAGCTTTATTTTGGTCCCGGGGCCCCCACAGAGTTTTTGGCAGTGTATCGAGGAGGGAAGAAGGGTTTGGGTGGAGGGGGTAATTTTGCGCAGAAGCCCCATTGTACATAGAAACGGCTCTACACTCACGCCCAGGTCTATGGTGGCTGAAGCAAGCAATGAGCAGCGCTCACAGGCTGCAAGTGAAGTGAAATCTCCAGAGATGTGCACAGCCCCCCTGAGGCTAAATACACACCTTGAATACAAATAAAATGCAAATTATGTGCTGAACACTATTCTAAAATTTGAATGCAAACTGACGCCCATGGAGGCAGCAAGCCTGAAGTATACTTACATTTTTTGTACAGCAGAAGGGAAAGGCAGCGCTTCCAAACAGACGCTGCACCTGAATTGACTACCAGCACAAGTATGCAGAGCTGGAATAAGGGAAGATTACACACCTTGCATTCAAAACAGGTACAGTAAAAGGAGGGTGTTAGCTTCAGCATAAGTTGTGCACAAATTATCCCTAATATTCTCCCACGATGATGATGGGCCCCCACAGGAGAGACCTAACCACTAGTCTAACAGTGAAGCTAGACTAGTGGTTAGGTCTCTTCCATGGGGGCCCGTCATCGTCTTGGGAGAGTCTATTAGGGATAATTTGTGCACAACTTATGCTGAAGCTAACGCCCTCCTTTTACTGTACCTGTTTTGAATACAAGGTGTGTAATCTTCCCGTTATTCGAGCTCTGCATACTTGTGCAGGTAGTCAATTCAGGTGCAGCGTCTGTTTGGAAGCGCTCCCTTTCCCTTCTGCTGCCCAAGGTAGAGGGGCTACTACATATGGAAATGGAGGCTGGAGTTGAGGTGGAACACATGGAACAGGTAAGATACACACAGAGCAAGAGCCACAAGAAAGCTGGAGGGGGAAATGTATTATGAATTTGGCCTTGTTATTACAGGCAGAGCGCTACCTTTTGGTATCAATATTTCTAAAGGCCTCACAAGTCTAACCCTGGACAAGGTTTTAAAAATACCTTCTAATGCTGGGAATACACCATACATTTTGGCAGATGGATGGTTCGATAGATCAGTGTTTCTCAACATTTTATTGGTATGTACCCCTTGTAAAACCCTATACTCACCAAGTACCCTAGAGCATAGTAAAAATTATCACAAGTACCCCTTGACAAATATATATGTAATCAAAGTAAATGATAATTGATTCTAAACAATTTCCAAGCATTTATTATTGCTTTTAGTTGGATAAAATACTAATTTGGTGTTGTTTAAATTAGATTTTTCCTTTTCTAAAACTCTAAATTTGTTATTCTTGGTTAAGTATATCAAGCCTGAGTACCCCCTGGAACCCTCAGAAGTACCCCCTGGGGTACGCGTACCACACGTTGAGAACCTAGGCGATAGATAATTTCCAACATGTTTGACCTTACTTTCGATCGTTTTTCTGCTCGATTTCTCATAGAAATTAATGGAACTAGATAAGAAGAGAGAATCGAGTGGAAAAACAAATCGAAAATCGATTGGACGGAAAATTGACTGAAAAAAACGCATTGTGTATTCCCAGCGTTAGGCCACATTCACAGTGGGATGTATAGCAGGAACGCAACATAACAGAAGGAAAAAGTCGTACTGCACGATATGGCCGCGTTGCATTGCATACAGAGAAGAATACAGTCGATGAAAAGCATGCTTCGCTGTACCCGATAAGAAGACAAAAGACAAGACAACATTTATATTGCACTTTTTTCCTGGTGGACTCAAAGCGCCAGAGCTGCAGCCACTAGGGCGCCCTCTATAGGCAGTAGCAGTGTTAGGGAGTCTTGCCCAAGGTCTCCTTACTGAATAGATTCTGACTTACTGAACAGGAAGAAGCCAAGATTCGAACCCTGGTCTCCTGTGTCAGAGGCCTTAAAGAGAACCTGAACTGAAAATAAAAAGTCAAAATAAACACACACGTCATACTTACCTCCTGTGTAGTCTACTCCTCAATCTTTTTTTCCTCTCCAACGTCCCATTTGTCCACTGTGATCAATGGAATTCTCTGTCCTCCATTTTAAAAATAGCCATTACCCCATAACAGCTTCCTGGTCATCACACAGTTAAACTGTAATATCATCCACTTGAGCCATAGGGAAACATGGACATTACATTGCACATTCAGTTGTAACTGGCAGCTGCTGGAATATAACTGACAGCAACTGGTATGTTTCAGTTCTGACAAAATATTGTCAGAACTGGAAGGGATCACTGTAAGAAGAAAATAGTGAGCTTCTGAGAGGAACTGACGGCAAGGTTAGTACGTAATATTCATTTGCAGCTACGTCATGTGTTTGTTTTCAATAATTTTACTCGCTTCAGGTTCCCTTTAACCAGTACACTATGCAGCCACTACATGCATGTTTTGTGGTAAGGCACTGCATGCAAGGTGTTACCACACCGCACACCATTGTACCACATCGCACCAGTCACAATGTGAGCATTGCTGCACAGCAAGCCGTGTTACAAAGTGGCTATTAAGCCACACCGCATCACACCAGTGTGAACGAGGCCTCATAGTTCAGTATTTGCAGTGATCAGATATTCCCTTATTGTGTGAAAACACATCACTGAAGATGACAACCTGCTCTTAACCACTTGATGACCTCAGGCTTACACCCTCCTAAAGACAAGGCTATTTTTCACAATACAGGGCTGTGCAGCTTAGTCAGGGTGCTGCACAGCGCTGCACCAAAGCACACACATGATTTTTACCTCCTTTTAGTGTTAAGGACACTCTGCAGGAGGTATCTGATCGCTGCTGCAAATTTTTTATTTTTTTTTAATAAGAAAGGGGAGGCTTTTTCCCCTCTCCTTCCTCCCTCTCCCTCCCCTCTGTGCTGTCCTTATTGCCATAGGGAGGCGATCGGCACTTATCCCCGCCTCTCATAGACATCAGCCTATGAGAGGGCTCCAATGTCAGCCGTACAGCGCTGCAGGAGATCGCAGCGCTGTACAAAGGTAAACATTGGCCTCAATTCACTGAGATCCTGCTGGAGATAAGGCAAGAGAGAACATACCACCACACAGTAAGAGAGTTATCTTATCTCTTCATTCCTTAAGTTACCTCCTCTGTAGTTATTTTCACACACAGTTAATTAACAGTCTGTCTTTAACTTTAGAATTCTGGAGTTATTTTAAGGATTGAAGAGTTAACTTAAAGACAGAAGAGTTAAGGTAGCCATACACTGGTCGATTTGCCATTAGATCGACCAGCTGACAGATCCCTATCTGATCGAATCTGATCAGAGAGGGATCGTATGGCTGCCTTTACTGCAAACAGATTGTGAATCGATTTCAGCCTGAAACCGATCACAATCTGTGGAGCTGCCGGGCATCTTCTCCGCATCTTCTCCACGCTGCACCCGCTCCATCCTGGCGCTTCCTGTGTCACTCCGTGACCAGGAAGTTCAAATAGAGCGCCCTCTATTTGAACTTCCTGGTCACTGCAGTGACAGGAAGCGCCGGGATGGAGCGGGTGCAGCGCGGAGAAGACGCCCGGGAGCCAGCGTCAGGCAATGTATACCTGATCGGATCGGCCGCCGCTAGCGACGCGCTCCCTACCCGCGGGCGATCGAGGGTTATTTCCCGCACGGCGCGATCGACGGACCGATCCGATTTTGGGAGGAAATCGGATCGGCGGGTGCGTTTAGCGCGAACGATTGGCAGCAGATTCGATCCCAGGATCGAATCTGCTGTCGAAACGGCCGCGAATTGGGCCAGTGTATGGCCACCTTTAGGTTTGCCTGAGGTAAAATGTTTCCTGAATACTACATGCCTTATCACCATGGTGATAACTCTAGAAACGTTATTAAAGACAGGAGATAAGCTTAGTGAATTGAGGCCAAAGGGGAATTACTTCCCCTTTCGGCGGAAAACGGCCTGCTAGCTGCAATCGCGGGTAGCAGGCTGATCACGGAACTTCGCTCCATGAACCGGCATTGAACGATCGCGCATGTGCGCACGTGTCCCCTGCCAAACTGCAGCTCCAGGACATGACGCCAATCGGCGTTAGGCGTGATGCGGTTGTTAGGTAGTTAAAGGGAGCTTGGAAGTGAGAGAAATACACAGGCTGCCATCTTCATGCTCTAATAAACAATTCCAGTGTCCCTGTTCTGCCTCCAATAGGGCTGAGCCACACTTCTAAGGGCTCCGCCCACGCTGCGTTTTTGTGTTTAAAATCGCACTCCAATTGCCTTGAATTAAAATCACGGTAAAATTGTGATCACTGCAATATTTTATAAATCGGTTTTAACAATGCAAACAGTGCGAATGGATCGCAAACAACTCCCCCCCCCCCCCCCCATTATCGTTTCTTAGTTCCAAATATACCTTTAATGAAACATTAGTCACACAGGGTGCTAAGCAACTGATTCCTGACGATTTCAGGCAACTCCCAGCACAGGCCTGTGTAATAATGCTATAGGCTGGCTGTATCTGAATTACACTGATGCCAGTACAGCAGGCACAGGAGGGGCTTGGCACAGGACAGCACATAGAGGGACACTGGAACAAGTATGCCATTGTTTTTGTCATTGCAGAGTATTCTGCGGGGTGCAGCTCTGTCATTGTCACGTGGGCGGGTTTGTACACACAATTCTAATATGACAGGACTGAGCCAAGAATGTCCATATGTAAATAATACAAAGTGCAGTCATCTTCTTTTCACCAGAGCATTGTGCAATTTTCATTTAGATCTGTCACAGTGTAACAGGAATTGTACTCTATAAAATATTAACACATTGCATTACCATGCAAACATACATTCTGTACACCTCATTCCATAGACAAATGGGGGAGGGGGATGTACCCTTAATCCACAGCAAGATGCTTGTTAGATTTAACCATTTCCCCACTAAGGGTTTTTTTCCCCTTAAAAACCAGAGTAATTTTCACATTTCATGTTCCTCCCATTCATTTGCCAATAACTTTATCGCTACTTATCACAGCTAAATGATCTACATATTGTTTTATTTCACCACAAATTAGGCTTTCTTTGATTGGTACTTTTTGCTAATTATTTTTAGTTACATGCATTTTAAAGGAAAGAATAAGAAAAAAAAATTGTAAAAATTATAATGTCTTACTTTTCAGCTACTGTATTATCGTTTTTAACCACTTCCCATCCATACCTTGTTTCCCACTTATGGACCAGAGCAGTTTTTACAGTTTAGCTATGTCCTTTTTTAATCAGAAATAACGTTATCCCTACTTATATGACACAGAAATGAAATTTATTTATTTTTTCAAGACAAACTAGGCTTTCATTGTATGCCATGTTTTCCCTCCAACAATTTTGTTTTCTATGAATTTTAATGGGAAAACAAGGAAAAAAATAGAAAAAAAGCATTATTTCTCAGTTTTACCAATTCCAGTTTCAAAATAAAAAGTGCTACTGTAGATAAAAAACACAAATTTTGTTTGGCTATTCTTACCGCTTATCACAAAACTTTATTTCCTGTCACAATTTATGGTGAAGATATTTGATTCTGAAATAATGCTACAGAGTGTATTTTTCACCATGAAATGAGAAAATAAAAGTGTTTTTAATGCTAAAAATCAATCTCATTTGCTCAGGAAACATTTATTCCCGTTCACCAATTAGTGCTGCATCAGATAGTGCCAGAAATGTGCACAGGAGCAGCCCAATCCTGCACAGCACTTCTTCTGCTACAAGACGTATATCTACTGACTTGTGGCTTAGATGAAGTCACAGAGGACGTAGATATACTGCAGTGGTGGATAAAGTGGTTAAATAAACCCTGCTGCGGTAGATAAAACCCACACGTTTTATTTGCCCATTTGTCCCGGTTATTGCAATGTTTAAATTATGTCTGGGTGCTTGTGCTAGCTTAGGGAGGAGCCTATAAACCTATGATACGTGTATCTACGCCCGTTTTTCACGTGACATCCAGAGGAGTGTAGATACACGATGTGGTGGTGGGGAAGTGGTTAAAGTTCTTATATGTTCTTCTCTGAGGCATGTTTAGCTGCATACCCTTACTTTGTCTCTCTGAAGTCCCATTTTTCAGATACACTTTTTCCTACACTCTAGCCCAGGAGGCAGGAAGTGGCGAGATTTAATAAACAGGGCTTCACAAAGACAAAGTAAAGGTATGCAGCTACTCATGCTTCTGAGAACATACAAATACCTTTTACTTATTTACCGTAGATAAAAAATGGATTTTGGTACTTTTCAGGGATAAGAAGAAGATTATTACTCATGATAAAGTTCCTCCCCTTAGGATAAAGTTCTTCCCCTTAGGAGCCTCCTTATTGATTATTTAACCGCTTGAGGACCACAGGTTTATACCCCCTACTGACCAGGCCAATTTCTACAATTCAGCATTCTGCAGCTTTATTGCTTGGCCATACTACTTAGCAGCCATGTGAATCTTACCTCCTTTTCTTCTCACTAGTAGAGCAGTCTTTCGGAGGTCTCTGATTGCTGCTGCTACTGTCAGGTTTTTTTTTTGTAATAGAAAAAAAGTAATTTTTTTTTGTTGTTGTTGTATTCCCACTCGCTGCCCCACCTACACTGCGATCTACACAATACACTACACATACATAGGCATCAGCCTATGTACAGTATGTGCTTGTGAGCCCATCAGAGGGACAGTTAAGTGTCCCTGTTAAAGCGCTGTGCTAGATCGCAGCTCTGTACACAATAATAATTGCTTTTTTTCTCTCTAACAGCCTGCCAGCTCCGATCGCGGCTGGCAGGCTTATCGCGGTGGCCCCGTCTGCATCACGGCAGGGAACGTATTCCCTGCTAATCCCCACCCCAGGACTTTAGGCCAATCAGCGTTAGGCGGTTTTGTTGGCGCCACCCTCCCACTGCCCATCGGCGTTACGTGGTCAGGAGGAGGTTAATATAATGGATGGCTTCATTGACTAACAGGGAAGCTAGAAGTGTCCATGTTATATTTTGAAACAGAATGTAACATCCATGGAAGCAGCGGCTGCGGGCACGCAGGGTGTCGCCGCATCGTTTCCCTGCCCTGGGACTTCGCCCGTTCCTCTGGTGTCTAGTACGCCGAGGACGGGTTGTCCATTGCTCATAGGGTTGCTGTATCGCGCGGGCGCACGCGGAGACGGGACCTTTATGCGGGAGGCGGCGCGTCAGCTGACCAGCCAGGCGGCTGACGTCAGAGGAGACTCACAGTGCTCCGGATTGGATGATTGGTGGTGGGCGCGGCCCTGGGGTCTCCTCTGCTTCAAAAGCCTTCGGTCTTCACTCGCAACCTGTCTGCTGTTGCGAATACTGATGTGTTAGCGCTCAGATCTTAGATAGTATCCGGTGTGTTTTGATCTGGGAGGAAACCAGGAATTTAACACAAGACTAGGATTATTGTATTATTGTATATTGATATTCTGTGCATGACTCTGGCTACCCTCTGACCCTGCTCTTGCTAATCGATTCTGTCTTTTTGCCCATCTGACTCTGTTGCTGAACTCTGCCTGATATCTCACTACTCTCTTGCCTGTCGATTTTGTACTGTACCTGCCCGCCTGTTACTGATCCTAGCCTGTCTGACCATTCTACTCACCAGTGAGCCCTGTCACTGGTGAGGTGCACTTTAATAGTACCCACCAGCTCCTCTGGTGAGGTTTAGCAAAACTATTCAGTAAGGGCCCTTTTCCACCTGCAATCGCTAGCGTTCATGCTGAACGCTAGCGATTGCTGAATCGCAAAACCGGCGATTCCCCCGACGTTTGCGGCCTCGATTTTGCTATGCTATGCACTGCATAGCAAAATCGCGGCAATTATCGCTCCGCCGCGCGTTCGCGTTCCCGACAAAAGCGAATCGCGGTAGTGGAAATGACCTACCGCGATTCCTATGTTAAAAAGCAAACCGTAGCGATTGTAAAATCGCTAGCGGTTTGCGGTTTTGCGATTCAGGGCCTTTTTCCACCAGCGCGTTTGCGCTGGCTGAATCGCAAAACCGCAAACCGCTAGCGATTTTACAATCGCTACGGTTTGCTTTTTAACATAGGAATCGCGGTAGGTCATTTCCACTACCGCGATTCGCTTTTGTCGGGAACGCGAACGCGCGGCGGAGCGATAATTGCCGCGATTTTGCTATGCAGTGCATAGCATAGCAAAATCGCGGCCGCAAACGTCGGGGGAATCGCCGGTTTTGCAATTCAGCAATCGCTAGCGTTCAGCGTGAACGCTAGCGATTGCAGGTGGAAAAGGGCCCTTACTGTGTACCAATAGTGCCCACCAGCTCCTCTGGTGAGGTCTAGCTAAACTATTCAGTTACTGTTGCACCAAGCACTATACACCTTGCTAGCTATACTTGCATTATTGGTGATTCTGCAGATCACTACATAATCAGGTATAGCGTCTGTATTATCCGTGATTTTGCAGATCACATATAATCAGACGTCTGTGTTGCTACACCAATCGTTACACAGAAATGTTTAATGGAAGTATAGATTCTGTTTCTGAGCATCACTACTTCCATTTCATTCAGCTAGAAGAAATCTGCTTAGTTGAATCTGCATCTTCATTTGCTGACTCCCATTTGATTGCTCCTCCCCTCTCCTTTCCGATGACTCATGCTGTCAGGTTTCTGAACTCAGGAGAGAAGTCAGCATGGGCAGGGCCGGCCCGCCCATGAGGCGGGGTGAAACTTTTGCCTCAGGCGGCACTTCTGGAGGGGCGGCAGCCGCCCGTCTGTGTGTGTGGGGGGCCGCCTGAGCTGGAGGGGATAGCGGGCAGGAAGGGGGTATTGGGCCTAGCGGCGGGGAGGGGGGTCGGACCCCCCCCTCCCTCGCCTGGGTCCCCCGTCCTCCGCTCCCCTCCAGCTTTAGAAGTGAGGTCGCTGGCTGCAGCTATATTGTAAGAGGCAACGGGCGGGGAGGACTCACCTCTTCCTCGTTCCAGCCCGAGCCTGCGCTCCACTGACGTCACTTCCTGCTACGCCGCAGGAAGTGATGTCAGTGGAGCGCAGGCTCGGGCTGGAACGAGGAAGAGGTGAGTGATCCCCGCCCGTTGCCTCTTACAATATAGCTGCAGCCAGCGACCTCACTTCTAAAGCTGGAGGGGAGCGGAGGACGGGGGACCCAGGCGAGGGAGGGGGGGGTCCGACCCCCCTCCCCGCCGCTAGGCCCAATACCCCCTTCCTGCCCGCTATCCCCTCCAGCTCGGGCGGCCCCCCACACACACACGGCTTGGGGGGGGGGAGGGGCGGCGATTTTTTTGAATTTTGCCTCAGGCGGCAAAAAGTCTAGGGCCGGGCCTGAGCATGGGTCATCAGAAGGGAGGTGATGAGAACACACAGAAGTCAGTATAAGCAGATTTGAGTGAGCTGTGGGATATATTCTTGTAGCTGGAAAACACAGTAAAAACATTCTCAGGTTTGATCAACATCATCTTTGCTTTTATTAAACGCCTCTGTTTTGAGATACAACAATGGATTCATGGATCTGCTACAAGGTTACTTTGAGAGCTAGGCTCATTTTACTTTCAGTTCCTCTTACATCTGTAATTTGCATGGCACGGGTATGCCAACGGTGACCTTCCATCCCATGATGCTCAGTATGACCTCTGACCTGAAGTCAGCTGGCTAATAGGGATGGAGTTCACTGCTGCGGTTATAGAAGTCCTCTGTGGTAAATTCCATTCCTTGTTTTCAGGTTTTCTGCATGTTGTGTGATGCCATACAACAAGCAAACACCAGGACAGGGAGGAAGTGAGAGGTGGTGACTGCAGCGGAGGATGGATCAGACCCGGCGCTGGAACAGGTGAGGTTCCAGCTCTGCTGCTATTTCCGATACTCTCCTGAGGGGAGGGAGGGGGGGGGGGCTGGGTGGCTATTGAGGAAACACAGAATGGAGCCCTAGGAGTGGAAGAAGCCCGGCCTTCCCATTTATAAAATGCCACTGATATAGATGTAACTCTTATTTGCCTGGACTCAGACTTTTAAAATGTACCTGAGGCGACATGATGGGTTAAACGTGTGTATGTACAGTGCAAAATGTATTAACAACCAGGCTGTGTTCCTTTTTCTGCTTGAAAGAGTTAACGTGCACCTGTAGTGAGAAGGCCATACTCATGGTTAGGCCGCTAGTCAGTTGGGCGCAGGGCAGCTCATCCTGCTGCCGCTAAAAATTCCCCCTCTGAGTCGTAGTAACTTGGAGGGAGAAGTAATTTGGGGCCCAGCGAGTGCCAGAATCTCGATTTACCATAGCGTGGGGCAGGCACTACAGCGTTACTGGATTAGCGATGCTCAACTTAGGCGCCACGCAGCCGGCACCTAAACAAACTGCTTTGCAAATGAGTACTTACGTGGGAAGATGCCCCCCTCCTTCTTGCTGTTCCAGCGCTGGGACCTTCTGAAGCCCACTGACAAGTGCTTGTCGCCAACGTGTGGCTGCACTGGGCAGGTGCAGACAGCCTGCGCAGTAGCAAAGAGCCGAAAAGGTCCACTTTTTACCCCAAGCAGGCCGGGAGCAGGGCCGCAAACCTTGGAGGCCTCCCGCTGGAGGGGATGGTGAGGCCTCTAGAGGACCCAGAGGCTTCCATCTACCGAGGTAAGTATTTATATTTCTCTCCCTAGTAACGCACGGGTTCGCTTTAACCTTCATGTATGCAAATGACAGCTTCCCTCTTGTGGAACCTTCTCTGACAATAGCCTAATCCTCACTGATAAGGAATTGCAGCTCTAAAGCCTTTTCCTGCAAAAAAAACTATTCCAGTGCAGGGGATAGATTAAAAAAAAAGGTCAATAGTTCATGTATTTTAGTTCTGGGACACTTTATAGACTGCCATTGAGCAGACAATGAACACTAAATCTTCTTTGTAAATGTTAAAACTTAAAATAAAATCATAAGATGTCTAAAAAAAGGGGGTAAAATTTGAGAGTAGGAGAACAGATACAATTGTTTATCTCATCAGTTTATTTTTACCTCTGCTGTCCTTTAAATTTAGGAAGGTTCAGACACGCAGTGACATCATTTACCAAGATCTCCATCCTGATTTTGAAAAGCAATAAATGGGGCAGGCAAATCCACTTTATGCAGCAATGGGATTAGTGGCGGCACCTACTGGTCATAACAGGAACACAGTCATTATCAAAGTGACCTTTACATGGTTTAACAGGTTTCTTTTCCAAAATAGTGATGCAAACGTCTCAAATATTTACAGTAAAACATCTCGTAGTTTAGTATAGGATTGTTTAAAATGTTTGCTGTGAAACAGGAAACTTCACATTGCTGTTGGGTTGTGCTTCTGGAGACCATGGAAGGCTGACTAAAATGTGATGTCGAGTTTGAAGGTCCACATCTGAAGGGTCTGGCAAAAGACAAAAAGAAAAGAGCGCAGTCAAAGGTACAGAAGGAACCATTGGCCAGACGGACGAAGAGTGATCTCACAATAAACCTTATTGGTAACACGGTATTTGCCATTATTTACCTACATGCATCCCACCAGCTACCTTTACCTACTACAGCCCAGCTGCCTGTGAAGTGAGTATAGAGCAGGCATGGGCAAACGTGGCCCTCCAGCTGTTAAGGAACTACAAATCCCACAATGCATTTGCCTTTATGAGTCATGACTGTGGCTGTCAGACTCCTGCAATGCATTGTGGGACTTGTAGTTCCTCAGCAGCTGGAGGGCCACGTTGGCCCATGCCTAGTATAGAGTCACAGGGCAACATTTATCAAGAGTGTCCGAGAGAAAATTTTGGTAGGTGTTTAGAAACAGACATCCTAAGACATCACTAAATAGTGCAGATTCCTTCTTAAAGGGCAACTGAGATGAGAGAGATGTGGAGGCTGCCATACTTATTTACTTTTAGGCAATACCAGTTGCCTGGCTATCCTGCTGATCCTCTGCCTCTCATACTTTTAGCCATAGACCCTGAACAAGCATGTAGCAGATCAGGTTTTTCTGACATTATTGTCAGATCTGACAAGATTAGCTGCATGCTTGTTTCTGGTGTGATTTAGACACTATTGTAGCCAAATAGATCAGCAGGGCTGCTAGGCAACTGGTATTGTTTAAAAGGAGATACATATGGCAGCCACCATACCACTTACAGTTCCCCTTTAAAGGGACTCCGAGCAGTGCAGAAACTATGGAAAGATGCATATCATTTTAAAGCTCTCTTTCTCCTCTTTCCAATGATATATAAATCGCCACCCTACGCCTTTTAGTTTTCGCTATTTTCGCGATTGAAATTGCGGCCGCAAATTCAATCGCGAAAATAGAGAAAACTAAAAGGCGTAGGGTGGTGATTTAGGGGTCGCCAGAAAGAGGAGAAAGAGAGCTTTAAAATGATATCCATCTTTCCATAGTTACATTGTATTACACAGGGCGACTTTTTCCTAAAATCAGCAGTTCCATTCTGCTGAATGGAACTGCTGACACTGGGGAAAGTGTCGTCCTGTGTAATACAAGTAACTATGGAAAGATGGCTATCATTTTAAAGCTCTCTTTCTCCTCTTTCTGGCGACCCCTAAATCACCACCCTACGCCTTTTAGTTTTCTCTATTTTCGCGATTGAATTTGCGGCCGCGGAAATTTCAATCGCGAAAATAGCGAAAACTAAAAGGCGTAGGGTGGCAATTTATATATCATTGGAAAGAGGAGAAAGAGAGCTTTAAAATGATATGCATCTTTCCATAGTTTCTGCACTGCTCAGAGTCCCTTTAAACTGTTAGGAATAGGAGGAGTTAGGAAGGTTTCTCAGACAGTGCAGTGTGTGAGGTAAATTGCTGTTGCTGAGGTACCCAATACTTCTGCTGTATTGCATCAATGCCCAGCACTGGAAGGGTTAAGCACAGAACAGCTGCACAGGACACCTAGCAGCAGGGGGGGGGGAGGGAGAAGCCCTTCACAAAACATGTCTAGCCTGCACTACTGCACTATCTGTAGAACTGCTATTAAGCACTTATTAATCTGCAGGAATCCTGGAATGGATTTGCACTTTTCTTAACTGAAGAGCAACTCTAGAAATCTATGCTAAATTTCAGCTATTACGTAGGATTTTAGAAGTTTCTTATTGTTATGCAGAACAGTTCCCCCTTCTCGTTAGAACAGTTTAAGAAGTAAAAACTGTTGGTAGTGCTGTGATAAATCTCCCCCACAGTGCAGCGGGACATGAACAGCCTGCTGTGTGCCCACACAGGGCAGGAGATGCACGAAAGCGGGCGGAAGACTTTAACTGGTTCTGCGGTAGTGACCCTAGAAGGAAGGACGAAGGTGCAGCTTCCACAAGCCCAACCACCGGTTAGAGCTCAGTTTTAAAATCTTGGAAGGCAGAATGGAAGGATGTAGCGGAGCACTGAGAAGATGAATGCATGATTAATCTGAAGAGCAAACAATCTAAATCTGACCATACACCATACCATTTTTGCAAGACTGGACAACGAATATCTCCGGGATTTAGACTGTTCACCTGTATTCCACCTGGCACTACTAGATAATCAGCTTTCACCTAAAATCTGACTGACTATTGATCAGATCAGAATACTGCTGCTGCTAGCCTGATGTAGTACAAAACTGACACCCAGCATGCCAGGAAGAAATGGACATTACTGATCAATCAATACATCGATTAAAAAAATCAATAGAGAGAGCCCTCATTTTTAATAGACATTCAGGCTCTGTTCACGTCTAAAATCGAAATCGTCGACGGCATTGATTTTCGTTTTTTGAGCGTTTTTTCCCCTCCCGGCGCTCCACTGTGCGCTACGATTTTGTGCAAAGCGCTTTTGTAGAGTGATTCTGTTTTTTCACTTCCTGGCGTCAGTCAGGAAGGGAACTCTTTGACCCGGGAAAAGAATAAATACAATGTATTTATTCTTAAAAACGTGAACTCTGTCGCTGCACAAAGTGATTTTGTGAGCGTTTAGCGCTCTTCCTATACCTTCCATTAGAGCAAAATCGCCCCAAAAATGGTACAGGCACCGACGAAACGCACTGATGTGAACCTTCTCATAGAGAATCATTGCACATACGTTTTGTGGGCGATTTTGAAAAGCACCTGCGCTTGAAAAAAGGCCGAAAACGCCCTAAATGTGAACAAGCCCTCAGAGGCATAATGACTTAAAGAGGAGCTGTTAGGTATAGGGTCTCAGAGAAAATAAACACATATATCAGTAGCTAAAGATTGGCTGTACTTACATTACATATGCATTTCACTGTCCACGTTTGGATTTCACAGAATTTGTATATAGTATATGCAGAGATAGATGCTCCTGACAGCTCATGGCAGGCTCCATGTTTGTGAAGCCAAATGTGTCGTCATGTCCTGCCTGCTTCTGATCACAGATAAGCTCGTTCTTGAACAACACGGTGTGCAGTGAATATTAATGAGCCATGTGGCTAGGAACAATAGCTGACTCCTGCAGTATACTCTGCCCCGAGATTTATCAGTGCTTCGCACTGGACTGATTAGAAGCTCCTGTACCGTCTCATTAGCAGCCGAGGGGAGGGCCCCAGAATGCTTTGCAGTTTAGCTGCGGCTTGCGTCTTTATGGGTCTATAACAGACTTTAAGATAAGCACACATCAAAGGTAACTGAAATGTTTATCTTCACTAATGGCTTTTGAGCTTCCTTCTAAACTGTTTAACACAGGAGAATAGAGGTTTAAATTAGCTTCTGCAGCCTGACAGTTACTCTTTAAGGTGGCCACACACCATACAATTTTTTTAATATCTGTTCAATTTAAGAACTGCAATACATTTTTCTGACTGATTGTAACATTTCAAAAATCTGACCAATGTACTACACACATATGTTCAATTTTTTCCCAATTATGATAAAAATGATTGGAAACTCTGACAAAATTGCTAGAGTGTGTATATTAATAAATTGACAATCCAAACACACACCATACAATCATTAGAAAGATTGAAGAAAAATATCTGGCATTCCGGATCGATAAAAATCGAAGAAAACAGGAAATCCGATAGGATTTTCCAGTCGAATGAAAAAAAAAAGCTTTTGATTTTTTCGGGAGATACGATCGTTTTCATCGAATTGCCGTAAAATCGGATCATTTGTGTGACCACTTTAAGTCACCCTGCAGCTGCAAGGAAGACTGTTACCCCAACTTCTTACTGACCTTTCCTCTGACGCCCCCCCCTCCCCACAGAAGGGGTTGTTGGCTGGAGTGATGGAAGTTGTTGCACTCCTTATACCAATCCACTAACAAAGTGGGGTAACCATAGGGAAAGAGGGTGTGAACAAACATAAGAGGGCTCCACCAAAGTTTTGCTAAAGAGTGAAACAACATCTGATTATGTGGTTACCCTCAGTAAATCCTGCAGGGTGGCGCCAGAGAGCAGGAAGTGGCTTTTGTACCGACACTAGAGGTCCTTTGCAGTTGCTGCATGTAAGTGATAGAAGGTGCTGCAGTTTTACACCTGGATTCAGAAATGGTCTTCATGGAAAGCATGATGGGGAGGTTCCAGGCTGCTTGTATATTGGGTATGAGAGCCTTCCCAGATGAATATGATTTAATAAGTGTTATTGCAGATTTACATTGAGCTGTATGCGGTATCATGTGATGACAGCAGTGAGGAGGATAATTTATCAGGTGATGCCTTTTACTGGATGACTATACTGTATACATTTATACAGTGGAGGAAAAAATTATTTGACCCCTCACTGATTTTGTAAGTTTGTCCAATGACAAAGAAATGAAAAGTCTCAGAACAGTATCATTTCAATGGTAGGTTTATTTTAACAGTGGCAGATAGCACATCAAAAGGAAAATCGAAAAAATAACCTTAAATAAAAGATAGCAACTGATTTGCATTTCATTGAGTGAAATAAGTTTTTGAACCCTCTAACAATAAAAGACTTAATACTTAGTGGAAAAACCCTTGTTTGCAAGCACAGAGGTCAAACGTTTCTTGTAATTGATGACCAAGTTTGCACACATTTTAGGAGGAATGTTGGTCCACTCCTCTTTGCAGATCATCTCTAAATCCCTAAGGTTTCGAGGCTGTCTGTGTGCAACTCTGAGCTTGAGCTCCCTCCATAGGTTTTCTATTGGATTAAGGTCCGGAGACTGACTAGGCCACTCCATGACCTTAATGTGCTTCTTCTTGAGCCACTCCTTTGTTGCCTTTGCTGTATGTTTTGGGTCATTGTCGTGCTGGAACACCCATCCACGACCCATTTTCAGTTTCCTGGCAGAGGGAAGGAGGTTGTCGTTCAGGATTTCACGATACATGGCTCCGTCCATTTTCCTGTTAATGCTATTAAGTTGTCCTGTGATCTTAGCAGAAAAACACCCCCAAAGCAAAATGTTTCCACCCCCATGCTTGACGGTGGGGCCGGTGTTTTGGGGGTCATAGGCAGCATTTTTCTTCCTCCAAACACAGCGAGTTGAGTTAATGCCAAAGAGCTCTATTTTGGTCTCATCAGACCACAGCACCTTCTCCCAGTCACTCACAGAATCATTCAGGTATTCATTGGCAAACTTCAGACGGGCCTGCACATGTGCCTTCTTGAGCAGGGGGACCTTGCGAGCCCTGCAGGATTTTAATCCATTGCGGTGTAATGTGTTTCCAATGGTTTTCTTGGTGACTGTGGTCCCTGCTAATTTGAGGTCATTTACTAACTCCTCCCGTGTAGTTCTAGGATGCTTTTTCACCTTTCTCAGAACCATTGACACCCCACGAGGTGAGATCTTGCATGGAGCCCCAGAGCGAGGTCGATTGATGGTCATTTTGTGCTCCTTCCATTTTCGAACAATCGCACCAACAGTTGTCACCTTCTCTCCCAGCTTCTTGCTAATGGTTTTGTAGCCCATTCCAGCCTTGTGCAGGTCTACAATTTTGTCTCTGACATCCTTGGACAGCTCTTTGGTCTTTCCCATGTTGGAGAGTTTGGAGTCTGCTTGATTGATTGATTCTGTAGACAGGTGTCTTTTATACAGGCGACTAGTTAAGACAGGTGTCCTTAATGAGGGTGACTAATTGAGTAGAAGTGTCTAACCACTCTGTGGGAGCCAGAACTCTTAATGGTTGGTAGGGGTTCAAAAACTTATTTCACTCAATGAAATGCAAATCAGTTGCTATCTTTTATTTAATGATAAAACAAGGGTGACAGAGGCGCCAACAAGTATAAAATGGTTAAAACCCGCTTAAAAGGAGGGGTGCAGGTGGATACACCACTCAGGTAAAAATAGACCAGCCAATAAGCCGTTAATAAATAACAGTAAAATTTATTGGGGATTCTCCAAAAATGCAACGCGTTTCACGGGCAAAACTCCCGCTTCTTCAGGCAATCAGATAGGAGAAACACTGAGGGAAAAAGAACACAAAGGAAAAGGTGTGCTAGAGGACGCTTAATATACAGAAATGACAATATATGCAAATATATGTAAAGCTAAAATTCCTTATTAGTGTTTGTTATGTAATACAAATACTAGGGGTGCATAACATTTTTGTATATACCTAAAACAAAAACAAAAGAGAGAAAGAAACAGAAAAATCGGTACATATTGATAATTATACATCAATATAGGCCTCTGTCGTCTAAGCAATATGTTGAATGGAATTGCACTTGCTGCTCTATAGGCCATAGTGATCTCCATGTGACATGTTATAAGAAAGTCTCCGTGCTAGCATACCACAAATTAAATATGCAATAAACCAGACTAATGCTGCAGACCCAGCTCTTAATGTATGTAACAGCATGCTATAATTCATATATGTGGGAGTATATAAAGGAAGATGGCTTACCAGTAGTTGATCTCTTTCTGGATCAAGCGCCTCAATAGGAGTCCATGTCGATCTCTCCGTGGTATATAACCTCTCCTATTGGCGCCAGACTGAATTCTAATTGTGGGCGGTGGTATCTGTCAGAAGCGTCGCAATGACGACTTCCGTTCTAGCAGTGGGGCGAGTAGCACAATAAGTTATTTGGTCGCATCCTCTGGCTGTTAGGGTAGGCGGATGCGGAAGTGAAGTCGCCTCCGTTCTGACGGAGGCAGTGTGATTGGTGAGCAGGCGCATGCGTAGTAGATGTAGGAGGCAGCGAGCGCCATATTTACTGATGGCAATGGTCCGTGATGTAAATGGGGGTAATACTGTTACCCCTAAGTGCGTATCCAGAAAGCCTACAGTATTCTATCAAATAAACTAACAAGGCACACTGTGACTAATATGTCTAAATGTTATAATAGATTGAGAATATACGCTGGATGGTTAGCAGTGGTTTTTACTGACCACTGCTGCCATCTACTGGCGTTTTCTAAAATGACATGAGAGGATCATAGCACTCACAAAGAGATGTTTGGATTGTGAATGATTTGATCACATCTCTTTTTATGCAGTGTCATGTCATTTTAGAAAACGCCAGTAGATGGCAGCAGTGGTCAGTAAAAACCACTGCTAACCATCCAGCGTATATTCTCAATCTATTATAACATTTAGACATATTAGTCACAGTGTGCCTTGTTAGTTTATTTGATAGAATACTGTAGGCTTTCTGGATACGCACTTAGGGGTAACAGTATTACCCCCATTTACATCACGGACCATTGCCATCAGTAAATATGGCGCTCGCTGCCTCCTACATCTACTACGCATGCGCCTGCTCACCAATCACACTGCCTCCGTCAGAACGGAGGCGACTTCACTTCCGCATCCGCCTACCCTAACAGCCAGAGGATGCGACCAAATAACTTATTGTGCTACTCGCCCCACTGCTAGAACGGAAGTCGTCATTGCGACGCTTCTGACAGATACCACCGCCCACAATTAGAATTCAGTCTGGCGCCAATAGGAGAGGTTATATACCACGGAGAGATCGACATGGACTCCTATTGAGGCGCTTGATCCAGAAAGAGATCAACTACTGGTAAGCCATCTTCCTTTATATACTCCCACATATATGAATTATAGCATGCTGTTACATACATTAAGAGCTGGGTCTGCAGCATTAGTCTGGTTTATTGCATATTTAATTTGTGGTATGCTAGCACGGAGACTTTCTTATAACATGTCACATGGAGATCACTATGGCCTATAGAGCAGCAAGTGCAATTCCATTCAACATATTGCTTAGACGACAGAGGCCTATATTGATGTATAATTATCAATATGTACCGATTTTTCTGTTTCTTTCTCTCTTTTGTTTTTGTTTTAGGTATATACAAAAATGTTATGCACCCCTAGTATTTGTATTACATAACAAACACTAATAAGGAATTTTAGCTTTACATATATTTGCATATATTGTCATTTCTGTATATTAGGCGTCCTCTAGCACACCTTTTCCTTTGTGTTCTTTTTCCCTCAGTGTTTCTCCTATCTGATTGCCTGAAGAAGCGGGAGTTTTGCCCGTGAAACGCGTTGCATTTTTGGAGAATCCCCAATAAATTTTACTGTTATTTATTAACGGCTTATTGGCTGGTCTATTTTTACCTGAGTGGTGTATCCACCTGCACCCCTCCTTTTAAGCGGGTTTTAACCATTTTATACTTGTTGGCGCCTCTGTCACCCTTGTTTTATCACTGAACAGTCCACCCCAGGTGGAGGGGGTTTTCCCCATTTTTCCGTCTACAGAGAGCGACATTTTTAAACACCTGAGTGGGGTCAGGTTCTAATCGTCCCCACCTGCAGTTACAGTGGTTGCCTTTGAGGTAACCCAGACTTGTGAGTAGATCCATCATTTATTTTCATCTTTCTCCATCTGATTGTTGACATACTACACCATATTTGGCTCTCGGTCTCTGTGTTCTTTCCTTTAAAGCTATCTTTTATTTAAGGTTATTTTTAACTGTTAAAATAAACCTACCATTGAAATTATACTGTTCTGAGACTTTTCATTTCTTGTCATTGGACAAACTTACAAAATCAGTGAGGGGTCAAATAATTATTTCCTCCACTGTAGATACAAGCTTTCAGCTGAAATTAAACATTTATTTATAAACCAGCCCCAGAGAAACAAAGAAAGGGAAGTTATTTATACCTTCCTGAAAATCTGCATCTGTAAGTAAAAGCTATCTAAAACATATTCTTCTTTTCTGTAGATACCTATATGCACCACAAGGTGGCAGTATTGTTAGTCTGTCCACCTGCTGATGAAACATTACAGACTCCTTTTTAAAGTGAACCAGAGATGAGAAGGAAAAAAAAATTACACATACCTGGGGCTTCCTCCAGCCCCATCCGCCTGGATCGCTCCCATGTCACCGTCCTCCGATGTCTGCAGCTACGAGAACTGGGTCCCCACACTGCCACTGTCAGTCGGAGCCAGTCTAGCGTAAGAGAAGTGTGCTGTTTGCGTATCTCCAGCAGCCGCTGGAGAGATACGTAGAGGGCGCACTTCTGCTGCGTAGGCTGGCTCCAATGACGTCAGTGACGGGACCCGGTTCTCGTAGCTGCAGACATCAGAGGACGGCGGCGTGGACGCGCTTCCTCCCAGCGGCGATCACTAGGAGACTGTTAGATGGCAAAACCGCCATCTAATAACACTGTACAGCGCTACGATCTAAGGCAGCAATGTACTGGGGACAGCCGTGTGACACGGCTGTCGCCCTGGGAGGCACTAAAGCGATCCGCTGTGATAGGCTTCCTATCACAGCCAGTTGCTGTCATTGACTGGCGGGGGGGGGGGGGGGGGGGGGGATAATAAAGCAAAATAAAAAATAGTAAAATGTATTTAAAAAAAAAAGGAAATATTTATTAAAAACACACACATCTGGGAAGCGATAAGACCCCACCAACAGAAAGCTCTGTTGGTGGGCAGAAAAGGGGGGGGATCACTAGTGTGCTGTGTTATGCGGCCCTGCAGCGAGCCCTTAAAGCTGCAGTAGCCTATTTTGTAAAAAAATGGCCTGGTCATTAGGGGATTCCTCAAGTGGTTAAAGCCACCAGGATGGCTGATAAGTAAGCGGCATAAATTCTGTTAGTCAAAGGGTAGGGAAGTACATAGATTTATACCTATAACCGTTAGTTAAAGAGACACTAAAGCGGAAAAAAAAAATTATGATATAATGAATTGGTTGTGTAGTACGGATAATTACTAGTGGCTTAGTAGCAATGAAAATATTCTCATATTTCTATTTTCAGTTACATAGTGTTTTTTATAACATTGCATCATTCTCTACTATTTGCAGTTTACACACTATTCAGCATTCTAAATGTTTTTACAGAGCAGTCTTGCGAACTATTGACCTGTCTTCTGCTGAAGAAAAAACATTACAATGACTGACAGTTGAAAAAATAAACTTTAGAAGACTTACTTTGAAAGTCTTGAAAGTCGTGGAGCTCAATGGCTCTTTTGCACAGATAATAACTGGAGTTTAACTCTTCCTGTACTGGAAACAATATTAGACTTATGTCTCTGCGCCTAATGTTTTATTTCTTAGCTGCACTACACATATAAATCATTATATCATTTTTTTTTCCGTTTCAGTGTCTCTTTAAGGGGCTCCCACACCAGCAACAGCCCCTGAGAGGGGTTGAAAAAATGTGAATGATAAAGAACCCACTCCCTTTCTGGATCATTCACATTTTTCCCGCCTCTCTCAGGGGCTGCTGATGGGTGGTGTCCAGGACTTGGGGCCTATATAAGTGCTCCTGGTGTCATTTTGTTACCAGCTATGACTAAGGACTAGACTTGTCTGAAACATGTTAGCTGTGTTGATGCTTGTGGAGTTTTAAGCTTGGATACGTCCAGTAATAAAGAAGCCTTACGGATAAGTGCGGACCTCCCTCTCTTCTGCCATCGTATTTATATGTACATATATGTGTATATATATATATATATATATATATATATATATATATATATATATATGTGTGTATTGATTTGACTGAATGGATATGATCCTGGCTGGCTAGACAGGCCTGAAGAACGGTGTGAACACACACTGCGGCTGATGAGATACACAAGCACTGTGCTCTTGATTGGTCAGGGTTTAAATACCCTGCGCCACTGCTGAAGCCGCGCCCCCAACATTTAAAAAGGTTACGAGCATGCATGTCAAGTGAGATGTGACCACACTGTTTGTAACTAAGCATGCCGGTATTGGATGTCTGCTGGGACAGTGTGGACTGAAGCTTCAAGAGACGGCGCTGGATCCCCGGAGCAGTAAGTGTGACACAATTTTATAGACTCAACATTCCTTTAAAGTGGTCTGAAAGTCAGCATTTCTACTTTGCTCTAAAAGATTCCTAACAGCTTAAAAGATACTATCCCAGAATTTCATTTTAGCAGAACATCACTGAAATGGTTAAACAAAGCACTTTGTCCTGTTATTCAGCTTCAAATCTGCATCCAAACTGGCAGCTCGGTGGCGTAGTGGTTAGCTCTCTCGCCTTGCAGCACTGGGTCCCAGGGCACTATCTGCAAAGAGTTTGTATGCTCTCTCTGTGTCTGTGTGGGTTTCCTCCGGGCACTCCGTTTTCCTCCCACATTCCAAAAACATACAGATAAGATAATTGGCTCCCCCTAAAATTGGCCCTAGACTACAGTACTTACACTACATAATATAGACATATGGCAATGGTAGGGATTAGATTGTGAGCTCCTTTGAGGGACAGTTAGTGACAAGATATATATATATATATATATATATATATATATATATATATATATATACACACACACACTGTACAGCACTGCGTAATATGTCGGCGCTATATAAATAATAATAATTATAATAATAATATCTTTGTTTGCATCCAATGTTGTTACATGTGTGTAAACACAGTGTAAAAAGTGAAAAGGAGCTCTCTGAGATGATCTCTGCGCGTCAAGCACACAAACAGCTCAGAACAGCTAATTGGAAGATGTTAATATATAATAAAAAGCAGTTTGAATAAAAATGCAATGACAGCTTTTAGGGCACGATAAACTACACTTTGGAAACATGTAATTTGTAAAATTAACATGGTTGTTGTGAACTATGGGACTCATTCAATGGACTCTGTGTCGTATCTGTGGTATATCCTGGGACTAATGGACCTCGCCTTTTGTGGACTCAGGACTAACCAGGAATTTTATATCTGTGGACTTACTGGAGGATTTTCTTGTAACTTGTCGGAATGGACATTATCTGTTTGTAGCAGGAACTGTACTCATTGTGGACTCCCTGGACTTTGGCCTGGCCCCCTGTCCTGTGGCAGGACTGCTCTGTTCCCCCTGTGTCCCTATTTTTAGGCATAGAGAATTATTGTATGGAAGTATATTGAATGTAAAAATAACGAAACACTGTCTTTTTTCCTCCTTATAGACTCAAGTGAGGCTGAAACGTTAAATATTAATGTTTTTGCGTAATTATTATACTCAGTAAGCTGGCGATCTATGTACTTTATGTATACATATACTTATTTCCTGTTTGCGTTCCAGAGTGGTCTCTCCTGGCCTCTTCCTTTCTCTCCGTTTGGCCGTCCGCGGTGCAACCGGATGGGTGGGTCACGTGCCGCGTACGCGTCATGCGGACATGTTGACGCGTGCGCGTCATGCGGACATGTGACCACCGACCCCTTCACTATAAGACTTGGCGTTTTTTGCCATGCAGACCAAGGAGATCCCCCTGCTCTTGTTAAAGCAGCTTAATCGCCGCGGAACCGGTGGAGACATCCGCCTGGGGTCCCCTCTCTCCTTCTACCTGCGCCCTGATCCGGATAAGTATATTGCCTCTTCCCTATTTTTTCACCAGTGTAGTATGCAGTATCATAGTCACGGTCTTACCTTTGAATGTTTCAGCCTCACAGGTTCTTGCTTTGCACATTTTGGTTGATCATATTTAATCATATTATCTTTTTTGCATCGTATTGATGGTATTAATTGTTTGTATTCACTTTGGTTATTATAACACCTGTCACTAGGTACGTTTACCACTATAATCACTTTTTGTAGCCATATACTGAACCCTGTAGGTAGCTCTTTCCTGAGCACCTCGGGGTGATTTTCACTATTTACTATTGCTTATTATTGGGTGCTCAATGTAATATTTCTATACTACTTTTTTGATGCTACAGGTGGTATGATTGTTTTAATTGTTTTTAATGGTTCTATAGTGATGTCATATTATTGTTAAATACATTTTGCACATAATGACAATACTATATATGTGTGGTGCTGTTTCTCAAAGGGCCTAGTACTCTTTTCCTCTACAATACAGGCAAACCAATTAATTGCACATATATACTAAAAAAATAATAAGTTTCAGGATTGCTACGCACTGCAATTATTTTTGCAAACATCTTCCAAATGACGGAGCATGTCCCTGCTTCTGCACGCATCTACATTGTTCCATCAGAATACTTCTATTTCCGAAGGAAAATTATGGCAGCGTTTACGAGCCACAGCAGGTATGTGATGGAAAGCTAGCAGTACACATCAAAGAGCAGCTACTGAGAATAAACGCTGTCATGACAATCATTCAAGAGCAGTTAATTATAGATTACACATGTGGATGCAAAGTCATACAGGTGGACAGCTTCTATGCGCTGTAGTAGGATGCTGTCAACATTTTTGCAGAGGCGTCATAACTCCGTTACTTTATAGCTGTCAATAAAAATACATGGCTAGTTTATGAAGAGACCCCTCAAGGAACATTTTTCTAAAAGATGTTGTACAATTAAAGAATATTGCTTGAAAAACCTGAAATCATTAGTCACTTCCTTGCATACAGTCATGTCTGTGCTGCAAGCAAATGTCCGCGCTGATCATATTTCTACGCTGATCAAATTTTGCGCAGATCCTATTCCGCAGTGATCATGGTTAATGACACTACGCATGCGCATCAGTGTTCGCTCCTCTATATAACGGCTATTTGAGGACAAAGCGCTGCATCATGGTCAATGCAATTCCAGGAACATACGTAAAAAATTAGCCTATATAGAAAGCAACTCATAAGGAATACATATCTTTGTGATGATTAAAATCACTGCGGTATCTGCCTTAAAACCGTTGATTTAACATTAATATTAAACATTAACATATTGTTATAGTGGAAAAGGACTTTTTTCATCTTGGCATCCATTAAAAATGATGTGCTGCAATGCAAGAAGGTGCTTCTTTTCAGTGTATAACAGTGCAATACTGTATAGTGATAGTGACACAGACCAATAATTGACAGAAGTTAAATGAATAATACTATACATTTTTCAAAGTGCTAGTTGAGTAATAAGGATATTAGATATTCGATAGTAATCTCATTTACTTTATTATTATTATTATTTAGTATTTATATAGCGCCGACATATTACGCAGCGCTGTACAGTGTATATATATATATATATATATATATATATATATATATATATATATATATCTTGTCACTAACTGTCCCTCAAGGAGCTCACAATCTAATCCCTACCATTGCCATATGTCTATATTATGTAGTGTAAGTACTGTAGACTAGGGCCAATTTTTTTTTTTTTTTTTTTAGGGAGAGCCAATTAACTTATCCGTATGTTTTTGGAAATTACTTATAATAAACATGTTATAATGTAACATAATAATATAATACACATTATATATATATATATATATATATATATATATATATATATAGCGCTTTACGTGCAATGTAGTACAGCTAGTTGGATTGATATACAGCGGTTTGCAAAAGTATTCAACCCCCTTGAAGTTTTCCACATTTTGTCACATTACTGCCACAAACATGAATCAATTTTATTGCAATTCCACATGAAAGACCAACACACCAAGTGGTGTACACATGAGAAGTGGAACGAAAATCATACATGATTGCAAACATTTTTTACAAATAAATAACTGCAAAGTGGAGTGTGCATAATTATTCAGCCCCCTGAGTCAATACTTTGCAGAACCACCTTTTGCTGCAATTACTGCTGCCAGTCTTTTAGGGTATGTCTCTACCAGCTTTGTATATCTAGAGCAGGGGTCTCAAACTCGCGGCCCGCGGGCCATTTGCAGCCCTCGATACAATATTTTGTGGCCCTCGCTGGCAAAAGCTTCCTTATAGTTCGCTTCAGTGCTCCCAAGTAATCCGCTGCATTCCCGCCGCTAAACGAGGGCTGCAGAGCCCCCAAATCGCCCGGGGGCAATCCGCCGGCATTTCCTGGAAGGGGCAGAGCTTTCAGCTTCAGCTCTGCCCCTCCTGACGTCAGTCGCCTCACAGATCGCTGCCTCTCCCCACCCCTCTCTGTGAAGGAAGAGTGAGAGGGGCGGGCAGAGGCGGCGATGCGCCGCGATTGTGAAATTCCTTATGCGGCCCAACCTCATCCTGACTTTGCCTCCTGCGGCCCCCAGGTAAATTGAGTTAGAGACCCCTGATCTAGAGACTGAAATCCTTGCCTATTCTTCTTTGCAAAACAGCTCCAGCTCAGTCAGATTAGATAGACAGCGTTTGTGAACAGCAGTTTTCAGATCTTGCCACAGATTCTCGATTGGATTTAGATCTGGACTTTGACTGGGCCATTCTAACACATAGATACGTTTTGTTTTAAAGAGACACTGAAGCGAAAAAAAAAATATGATATTAGGATTATTGGTCGTGTACTATGAATAATTACTCGAAGATTAGCAGCAAAGAAAATATTCTCATATTTTTATTTTCAGGTATATAGTGTTTTTTCTAACATTGCATCATTCTATAATATGTGCAGATTACACAACACTCAGCATTCAAAATGATTCTTTCAGAGCTGTCTGTCAACTAATGACCTCTCCTCTGCCAGAGGAAAAGTAAATAGTCCAATAACACTTGCGATAATAAAAGTCAGATAACAGCCTTCTCCACGACTAACTTAGTCGGAGAGCTTAATGGCTTGTTTGCATAGAGATAACAACTGGAGTTTCTCAACTCTTCCTGTACTGGAAACAATTAGACTGATGTATCTGATCTTAATGTTTTATTTCTTAGCTGTACTACACATACAAATCATAATATCATAATTTTTTTTTCGCTTCAGTGTCTCTTTAAACCATTCCATTGTTGCCCTGGATTTATGTTTAGGGTCGTTGTCCGGCTGGAAGGTGAACCTCCGCCCCAGTCTCAAGTCTTTTGCAGACTCCAAGAGGTTTTCTTCCAAGATTGCCCTGTATTTGGCTCCATCCATCTTCCCATCAACTCTGACCAGCTTCTCTGTCCCTGCTGAAGAGAAGCACCCCCAGAGCATCATGCTGCCACCACCATATTTGACAGTGGGGATGGTGTGTTCAGAGTTATGTGCAGTGTTAGTTTTCCGCCACACATAGCGTTTTGCATTTTGGCAAAAAAGTTCCATTTTGGTCTCATCTGATCAGAGCACCTTCTTCTACATGTTTGCTGTGTCCCACACATGGCTTGTGGCAAACTGCAAACGGGACTTCTTATGCTTTCTGTTAACAATGGCTTTCTTCTTGCCACTCTTCCATAAAGGCCAACTTTGTGCAGTGCACGACTAATTGCCCAAGATTCTCTTAGACAACCTCTGAGGCCGACACAGAGCAGCTGTATTTGTACTGACATTAGATTACACACAGGCAGTGTCTATGGGCAACTGACTGCACCGAATAATTACGCACACTCCACTTTGCAGTTATTTGTAAAAAATGTTTGGAATCATGTATGATTTTCGTTCCACTTCTCACGTGTACACCACTTTGTATTGGTCTTTCATGTGGAATTCCAATAAAACTGATGCATGTTTGTGGCAGTAATATGACAAAATGTGGAAAACTTCAAGAGGGCCGAATACTTTTGCAAGCCACTGGTCAGTGCTTCCAATGGATTAAAGGAGCAATTTGAACTTTAGCCACAAGATGGCAACACTCTTAGTGAAACCCCGCACTGCCCACATCAGCTACAGTGGTGTGAAAAACTATTTGTCCCCTTCCTGATTTCTTATTCTTTTGCATGTTTGTCACACTTAAATGTTTCTGCTCATCAAAAACCGTTAACCATTAGTTAAAGATAACATAATTGAACACAAAATGCAGTTTTAAATGATGTTTTTTATTATTTAGTGAGAAAAAAAACTCAAAACCTACATGGCCCTGTGTGAAAAAGAAATTGCCCCCTGAACCTATTAACTGGTTGGGCCACCCTTAGCAGCAATAACTGCAATCAAGCATTTGCGATAACTTGCAACAAGTCTTTTACAGCGCTCTGGAGGAATTTTGGCCCACTCATCTTTGCAGAATTGTTGTAATTCAGCTTTATTTGAGGGTTTTCTAGCATGAACTGCCTTTTTAAGGTCATGCCACAACATCTCAATAGGATTCAGGTCAGGGCTTTGACTAGGCCACTCCAAAGTCTTCATTTTGTTTTTCTTCAGCCATTCAGAGGTGGATTTGCTGGTGTCTTTTGGGTCATTGTCCTGCTGCAGCACCCAAGATCGCTTCAGCTTGAGTTGACGAACAGATGGCCGGACATTCTCCTTCTGGATTTTTTGGTAGACAGTAGAATTCATGGTTCCATCTATCACAGCAAGCCTTCCAGGTCTTGAAGCAGCAAAACAACCCCAGACCATCACACTACCACCATCATATTTTACTGCTGGTATGATGTTCTTTTGCTGAAATGCTGTGTTACTTCTACGACAGATTTAACAGGACACGCACTTTCCAAAAAGTTCAACTTTTGTCTCGGCGGTCCACAAGGTATTTTCCCACAAGTCTTGGCAATCATTGAGATGTTTTTTTAGCAAAATTGAGACGAGCCTTAATGTTCTTTTTGCTTAAAAGTGGTTTGCGCCTTGGATATCTGCCATGCAAACCGTTTTTGCCCAGTCTCTTTCTTATGGTGGGGTTGTTAATTGAGGCAAGTGAGGCCTGCAGTTCTTTAGATGTTGTCCTGGGGTCTTTTGTGGCCTCTCGGATGAGTTTTCTCTGCGCTCTTGGGGTAATTTTGGTTGGCCAGCCACTCCTGGGAAGGTTCATCACTGTTCCATGTTTTTGCCATTTGTGGATAATGGCTCTCACTGTGGTTCACTGGAGTCCCAAAGCTTTAGAAATGGCTTTATAACCTTTACCAGACTGATAGATCTCAATTACAGTACTTTTGTTCTCATTTGTTCCTGAATTTCTTTGGATCTTGGCATGATGTCTACCTTTTGAGGTGCTTTTGGTCTACTTCTCTGTGTCAGATAGCTCCTATTTAAGTGATTTCTTGATTGAAACAGGCGTGGCAGTAATCAGGCCTGGGGGTGACTACAGAAATTGAACTCAGGTGTGATAAACCACAGTTAAGTTATTTTTTAACAAGGGGGGCAATCACTTTTTCACACAGGGCCATGTAGGTTTTGAGTTTATTTTTCTCAATCTATATATATAAAATCGGATGTATGTGTGTGTGTGTGTGTGTGTATGTGCCGCGATCACGCGAAAACGGCTTGACCGATTTGAACGAAACTTGGTACACAGATCCCTTACTACCTGGGATGATATGTTCTGGGGGTCTCGCGGCCCCCCTGCACACGTGGGCGGAGCTACAAACAGCAAATCAGATTTCACCCATTCAAGTCAATGGACAAAAATGTAAAAGGCTGCCATTCTCACAGTAATCAAGCCAGAGTCCCCACACATGGCACAGTTGGTCACTTGGAGACCGAGGTTACAAATCCAGGAAAAGTGGGCGGAGCATAAAACAGCCAA
Source organism: Hyperolius riggenbachi (assembly GCF_040937935.1). Classification (NCBI taxonomy): domain Eukaryota; kingdom Metazoa; phylum Chordata; class Amphibia; order Anura; family Hyperoliidae; genus Hyperolius; species Hyperolius riggenbachi. Next base: position 475,405,221 of record NC_090649.1, read on the forward strand.
TCAAATTTCAGCCGTTCATTTTAAATGGGAAAATGTAAACTGCAGCCATTCTTAGACTGTTAATCGCAGGGTTCTCAAACTTGCCACACTTGGTCACTGGGTGAATGTGATTAAGATTCAAGAAAATGGGTGGAGCCTACAACAGCTAATCAAAATTCACCAATTGATTTTCAAGGGGAATATTTAAACTGCTGCTATTCTTACACTTTTAATGGCAGAGGCTTCAAACTTGCTACAGTCGGTCATTGGGTGACTGGGGTTCAAATTCACTAAAGGGGCGGGGCCATAAACAGCCAATCAGATTTCCTTGGTGGATAAACTGCTTCCATTCACACATTTTTGATGCTAGGAACCTGAAAGCTCTCAAACTTGGTCATTAAGTGACTGTGTGTCAAGGTTACAAAAAGTGGGCGGAGCCAAAACAACTTTTACTGGGAAAATATAAACTGCAGCCATTCTTACACCGTTAATGGCAGTGTTCTCAAACTTTGCACAGTTGGTCATTGGGTGACAGATTAAGATTTTGGAAGGTGGGTGGAGCATACAACAGCCAATAAAAATTCACCTTTTGATTTTCAAAGGGAATATTTCATCTTCTACCATTCTCTTATACTGGTAAAAGCAGATGCCTCAAACCTGGTACAGTTGGTCACTGGGTGACTAGGGTCCAAATTCAGGAAGGGGGCAGAGCCACGACAGCCAGATTTGTTTATTTTTCAATGGGAATATACAAAGTATTGATACCAAGGACCCCAAAGCTGATAAACTTGATAATTGAGTGACTGTATGTCAAGGTTAGAAAAAGTGGGCGGTGCCAACAACTTCATTTTTTACATTGCAGGGTTCCCAAACTTTACACAATTGGCCACTGGGTGACTGGGATGAATATTCAAAAATGTGGGTGGAGCCTACAACAGCCAATCAAAATGTACCTATTGATTTTCAAGAGGAATATTCACATTGCTACCATTCTTACACTGTTAGTGGCAGAGGTCTCAAACCTGATACAGTCAGTCATTGGGTGACTGGGGTCCAAATTCACTAAAGGGGTGGAGCCACAAACAGCCAATCAGATTTGTTAGATTGATTTCAGCCATTCTGTTATAGGCAGGGTTCTCAAACGTGACACAGTTGGCCACTGGGTGATTGGGACTAATATTCAGAAAAGTGGGTGGAGCCTACAGCAGCCAATCAAAATTCACCTTTTGATTTTCAAGGGGAATATTTACATTGCTGCCATTCATGCACCCTTAATGGCAGAGGCCTAACATCTGCTACAGTCAGTCACTGGGAGACTGGGGTTTAAATTCTGAAGGGAGCTGGCCAAAAACAGCCAATCAGATTTGTTTAATTTCAATGGTAAAATGCAACTTAGTGATGCCAAAGACCCCAAAGCTCATAAACTTGGTCATTAAGTGACTGTATGTCAAGATTAGAAATAGTGGGCGGAGCAAAAAAAAACTTTTTTTACATGGGGAAATGTAAACTGCAGCTTTTCTTACACTGTTAATGGCAGGGTTCTCAAACTTCACACAGTTGGTCACTGGGTGACTAGGATTAATATTCGGAAAAGTAGGTGGAGCCTACAAGAGCCAATCAAAATTCACCTATTGATTTTCAAGGGGAATATTGAAACTGCAGCCATTCTCACACTGTTAATAGCAGAGGCCTCAAACCTCCTACAGTCGGTCGTTAAGTGTTTGGGGTTCAAATTCAGTAAAGGGGCGGAGCCAAAAACAGCCAGATTTCTTTGCTGGATAAACTGCTTCCATTAGCAGAATTTTGATGCCAGGAACCCAAAAGCTCACAAACTTGGTCATTGAGTAGTGACTGTGTGTCAATGTTACAAAAAGTGGGTTGAGTTAAAAACAGATTTTTCTGGGAAATTGTAAACCGCAGCCCTTCTTCACTGTTAATGGCAGGGTTCTCAAACTTAGCATAGCTGGTTACTGGGTGACTGGGATTAATATTCAGAAAAGTGGGTGGAGCCTAAAAATGCCAATCAAAAATCACATGTCACTTTTCAAGGAGAATATTAAAATTGCTGCCATTCTTGCACTGTTAATGGCACAAGCCTCAAACCTGGTACAGTTGGTCATTGGGTCACTGAGGTTCAAATTCAGAAAAGGGGACAGAGCCTCAAACAGTGAATCAGAAATGTCTCATTTCATGGGAAAATACAAATTATTGATGCCAAGGACCCCAAAACTCACTAACTTGGGCATTGAGTAGTGACTTTGTGACCAGGTTACAAAAAGTGGGCGGAGCCAAAAACAAATTTCACTGGGAAAGTGTAAACAAACTGCAACCCTTCTTACACTGTTTATTTCAGGGTTCCCAATCTTTGCCCAGATGGTCACTGAGTGACTGAGATTAATATTCAGGGAAGTGGGTGGAGCCTATAATAGCCAATCAAAATTCACCTGTTGATTTTCAAGTGGAATATTTAAATTGCTGCCATTTTTACACTGTTAATAGCAGATGCCTCAAACCTGCTACAGTTGGTCATTGGGTGACTGGGGTTCAAATGCTGGAGAGGGGTGGAGCCACAAACAGCCTATCTGATTTGTTTAATTTCTATGGGAATATACAAATTATTGATGCCAAGGACCCCAAAGCTCACAAACTTGGTCATTGAGTGTTTGTGTGTTAGGGTTAGAAAGTGGGCGGAGCCAACACCAGTCAAATACATACCCGGGCAACGCCGAGTCTACAGTGGGTGGAGACAAATACAAATTTCACTGGGAAAGTGTAAACTGCATCTATTCTGTTAATGGCAGGGTTTTTAAACTTTGCACAGTTGGTCACTGGGTGACTGTGATTAATATTCAGAAAAGTGGGAGGAGCCTACAAAAGTGAATCAAACTTCACCTATTGCTTTTCAAGGGGAATATTTAATTGCTACCATTCTTGAACTGTTAATGGCACAGGCCTCAAACCTGGTACAGTTGGTTATTGGGTGACTGGGGTTCAAATTCAGAAAAGGGGGTGGAGCCACACACAGCCAATCAGATTTGTTTCATTTCAATGCAGATTGATAGATTGATACCAAAGACCGCAAAGCTCACAAACTTGGTCAGTGAGTAATTGTGTGTTAGGGTTAGAAAAAGTAGGTGGAGCCAACACCAGCCAAATACATACCCGGGCAACGTCGGGCAATCAGCTAGTAAATAATAAAAACCATCATTTAAAACTGCATTTTGTGTTCAATTATGTTATCTTTGACTAATAGTTAACGGTTTTTGATGAGCAGAAACATTTAAGTGTGACAAACATGCAAAAGAATACGAAATCAGGAAGGGGGCAAATAGTTTTTCACACCACTGTATATAAACAACATCATACGATACGCAGCTTTTACGTAAATACGTGACAATGTTCTGACAAAGCTCCAGGGGCGGGGCAAAATACATCAACGCAGGTCACGTGCTTTGCTGAATGCCGGAGCTGCCATGCCATCGTGTTAACGGTACCGTAGACAAACACAGGATCCTAGGCCCAGGCACACCTAGAAAGCTACACTTGGGAAACCTAGAAGGAAGACTCTTTACGGAAAATAACCATCCTAGAGCGCATTTTCATTGCAGTATTGGTGTTGTTTTGACAGCATAGTCAGAGGAACTTCTAACCAAAACGACAAGCTGTTTACTGGTTATTGCCGCGCTATTGGACAGTGAAATAATCTTGGTGGCTGTTTGGTTCGTGTCACTTAAAGAGACTCTGTAACAAAAATTTCATCCGGTTTTCTTCCATCCTACAAGTTCCAAAATCTATTCTAATGTGTTCTGGCTTACTGCAGCAGGTTCTACTATCACCATCTCTGTAATAAATCAACTTATCTCTCTCTTGTCAGACTTGTCAGCCTGTGTCTGGAAGGCTGCCAAGTTCTTCAGTGTTGTGGTTCTGTGATGCATCTCCCCCCTCCAGGCCCCTCTCTGCACACTGCCTGTGTGTTATTTAGATTAGTGCAGCTTCTCTCTGCTCTATTATCTTTTACAAGCTGGATAAATCCTCCCCTGAGCTGGCTGGGCTTTCACATACTGAAGAATTACATATAGGCAGAGCTGTCTGCACTCTGCATGAAGAAACAGCCTGACACTTCAGTGGAAGATAGCTGCAGGGGGAAAGAAACACACAAATGATCTCTTGAGATTAAAAAGGAAGGCTGTATACAGCCTGCTTGTGTATGGATGTATTTTCTATGTGTACATCAACCTACTTCCTGTTTTGGTGGCCATTTTGTTTGTTTACAAACAAACTTTTTAAAACTGTTTTTAACCACTTTTAATGCGGCGGGGAGCTGCGAAATTGTGACAGAGGGTAATAGGAGATGTCCCCTAACGCATTGGTATGTTTACTTTTGTGCGATTTTAACAATACAGATTCTCTTTAAGTTGCAAGCTATGCAAAAAGACAGTTTCATCTTCCTGCAATATTGAAGGACTAACAGAAATTTTAATGAGTTGAACTATACGCAATATGCTCAATGGAGGACGGATGCTTGTTTACCTGGTAGAATAGTGACTATATTATATCCATAGGTGATTCCAATGAGGAGATTATAGTATATACTTTGGACATAAAAAGTGGACATTATTCAAGTGGAAATGTGCAAGACAATACTGTGTGATCAAATGCATGATATTTAAGGTGGTACCACGCTCTTTTGTGCGCACGTTTTTTTCTACAACCTCTGCTTTTTCCTTTATATAGCTTTGGAAGTCTGGCTATAGGACAGTCATCTATTCCCTGTGGTCTGATATTAGTTGTAGTATAGCACTACAGGGAGTGCAGAATTATTAGGCAAATAAGTATTTTGACCACATTATCCTTTATGCATGTTGTCTTACTCCAAGCTGTATAGGCTCGAAAACCTACTACTAATTAAAGCGGAATATAACCCTGCATTTCAACTTTGCTCTAAAACATTATTTACAGTATATTATATGCAACCAGCATTTATTTTTTACTAGACCAGCATTGGAAGGGTTACACAGTGCTTTAAAGTTCCTGGAGATTTCTGCAGACGCATCCGAAGCTAACATAGATACATTTTGTTTACATAAATGTATCTAAGTGTTGAATGTGACTCACTCTCTCTGAGAAGGAGCTGGAGGACAGTCAAAGAGTGTGTAACATTTCTCAATAGATACATTTAACTACATAGAATGTAACAATCTGAACTTCTGCATATCTCTCCACCGAACTTTAAACCTCTGTGTTTAACCCTTCCAATGCTGGTCTAGTAAAATAAAATGCTTTTTGCATATACTATGCTGTAAATCATGTTTTAGAGCAAAGTTGAAATGCAGGGTTATATTCCGCTTTAAAGAGAACCTGTACTGAGTAAAAATATTTAAAATAAACACATGAGGTAACTTCAAATGAAAATTACAGAGTTACCTTGTCATCAGTTCCTCTCAGAAGCTCACCATTTTCTTCTGACAATAATCCCTTCCAGTTCTGACAATATTTTGTCAGATCTGAAATATATCAGTTGCTGTCAGTAAAATATCAGTTGCTGTCAGTTATAGCTGAGAGGAAAACTGATGTACCAGGCAATGTCCATGTTTCCCTATGGCTCAAGTGGGCGATGTTACAGTTTAACTGTGTGCTGACCAGAAAGCTGTTATGGGTAATGGCTATTTTCAAAATGGAGGACGGAAAATTCCCTTGATCATAGTGAACAAATAGGACGCAGGACAGGAGAAAGACACTGAGGAGTAGACTACATGGAAGGTAAGTATGACTTGTGTATGCCTATTTTGAATTTTATTTTCAGTACAGGTTTTCTTTAAGCATATTAGGTGATGTGCATCTCTGTAATGAGAAGGGGTGTGGTCTAATGACATCAACACCCTATATCAGGTGTGCATAATTATTAGGCAACTTCCTTTCCTTTGGCAAAATGGGTCAAAAGAAGGACTTGACAGGCTCAGAAAAGTCAAAAATAGTGAGATATCTTGCAGAGGGATGCAGCACTCTTAACCACTTGCCGACCAGGGGATTTTACACTGATCGGTGCTGCGTGGGCTCTACAGCCCGCAGCACCGATCAGGAGTGCAGCAGGGCGATCAGACTACCCCCCTTTTTTCCCCACTAGGGGGATGTCCTGCTGGGGGGGTCTGATCGCCGCCGGCTGCAGTTGCTTAGCGGGGGGGGCTCTTCAAAGCCCCCCTCCGCAGCGCTTTCAGCCCTCTCGCCAGCTCCCTCCCTCTCCCTTCCCCTGTGTGCTGCGCAGGACGGATTTCCGTCCTGCGCATTGAAGGATAGGCTTCAGCCTATCATATGCCGGCGATCCCCGGCCAATCAGAGGCCGGGGATCGCCGATCTGACTTACGGCGCTGCTGCGCAGCAGCGCCGTATGATGTAAACAGCAGGGATTTCTTCCCCGCCTGTTTACATTTTGCCGGCGAGCCGCCATCGGCGGCTCTCCGGCTGTTCACGGAGACACCCTCCGTGAACTGACATGGAAAGGCCGCTCGATCGAGCGGCCGTTTCCATGGTAACCCGCAGACGACCAGTTTACGCCAATCGGCGTTAGCTGGTCGTCAAGAGGTTAAAATTGCAAAGCTTCTGAAGCGTGATCATCAAACAATCAAGCGTTTCATTCAAAATAGTCAACAGGGTTGCAAGAAGCGTGTGGAAAAACCAAGGCGCAAAATAACTTCCCATGAACTGAGAAAAGTCAAGCGTGCAGCTGCCAAGATGCCACTTGCCACCAGTTTGGCCATATTTCAGAGCTGCAACATCACTGGAGTGCCCAAAAGCACAAGGTGTGCAATACTCAGAGACATGACCAAGGTAAGAAAGGCTGAAAGACGACCACCACTGAACAAGACACACAAGCTGAAACGTCAAGACTGGGCCAAGAAATATCTCAAGACTGATTTTTCTAAGGTTTTATGGACTGATGAAATGAGAGTCTTGATGGGCCAGATGGATGGGCCCGTGGCTGGATTGGTAAAGGGCAGAGAGCTCCAGTCCGACTCAGACGCCAGTAAGGTGGAGGTGGAGTACTGATTTGTTCTGGTATCATCAAAGATGAGCTTGTGGGGCCTTTTTGGGTTGAGGATGGAGTCAAGCTCAACTCCCAGTCCAACTGCCGGTTTCTGGAAGACACCTTCTTCAAGCAGTGGTACAGGAAGAAGTCTGCATCCTTCAAGAAAAACATGATTTTCATGCAGGACAATGCTCCATCACACGCGTCCAAGTACTCCACAGCGTGGCTGGCAAGAAAGGGTATAAAAGAAGAAAAACTAATGACATGGCCTCCTTGTTCACCAGATCTGAACCCCATTGAGAACCTGTGGTCCATCATAAAATGTGAGATTTACAAGGAGGGAAAACAGTACACCACTCTGAACAGTGTCTGGGAGGCTGTGGTTGCTGCTGCACGCAATGTTGATAGTGAACAGATCAAACATTCAGATTTTGAGTGTCATTGCAAAGATTGATGGCTATATTGGTCACTGATTTGTTTTTGTTTTGTTTTTGAATGTCAGAAATGTATATTTGTGAATGTTGAGATGTTATATTGGTTTCACTGGTAAAAATAAATAATTGAAATGCGTATATATTTGTTTTTTGTTAAGTTGCCTAATAATTATGCACAGTGATAGTCATCTGCACACACAGATATCCCCCTAAAATAACTAAAACTAAAAAACTAAAAACTACTTTCAAAAATATTCAGCTTTGATATTAATGAGTTTTTTGGGTTCATTGAGAACATGGTTGTTGTTCAATAATAAAATTATTCCTCAAAAATACAACTTGCCTAATATAATTCTGCACTCCCTGTATTTATGGGAGTGATATCTACGAGTATAACTTTAATGGCCCTGCTCTACTTATATGATTGGTAAGGCAATTGGCGTTCACCCAGAAGTTGCTTATATTGGTCGTATTTTTGTATTATTACCTCTGTGAGTGTAAATATTTTTTTCTAAATTCATCTGATTGACATAACCTGGCAGCCGTTTTTTCCTATCAGGCTAAAAGGCTAGGATACCTCACGTTTTTGACTGGAGGGATATATACACAGCAATGTGACAAACTAATTGTTGATTGTAATATTTTGGGGGATATAAATGGGGTTTTGATTGATGACAGCAATCGCTGGCTTTGTCAAAATGATTGACTATATTTATCTATATAATAAAGAATTTTTGCTAATTTTGGAAAGGATTTTGCAGTTTCAATAATTGCTTCTTTAAATCAACAGTGTGCAGCAATATACTGGTATATGTGCAGTTGTGTGTTTTTTAGTAGCTTCACGTGCAGCCTGCTTTATATATACAGTGGGAATGCGAAAGTTTGGGCAACCTTGTTAATCATCATGATTTTCCTGTATAAATCATTGGTTGTTACGATAAAAAATGTCAGATATATATATATATATATATATATATATATATATATATATATATATATATATATATATATATTCGGATGTATGTATGTGTATGTGTGTATGTATGTACCGTATATACTTGCATACAAGCCGAATTTTTGACCCCCCAAAAAAGTTGGGGGGTCGGCTTGTATGCGAGTCATGTTGGTCCGCGGGTCCCCCCCTCCACTGGTCCGCGGGTCCCCCGCTCCCCCCAAGGCCGCCGCTGCTATTACCTTTCCGCATCTTCTATTCCCCTCTCCGTGCTTGTAAACATTCAGAGCAGTGCGCCCGGCGCTGCTACTGTGACGAGGCAGGAAAGAGCGCGGCTTCCTGTTACTATGGGAACCGCTCTTTCCTGGCTCGCCACTCGTCACAGTAGCAGCGCCGGGCGCGCTGCTCTGAATGTTTACAAGCACGGAGAGGGGAATAGAAGATGCGGAAAGGTAATAGCAGCGGAGGCGGCCGTGGGGGGACCGGCGGACCAGCTATACTGAGCACTATACTAGCTAAACTGGGGCACATTACTAGCTAGACTGAGCACTATGCTAGCTATATTGAGCATTATACTAGCTAAACTGGGGCACATTACTAGCTATACTGAGCACTATACTAGCTAAACTAGGGCACATTACTAGCTATACTGAGCACTATACTAACTAAACTGGGGCACATTACTAGCTATACTGAGCACTATACTAGCTAAACTGGGGCACATTACTAGCTATACTGAGCACTATACTAGCTAAACTGGGGCCCATTACTAGCTATACTGAGCACTATACTAGCCAGGGCAGTTTCTTGAGCAGTGCAGGCAGGGCAACCGCCCTGGGCGCAGACTGGCAAGTAGAAGAAGGGGGGCGCAGAAAGAAGGACATAACCACTAGGGAGCTGGTGACGCATGGTGCAACCAAATGGATGAAGAAAGAAGATTACCAGCGCAATCACCTTCCTTGACTCCTCCTGGGCTGCCTGCGTCAGACGTCAAGTCATCATCACGTCACCACCACGTGATGGTTCCTGATGTCTTGTAGCGGTACTGCAGGCTTTCAGTGCGCGGCGCCCATGGAGGAGTCGGCTTTCTGGGCTCTCTTCGCCTGTGTGATTTCCTGTTCCCTGCTTCCTCCTGGATGAGTGGCTGGTCACTAGTAAGTAGGCAGATCTTCTTGTGACCTGTGGTTGTGTGACTGTCCCTAAAGAGAATGGGTTTGCGAGTCCACGGGGTGGGGGGAAGGGGAAGCAATGTTAACACCCTTGCCCTGGGTGCAATTTAGCCTAGAAACTGCCCTGATACTAGCTAAACTGGGGCACATTACTAGCTATACTGAGCACTATACTAGCTAAACTGGGGCACATTACTAGCTAGACTGAGCACTATACTAGCTAAACTGGGGCACATTACTAGCTAGACTGAGCACTATACTAGCTATACTGGGCACTATACTAGCTAGACTGAGCACTATACTAGCTATACTGGGCACTATACTAGCTATACTGGGGCACTATACTAGCTATACTGGGGCACTTTACTAGCTATACTGAGCACTATAATAGCTATACTGGGCACTATACTAGCTATACTGGGGCACTACCTACCTATACTGGGCACTTTACTAGCTATACTGGGACACACTAGGGGAATAAGGCGGCCAGCATTTCCTACCCCCGGCTTATATGGGGGTCAATTATTTTCCCCTGGTTTTTCAGGTAAAAGTTGGGGGGTCGGCTTATATGCGGGTCGGCTTATATGCGAGTACCGTATATACGGTATGTATGTATGTATGTATGTATGTATGTGAGTGTGTGTGTATGTGTGTGTGTATGTGCCGATATCACTCGAAAACAGCTTGACCGATTTGAACGAAACTTGGTATACAGATCCCTTACTACCTGGGATGATATGTTCTGGGGGTCTCGGGTCCCCCCTGCACACCTGGGCGGAGATACAAGCAGCCAATCAGATTTCCCCCATTCATGTCAATGGAAAAAATGGAAAAGGCTGCTATTCTTACAGTCATCAAGCCACAGTCCCCACACTTTGCACAGTTGGTCACTTTGTGACTGAGGTTACAAATCCAGGAAAAGTGGGCGGAGCATATAACAGCCAATCAAATTTAAGCCATTCATTTTAAATGGGAAAATGTAAACTGCAGCCATTCTTACACTGTTAATCGCAGGGTTTTCAAACTTGCCACAGTTGGTCACTGGGTGAATGAGATTAGGATTCAGGAAAGTGGGTGGAGCCTACAACAGCCAATCAAAATTCACCTATTGATTTTCAAGGGGAATATTTAAACTGCTGCCATTTTTACACTGTTTATGGCAGAGGCTTCAAACTTGCTACAGTCGGTCATTGGGTGACTGGGGTCGAAAATTCACTGAAGGGGCGGGGCCACAAACAGCCAAGCAGATTTCCTTGGTGGATAAACTGCTCCCATTCACACATTTTTGATGCCAGGAACCTGAAAGTTCACAAACTTGGTCATTGAGTGACTGTGTGTCCAGGTTACAAAAAGTGGGCAGAGCCAAAGACAAATTTCACTGGGAAAATATAAACTGCAGCCATTACACTTGTAATGGCAGGGTTCTCAAACTTTGCACATGTGGTCACTGGGTGACTAGGATTAATGTTCAGAAAAATGGGTGGAGCCTACAACAGCCAATCAAAATTCACCTGTTGATTTTCAAAGGGGAATATTTAGATTGCTGCCATTCTTACACTGTTAATAGCAGACGCCTCAAACCTGGTACAGTTGGTCACTGGGATTCAAATTCAGAAAGGGGGCAGAGCCACAGTCAATTAGATTTGTTTAATTTCGATGAAAACATATAAATTATTGATACTAAGGACCCCAAAGCTCATAAATAAATTAATAAATAAACTAAATTTCTTACATGGGAAAATATAAACTCCAACCATTCTTACACTGTTAGTGGCAGTGTTTCCAAACTTGACACAGTTGGCCTCTAGGTGACTGGGATTAATATTCAGGAAATGTGGGTGGAGCCTATAACAGCCAATCAAAATTCACCTATTGATTTTCAAGTGGATTATTTACATTGCTGCTATTCTTACACTGTTAATGGCAGAGGCCTTAAACCTGATACAGTCAGTCACTTGGTGACTGGGGTCCACATTCACTAAAGGGGGTGGAGTCACAAACAGCCAATCAGATTTGCTAGATTGATTTCAGCCATTCTGTTTTCGGCAGGGTTCCCTGGATGACTGGGATTAATATTCAGGAAAGTGGGTGGAGCCTACAACAGATAATCAAAATTTACCTATTAATTTTCAAGGGGAATATTTACATTTCTGTCATTCTTACACTCTGTCACAGGAGCCCTAGTGGTCAGTCCGCACATTGCCTTCCAATCGGTTTCAGCACACAGACCCTGCAAGCTTTGGTCGCGATCTTTGCGCAGAAACCGACAGAAATTTGGGCAGCAGCCCGACCAGAAGGGAGCCTGTGGGTTACGAAAATACACTTTACACACTAGTTCAGGGTATAACTGCCACCACCTCTGTTACCATGGGACATAGGAGCCTGTTGACTGTCTGAACCTAGATCTACAAATAAAAACGGTTAAAACACGCTGTATTCTGTCTAGCTAGCAACAATACAATAGTAGCGTCTCTTCAGAAGTCTGGTTCAGTTTGTGCGGCTGCGAAACAGGGTAGCGGAACAGTGAATGACTTGGATAAAGTCGTTTATTCACGGCAATATAAATAATATATACAGACAATTATTAAAATCAACAATTATTAAAACAGTAATAGCCAGTATGAAAAATAAAAGAAAGGGAGAAAAAATACTTAGTTTCATGGAAAATGTCCTTTTGTGGGAAAATCATCAAGTCCTTGGTTTCAAGTTCCGCAGAGTTCTTTGTTTCAGCTAAGTTCAAGCAAAATGGCCACCACTTGTTCCTCACGGTGGCTGTGTGTTCATGAAGGTGGAAAATTGGAGGAATGAGGCAAGAGCCCCTCGCATATGCTTTTGATGAAGCTGGTTTGGGGGTGTGGCAATGCCGGCCCCTCTGAATTACCAACCAATGGCAGTTCATTTACTCTGAGAGATTTTAGGTTTTAAACTTACAAACTGCCGTAACCCACAAACGATATACGTCATATTCATGTGGATAACAGATTCATACTTGTCAGAAAATACAGATTAATATGACATCAGACATGGCTAGGGCAGCGGGTCCAGTTGTTGAGAAGGGTCATACCTCAATAACCGGACGGACTATCACAATGAATTTCATATCAGCACGATGGCCAGATTTTACCGAACAAGACGATATGAATTTTATAGCTGTGCGAGGTATGGTTGCCATATAATCGTCAAGAAACCATACCCCACATGCATTCATATCTGGCCTGGTCGGAGCCGCTTCGGCTGGCTTTCTATGGCCCCCTGTGTAAATTAGCTTCCCGAACTTAAGGGTTTGTTCCTGCTCATTAGCATATCAAAAGAGCCATCCTGCAGTTAAGCTGATGTCTTCTCTCTGCTGAGGAAAGACAGATGCTCCTACACAATCAATCCAGATTCTATTGATCTGAAGCGCAATCGATGCATAGAATCGAGTGCGATCTCTTTTTCTTCATGGGCGGTTCCAGGACGCGTCTGCGGCCCCGCAACCGTCCGTGACACACTCTTAATGGCAGAGACCATTAAATTCTGAAAAGGGGGCGGGCCACAAGCAGCCAATCAGATTTGTTTAATTTTAATGGGAAAATGTAACTTATTGATGCCAAAGACCCCAAAGCTCATAAACTTGGTCATTGAGTCACTGTATGTCACGGTTAAAAATAGTGGGCGGAGCCAAATACAACTAACTTTTTACTAAAAAATTGTTTTTCTCAGTCCAAAATTGCTACATTTCGATGGGCAGTCTGATTCCCACTCTTGAGAGGTCACGTGGGTGTGGACTGATTCCCGAGCTTCTGCACAGCCCCTGAATCTGGCCTACATAGGAGTGGCAACGCCCGCTTACATGCCAGTCTCCACCAGGAGTGCAGTGTTGCATGCGAAAGAAGCGGGAATGGCGCTGACAAGGAAAGCAAGAACCACTAGGGGCAAGCATCCAAGAAAATGTATCGCAGAAGAGAACAGAGGTGCCAACAGGATACAAAGCAACCCGACAGGCGCCTAGCT